>NW_028230441.1:1506087-1834131 GCF_043228905.1 Azolla caroliniana | reverse complement strand
GGTCGCTGCGGGTATTGATTTGTCTTACTGGTGCCGCTTGCTAGTTCAGTAAGTTATATTCACATCGGTCCATTGTGTGCGACCTAGAATGGCATAACATGCATTGTGATTGCATGGTACATTCTATTGCAGAGTGCCCGACATTGAGACAAGTCGTACATTGTATAGCTTGCCGAAAACGTAGGTCTTCTTCTGTCGGTAATGCACATTGGAGTGCCCCCATTGTTAGCCACGAGATTGTTTTCTCCATCTCCTTGACCCGATCCGGTCTATGACCTGGTCAATCATGCTGGTGTGAAAATCAATGACTGCGCACACCGTACGTAGGGGTTCACAGAGTGTTGCTAGGAATATTGCTTTAGCTTTTGCTTCCGGTGGTGCCCAACTTAGCTGGTTGTGCATCCGCTGGAACCGGATTACGAATTGCTGGTTTCCGTAGGTTCCTACCGTATGGTGTAGAATAGGCTGACCATCTCTCGTTGATCCACCTCCTTGTGGAAGAATTGTAAAAATCTGGTTTTCAAGTCCTCAAACGTAGTGATGGTGCCGGGAAGGTGCGTCAAGCGCCATCGCACGGCTGGTCCTTCCAAAGTCATGCCGAACCCTACAATCTTCGATCGTTCTGCTTTGGTGGCGTTTAAGCGTTACGACACATGGTTTGTTTCCCATGTTTGTAGAAATTCATACACATGGGCTTCCGCATCCGGATCATCCCGGTACCTGGGATATTGGAACGGCATATCATCGTCCGGTGTCAGAACTCGAGCTGGTGGTGACGGAAGTCTCTCCTCCTCTTCTGTTGGAGGCGGTGTTAGAGATTTTTCCTCCTCTTTTCTCGGAGGCGGTGTCAGAGATCTTTCCTCCTCTTTTTTGGAGGCGATGTCAGAGGACTTTCCTCCTCTTTTTTCGGCGTTGAAGGTCTTCCCTCCTCCTCCTTCAAAGGCTCACGTGGCGGTGTTGGAGGTTGATTCGCCTCGTGCCTTCCTAAAGCTTCCAGTTCTGTTATCGTCGGTTCTGGTGTCGGTATATTATCTTATTCCTGGTCCTCCGGTCTGTTCGGGGTGTCGTGATTGCTGCGGTAATTCGAATGTGCACTGTACTCGTCGTCCAAATCCGATTCAAATGCCGAAAATGGTTCCGAATCACCTTCTCCCGCTGCTAATGCCTGCAGGATGGATTCCTCTTCCTTCAAACTACTTAAACTACTTCCTTCGTCTGGATGAGAATTTTGCTGCAAACAGAGTGACTCCGTGGCCACTCGCCGGATCACCTTTGAAAAGGATCGATCCGCGCGGATTTCTTCTACCGTCTGGTGGTACGCTTCGTGCTTCCGCAGTCTTTCAGTGAGTCGTCTCGCTTGCTCCGTTACTGGGTCGTTTGTTGGTCTAGTCATCCATGCCCCTCGTTGTTCACTGTGCTTGAGCAGGAATCATGGTCGCCAAAAATTGTGTTACTCCTCGGGGCAAGACTAGCCCTAACACAGGGTGTCCCTCTAGGACACTTCACCAAAGGGGTGGTGCAAGTGGGGTAGGCATAGACCGTGATACAAACGTATTCCTAACCAGCGTGGTTAATGATCATAATACACGCGTAAGATAGATTCTATTAAGCACAAAACGGTAATTTACTAAAGCTTCAAAGATTAAACAAGATGTAGAACAACAACACTTTCATTAATTAACCGTTATTTGATTACAATCTAACCGGGTCCTTTCATAGGTCACCGACTCTGGTTACAAACCGGTGCTAATCGGCAACTGGCCACGAACCGGTCTGGATCTTGATCGGCATACCGATTCCGGGTCTGTCCGTTTGCTTCTCAAAATATTATAGATAACTACTCCTGGTTCTAAAATAATTATCCCTTTCCCATTATGGACTTTATCCGGCTTTTAAGTCTTTGCCGGTCAACATGGATGAAGCCGACTCATAGTCTTCGGATGTAGACGAATCCAAGTCTTCGTCGATGGTTGCGGAGCATGGTGATGCATAACCATCCTCAGAATCATACAAGGACGTGATGAAATCTATTTCATTTGGATTCATCTCGACAACTTGGTTTTCTAGTAGTGATTAATCAGAGGTAATTTAACTAGAGAATGTGATTAAGGGAATTTGATTAAGACAATGATTATGATTAAGATAGAGACGATGATTATAAGAATCTGATTAAGCTAGAGAATGTAATTAATTGAACCTAATTAAGATAGAGAATGTGATTATAAGAACGTGATTAAGATAGAGAATGTGATTATAAGAACTTGATTAAGACAGAGAATGTGATTAATTGAATCTGATCTTAAAAGGTAATTGATTGGAGATGGAATCAACTCTAATTAAAATGATGGTGAAGGGTTTAATGTGACTTAAAATGTGATTAATTTACATATTAATATGACCGGTTTTTTGGCCGTTTAGGTAATAGGTTGGGCGACCTGGATTATGAGGTTTGGGCAACCTGGTTGGGTGATCATATCAACATAGAATTAATTTTAAGAGGTTTGGGCAACCTGGTTGGGTGATCATATTAAAAGAGAATTAATTTTAAGAGGTTTGGGCAACCTAGTTGGGTGACCATATTAAAAGAGAATTAATTTTAAGAGGTTTGGGCAACCTGGTTAGGTGACCATATTAAAAGAGAATTAATTTTAAGAGGTTTGGGCAACCTGGTTAGGTGACCATATCAAAAGAGAATTAATTTTAAAGGTTTGGGCAACTTGGTTTATTCCCATTGATGTTTTTTACAAGGGTTGGGAGATAGATTGGTTTAAAACAACTTTTTCAAATAAGCTCTTTCGAAGAGATTAGCTTTTTCGCGAATCAATTGGTTTACATTTGAGATTGGTTTAAAACAACAAACCAACTTGAGATTGGTTAAAACATCAAATCTATTGGAGATCACAACTTGAGAAACTTTTAAAACAACAAATCAACTTTAGATCACAACTTAGATTGGTTTAAAACAACAAATCAACTTTAGCTCACAACTTAGATTGGTTTAAAACAACAAATCAACTTTAGATCACAACTTGTGATTGGTTTAAAACAACAAATCAACTTGAGATAAACACTTGTTGTAAACAACATTTCCATTAATAAGTAATCGTGATATACAATGAGTCGATTCTCGCTATACAAAATTTGTGTGGATTCCAAAATATAGTTACAACATCAGCTCTATAGCAAAATCTGTGTTGAAAACAACATTCACAAAATTTACAATATGGAACCATCGGTCACAAGTGCAAATCCTAGTACCCTTCGTGCCCACTCCTACACATGAATCTGAAGTGAATCCACTTCGCGTTTGGTGAACCACATCTCAATGCCTTGTCACCAAATATGTATAAGAACACATCTATACACAATCCACATGAATAAGGCATTGCAATTACACTTACAAAAGTCGAAGATATCCATCCTTGTAAGAACTCCCCCACCAGCATTTGGATACTCTTCATCACGTAAAAGCCACAATCCCAACAATTTGGCTGAGTGGGATGTGCAATACGTGATGTCGACCATTTCGTTGTCCATAAATCGCGCCACGAACTCTACCTCTATGTCAAGACGGAGTTCAGCAAGAATAGAGTTGTACCTCGAAACAACCCTAACCTTCAACTTCCGGATATATGTTTGCTGATTTCTGTTGTACTTTATTTCAAGGTCCATGAATCTTTTGAGTGATCTTTGACTCTCATAGCTATTAAAGCATGCCCCCGAAATACCCTCCTCCTCCTTTCTACGCATCCCTCGTGGTAGGATTATGTCTATTCCATGTTCCCTATGTAAATGTGATTCCATGTCACTTTTTTGCGATACCACCTTGGCGAGAGGCGGCAATACTCAGTATAGATACACGCACATGCCTTGTTCCCATTTGCATCTCTTCCAACCTTATACAATGAGTCTGGGCGAGGAGCATCTGTTCCTTATGTATGTGTTATATATTTAAGATTGGCATAAAGATTGACATATTGCAACGACACCAAATCCACATACCATTTGGAGGAGCATCTTGGTCGAATGTTGCCATGGCATGTATGGGCTCGATCTGAGGTGCATGTTTCTGATCCATTCTGTCCCCACTCGTACACATGTCGGTTGACGAACTTCGCCAATGTCTTCTAACAAAGACCCTTTAGCAAATCACGAGTCAACATACATGCATCAAACCCTAAACCAGTATTAGGGTAGATTGGTTCGTGACATACTGCTCTTGAGTTTGATATATGTCATTGTTATCGAAATCCCACCAATCTTTGTACTTGGACTTGGAAGCCATCTACCACCATTCAAGTAATCAAACATTTTTTGAATTTAATACTCAAACACACACAATATTAAGTTTAAGCAAGCAAATCATTAAACCCTAAACCCTAAACCCTAATCCCTCACTTCCAAATCTCCCCATATGTTATATCTTACTTATCATGTTGCAATAATTAGATTAAGTATGAATGAGACTCAAATCCCAATGTCCTATAAAATGAGTACTTTTTACATGATTAAGTTTGTGTTGGATGAGGCCCTAGTCCCTAAAGGTGAATAGTTTTACATTAATTCGAATTTCAACATTTGTCTAAGTTATAACAATGTCGAATGAAACCCAAAATCCCCCCAAAAATGGCTAGTATTTTTCTATAATTTCAGCTATAACCTAAGTTTCTAGCAATGCAAACCGAATCCCAAAAAACAAGCAAAAATCATCATCATAGCCCACATCAGGGATGATGGATATTGTACCCCGATGTGATGAAAACCCATTTAATTGTGCATAAAACGCATACATGGAAAAGAAAGATTATTATGGAAAGACAAGAAATATTATTACAAACATAATGTGAAGAACGGAGAGATTGTTAATATCCCTGTTTTTCCTGGAATCCTCTCAATATTCTGATACAGAATGCTTGAGATTGTGTACAAAGTAATACATAAACAAAAACAAATTAGAGATTTATAAAGAAATACAATAGAAAATATTATGATACAGAATGCTTGAGATTGTGTACAAAGTAATACATAAACAAAAACAAATTAGAGATTTATGAATACAAAATTTGTTGTAGAAGTACATGAAAAAAAGAGAGATATTTCAGCTAAGAAGAGAGAGATTATTGTAAAAACAAACATGAAAAAGAAAGATGATTGAATAAACTTTTATTGAGTTGGTTGGGTGACCAACTCAACCTACTTATCATTGTAATCCCTCAACAAGAAACAAAATTCCTCAACTACTCCAAACCCTAATCCCTCAACTATTCCTACCACATGTAAAAAAAACATAAAAAGTCATGTAATAGGGTTTAGTACATACCTAGGAATAGTGATGGAGGAGATTGATTGTTGTGTATATCGATTGCAGGCCGCATGACGCCCAACTCTTTACCGGCAAAAGAAACCTGTCAATCTCGTTTGAAAATATGAGAGATAATGACAGGTTTCAAGCTTTTATAGTCATCGGTTGGGCAACCTGCATCTTTTATTGAGTTGGCTGGGTGACCAACTCAATATAAACCCTAAAGCAGTTGGGCAACTTGCTTAAACTAGTCACCCAACTATTTTAAAAATAAATGGTTGGGCGACCTGCATCTTTTATTGAGATGGTTGGGCAACCCTTTTAAAAATATATTTCGGTTGGGCAACCTCTGACAAGGTTGGGCGACCTCAGCACAACTTTATTTTTCGCGCCTTCTTCCTTATCGAAATTCGACGGTGTAGATCGTACACGCTTTCTCTAAGCAACCTACATCGTCTATGGCCAAGTTTCCCTCACCAACCGTCTTTATGATTTGTGTCATAATAGACACGTCGCGTATGTATGTATGTATGTATGTATGTATATTATATGTATGTATGTATGGGCATAAAATATATATGGTCTTTGGCCGTGTTCACACGCTCCACGTTGGCCGAACGTCGTTGCTCCTCCACCATATCGATAGATCACCTTCCTGCTTGGCACAGATCGTGATGCGCTTCTGCTCGAACTACCTCATACCACACCACACATGATGCCACTTACCAATTGTTGACATCTTCCCAACTCTTTACTTCCATACATGCATATAAGAAGCTCTAATGCCTCTCATACTAGTCGATCCAGTCCAACCATGTTAACTAACTGCCACCGAGTATCTACCCACACCACCACCGTTTTTCTAACTTTTAGCTTTATGAGAAGCTCTAGAAAAAACAAGAGTTGAAGAGCATCCACGAACATGAATCGGTTTGAGTTAGTGAGCTCCAACATGTGTTCAAATGATGCTCATATGCTCGTAAAGATGTACAAGGCTCTTTACGAACCTCATAAACAATGTCGTGTTGAAAGTTGAAGTAAAATTTCAATGTGTGGTTGGCCTTTTGTGGAGATGGAGAAGGAAGTGAATTTAATGTTTTCTGTTTATGGGTTTTGACGATGACAATTTGCAAACGATGGGTTTTCTGTTTATGAGTTGGGTCAATGACGATTTGCAACCTTCTTGCCTAGAAAGAAAGGGTGCCTTGGATTTGAAGCCGATAATTTTGATATGATTTTTGCAGACTTAGGATGATTGATCTTTCTCCAAAAATAATGTCTTCTTACAAATAACAGAGAATATCCTATTGACAAATGAACAAATATATTTCCCACAAACTCCAAAATTTGTAGAGAAGTGAACCCCAACATATTCTGGTAGTCGATGAAACAACGAGGATATTGCTTGGTAGTTTGATTGCCACGTTTAGTTTGACCATTAGTTCATGGAAGGTAGCCCAAAGATAGTTTACCATAAATTTGGAGGAGCTCAAGCAATTCATTCATTCATTTGAAATATGATTGTTGCCCCTCTTTCATGATATAAATCCCTTTTATTTTTATTACTTCATACTCTCTTTTCCAATTCAATCTAGTTTTGGCTTTCATCTATGAAAGTTTGAATAGGAATGGTTCTTACGAGAGAATGTATTATCTTTGTAGAATACATGGTCATGCATGTCAGCCACTTGGTGTCCATCCCCACCAATTGTACCATGACCTAAATCATCAACAATATCCATTGGTCCAATTTCATAACTGACTACAGTTTTGAATTTTCTTTTTTGTAAAGCTCTTAACATGAGAAAGCATATGGTCTTTCTTGGTGTGCAAAGTTTGAACTTCAGCAGGGAACAAGGCCTATAGCCAACAAATTCACTGCCTTTTTAAAACCCATTCGTGTCAAGTCATGCACAATTTACACATTCCTGATGGATGGGTCAATAATAGATGAACATGTGACAACAAAAACCTCCAATGATTGGCGAAAGAGGCTAAGGAAGAAATCACAAGTTCCAAGAAGAAAACAAGGCATTGTAATATTAATCGATTCACGTTTGAAAAAGGATCCTCTTCCAAAATAGGTTGATCTACATCTCGGATGGACCGTTCCCTCAAGATATCATCAAAATGTTGTGATAATGCAATGGTTGAGCACTTAACATCCATATTCAGCTTGGAAAAAGCGGGTTTTTTTTTTTAAACCAATGTTGTTGGTGGTAATTCCTTGCTTGATATGGATGTTAAATGTGGCTAGATTGCTGCAACTACATGAGTGTTCAAGAGTTTTCGAGTAAAATATGTTGCAATATTCATTGTAATAGTGGACTATTTTGTATATTGCCTTTGGCCATTTTAAGTTTAATACCAATGGAGGATATTTTTTGGGAATAAAAAAAGTGTTCAAAAACTCTAGAACTAGCATCGCGGAACTGTTGGTGTCCGCATCATGGATTATTTTTTGAAGAACATGTGAAGATACATGATAAACGTGCCCACTTGAGAGTGCCCCAACATCCTTGAAATGGTATCCTTTAACCAATTCCAACCCCTATTCAAATGCAAGTCTCAAAAATTAGTCGATCACGTCGCACATTTGCCTTTGGTCGACATCTATAAGATGACATGTTTTGTTTCATGCAACAAGGCGTCTCCAAAATGTGTATGCTAGTTCATATTTGCGTTCTCCATTCTCTCTCAATTGATAATTTCTCTCACTAGCAAATATCGAGTGTTCTAGTGGATTCTAGATGCACAAAAACATTAGGCAAACTCAAGAAAGAATCCAACACATCTATTGTTCTCATGCACGTCGATATGACAAAATTGTTCATCATGAAAACTCATATATATGACTTTGCTTTAGGCATCATTATATCCCAATTAGATGATCACGACAATTGACACCATATGTGAGTTATCCTATATATGACAAAGAGTTAGTTGCCATCATCTCCACATTTGAATATATAAAATATATGTAAAATGGAGGGTATGGGTTCAAGTCCCCCTAAAATGTATGAGATTTTGTAGTGTCATGATAGTTAGGAGAGAGACTCGAGTCTAAGTTATGAAAGAGAAGAATAAGTGGAAAAAACCAAAAAGTTGGTGTTTTTATACTTCCATTACATTTAAGCCATTTTCGTTGTCATCTTTCACATTATGGGTCACAAGACTCTTTCATAGGATCTACATATTTTGTCTCATAATGTTGTTTATCCACGATGATGTCAATGTTCGTTCCTGAGAAGCGTAGATGGTCAAGAGTACAACAAACACCTAACACTTGCTCATTATGTATATCAGAAAAGTGTTTTTATCACGATGTGCTGATAATAATTGATTTATCATCCAGTGAATTTTGTATTGTGTTTGTATGCACTGAAATAAGTGGGTCTATGTTTGTACACATTGAATGCATCTATGTGAATGCTTGTATCTAAAATAATTCATAATAGATGCGTATTTTTATGCTCATGCACTTGCATTTGCTCATTACGTACATCATATAATTGTTGTTTTTATAGTCTTCTTTTAGCATGTTATGTCTTTTCAAATTACACTGTAATCTCTCTCTGGTTGCCAAAAGTGAAATTGTATATTTAAGCCACTTCTTTAAAACATTGTAATCATTTCACAAAAGCCTATATTTAATTAATTTAAGGCAACCTTGAGCAGCAAAAGTATGGTTAGTGTTAGTACATTAGTTGAATGCTATTTAACAAGCATAACATCAAACATCTCCTTGAGGACACAACTTGCCAAGGTTACCTATGGTCATAGACACCAACTTTACCATTACACAAGTAAGCTTCAATAATATATGAGATGTTCTCGAAGCAAAACTCTACCCTTCACAATTACTTATGAGGGATCAAAACGATGAAAATTGGAGCTTGTTGAGATGGTATGGCATGACAACATAAAAAAATGAAGTGCTTTTTTGTGTGTGTGTGTGGGGGGGGGGGGGGGGGGAGACAAGTAAATGTCATAGATTATGTGATATAATGCATGAAGCTTGATGATTTACGTTATGTGTTGCTGATTAATCAAATGCATATGAGTTTCACTCGAGTTTTTGTATGGAGACAGAAAGAAAGCTGGCTCTCTAAGATAAATGGTTTTACATCAAACATTGATAATCGATTGATCACACAAAAATGATATATGCCAAAATATATGTACCTATGTCTAATTCTCTCTAAATTTTCACATCAAGATCAATCGTATACAAAGGACGATGTTTGCTCGAGTTTGTGCATTGAGACCCATTGAAAGCACACACTTTGCATTTCCCACTCTCCATGATATATGATTTACGTTACATGTTGATGATTGATCGAGCACACACACAACAGATATTCAACAGGACTGTTGCACTAATCCGACCGCAAACAGAAAGCATGCTCCCAAGAATCCTCATCTCAAGGTAGATGATTGACACACTACCCATGGGCAAACATGTGGGTTGCATCGACTCCACTTGCAAAAGGGAAAGAAATGTTGTTGACAGTTCTCATGTCAAGGGCAATGATGGATGGATGGATCTGCGAGTGTTACAATGAATTGGATGGCCAATCGTGATCGATCGAACACATTGGTTGTCAAAAGGTGACAGTCTTTACCATTGCTCTATCTTTCAATCAATCTTTGGCATTAATAATGTCGACTTGTTGTTACATTACAAAGGCACTCCACTCATATTATGTATGTATGTATGTGTGTGTGTATGTATGTATGTATGTGTGTGTGTATGTATGTATGTATGTGTGTGTGTGTATGTATGTATGTATGTATGGTATCATCAAAGAGACCACATAGGCAGAATTGGCCGTTTGGGAAGCCAAGAAGACAAGCGACCCAAAAAAACATGTAACTCTTTCATCATCATTATCATCATCATCATCTTCTTCTTCTTCAATCATTTTCATTTCATTTAAGTAGTAGCACACCCACAAAAACTAATAGTTTTAGGGTTTCCGGTAACTGATTGTTTTTAGGGTTTCTGGTTTCTCCCACGCTGATGCGAGCGAGGAAAACAGAAAACGCGGCAGAGCATTTTGATTTGTAGGGATTCTCTCTGTTCTCGGTTGAGGGGATACAATCACAGGGTTTTCGTTCTCTGAATCGAGAGAGATTGAGAATTGAGAGTGGAGGAGACAGAATTGAGTTTTTGTTTTGTTTTGGTTCTCGATTGAGAGAAAAGGAAGACAATTAGGGTTTTCATGTCTAAGTCGAGAAAGAGACAGAGAGATAGGTAGATAGATAGAGAGGATTACCAATAATTCGGTTTTTGGTTCCTCCGTCGAGAGAGTGAGAGAGAGACAGAGGTATACAGAGACAGAAACAGATATGATTTTGAGTGTCTTGCCTTCCCCTATGAAATAGACAGAGAAGGAGAGACAGTGAAAGTGACAGAATGATTATTTTTTTATGGTTCTTGTCTCGCGCAGTTGAAACAGACAAGAAAGAGCGACAATGATAGTGATAGAAGGATCATTCTGATGGGGTTTTTCTGAAACCGAAAGAGTGGGGGTCTTTCGGTGAAACAGAATGAAGAAAGGTTCCCTTTTTAGGGTTTTTAGGGAGACAGAAACATCATTTTTAGTGTTGCCTCCTGAGATAAGGAGATAAACTTTCTCGGATTATAGAGGCGCACAGAGTTTTCCTTTTATAAGGGTTTGTTTCCTTTACGAAGAGATCAAAATTTAGGGTTTTAGAGATACAGGGATATTGCTTTAGGGGTTTGTCTGCGACAAAGAGAGACAGAGATATAGAGAACCTTTTTTAGGGTTTTGTCCTTCTCAGGTGCCACCCAACTTTTGTACTTTTGTTTTTGTGTTCTTTTTTGTCTTCTATTCCTCCATTATTGCGTCTAAATATATACATGGTCCTTTCTGTTGCGTTTGCTTTTTTCTTTTTGCTCTTTAACCACCACTTCCTGATAGTGAGCCCCATTCTCCACCTGTTGTGTGCTTTTCCCTCATTCATTCATCTCTTTCTTTACTGCCTTTTTATTTATTTCACCATTAAAGCTTGATATAATTTACTAGCCACGTCAAAGAGCATTATGATCCCTCCCTCTATCTCTCTCTAAATCATCATCATCATTTGGACTCTTTAGTTCAAATTTCCTCACATCCTCATCAATATGAGGCTTTTATGCTTGAATGCCCACATTGATTAGATTCAGGCTTCAGCTTAAAACCTTCTTATCTGATCATTTGTGCGTCATATCAAGAATTAATACTTCTATCTACACATGTAACATATATCTTCAGTCTCGTTTCTTCTTGACCTCATATCAAAAGGTTTCTTTAACTTTAATGAGCAATTATGGGAGCTGAGACGGAGTTAGCCTTGTTAACCCACGGTAAAAAAATGAACGAGAAATTCAGAGAAGAAACGGAGGTGTTTCCTGCTGGATTGCGTGTCTTGGCAGTTGATGACGATCGTGTGTGTTTGCTCATTCTTGGAAAGATGCTACAACAGTGCCACTACAAAGGTACACATACAAATGCACACTTAATCCTTATGTTTTTGCAATTAGGCTGGAAAACAAATAAAAAAATTATGTTATAAGAAGGTTTTGAAGCTAATTTCTCTGTGTATATCTAGCCATATTTATATCCTTATCTTATGTTGTAGGTGCTTATGTAGAAATAAGAGGACTTTATGCAAAACAAGAAAGGAACAAATACAATAAATTTATGTTTTTATATGGTTTCTAGAATTGTAATGTGTATATGTATATAGATCTCTCTCTCTCTCTCTCTCCCCGTCTGTTTTATGTGATTGAAATTTGTCTTTGCAATTTACGTAGAAAAGAAAATGCACTCTGGATGGCCATCTTAGAAAAGAATTTTGAGTGAAGTATTGTGATGAAAGTAGGAACTCTTTTTCATTGTCGCTCTGTTTATATGCTTATTTTGAGGCCTTATTAAGATGAAATTAAGGGGTTACTTGTTATTTGATATTCTATAGTCCTCCAAGGGTTTTTTTGCTCTGTTTGTTTTGAGGCCTTATTAAGATGAAACCAAGGGTATTTTGTTATTTAATATTCTATAGTCCTCTAAGGTTTGTTTGATATACTATGGCTAGGTTTGATTTTCAATATTCTCTATGTTTCACATTTGTGTTGAGGCACTCTTGAAATGAATCCAACAGTGTTTTTGATAGTGTCTCTACAACTGTGTCAAGTATATAAGTATCTTCCTGTTTCACATGTTTTTTCTATGGCTTAAGGTTTAAATTTGTTCGATGAGTTCTTGGAATGAACCCCAAGGGGTTGGCCGATCATTGATGGTCTCTAAAGAAGACTATAACTATACCCCTTGCTCACTTGTTTTCATCTATAAAATGGTTTTTCTAAGGTTTTTCTAAATGTGTATATATGCAGTAACAACATGTGAGAGAGCAGCTGATGCTCTCAAAATCCTGCGAGAAAATAAAGATGGTTTTGATGTGGTCATCAGTGATGTCCACATGCCAGATATGGATGGCTTCAAACTACTTGAGCTTGTGGGTCTAGAAATGGACCTTCCCGTGATCAGTAAGTTACCTTTGCTTCATGGGTATTCAAATATACAATTGTCATGATTTGTTCTTAAGATGGAAAAATACCTTCATCGGTATTACTAATGCACAGTGATTTGTACTTAAGATGGAAAGAAAACCCTCAGTAGGAACTTGAAAAACCCCTTCAATATAAAATGTAAACCATATTCAAGTATTGGTTTGAACATACATTGCATATTATTTGACCTAAAATGCACGGGATACAATATGTATTGAACATTGTTTGGATATGTATATTTGTGGAGATTTTGAACTTGAGTGGAAACTTGGAAAAATGCAATTTGAATACAAAATATATTGAATATTATTCACATATATATTCAATATTTATTGTGTGGGCCTCAGCAGTAACATGTAAAAATTTCCCTCTTAATGCAAAATATATTGGACATTGTTTGAACAGTGTTGTCTGCCAATGGAGAAACAAATGCGGTAATGAAAGGAATCAAGCATGGAGCATGTGATTACTTGTTGAAGCCCGTAAGGATCGAGGAACTGAAAGTAATTTGGCAGCATGTGGTCAGGAAGAGAAAAGATGACGGGAGGAATAGGGTGAATGACGGGGGAGATAACCATGGGAGTGATTCGTTGAAGTGTTCCAAAAAGAGGAAGGATGCACTGGAGGAAGAAGATGAGGCCGAAGTAGAAAATGAGGACCCATCTTCTTCAAAGAAACAGAGAGTAGTATGGTCTGTCGATTTACACCAAAAATTTGTCAGTGCTGTGGACCAACTAGGAATTGATAGTAAGCTTCCTTTATTATCTCTATTTGCATATTGTAGATGGAATGTTTATATCTTTGTCAGTATATGCATTTGAAACAAGAGATAGATGTAACACTTCGACTAGAAAGTTATCTGTGGAAGTTTAATGACCAGAAGGCAGTCAATCTGTGGTTTAGGCTTTATCATTGAAGCTATCTTTACCTCTAAATCTGTTGTTTAGGGTTTATCGTTGTACCCTTCTAGATGTTGCTAATATGTAAACATACGCTTAGAAACCCTTTCTTCTGTGCATATGTGAGAGAGTGCGAGGGTGACTTGTAATGTTACTTTATGTTTGTACAGAAGCTGTTCCGAAACGAATCTTGGAACTGATGGATGTTCGAGGTTTGACGAGGGAAAACGTTGCCAGTCATTTGCAGGTTTGTGAAGTATTTTTATTTCCACGTAAATATTTTTGCACATTGCATTGAACGGCATTCTGTGCATTCATTTCAATGGATTCAGAGCATTCTTCGGCGACTCATCATGCCTTCTTCTTTTTAATATGGATTGTGCATTTATGGATTTATGTTCACGTTCTAGAATCATCATCTTGCCCCTCCATAATAATAGATGATTCTTGAGATTGACTTGTTAATGGTTGATTTTGCATTATAGCTTTGAATGAAGTAGATTTTACATTTTCATTAATTGGTTTTACAGTCCAGGATAATGTGAATTAATTTTAAGTGTTAACTTGTCGATGTTGTAAGATGAGTTTGTCTATGTGCTGGCTAAGATCATGAATGAATTTTTGGTCATGATTACAGAAATATCGCTTATACTTGAAGAGGCTAAGTGGACCTCCCCATCAACAAACAAAATTTGGCTCCATGGATGAAAGATATCTAGGGCTTGGGGATTTTCAAACTCATTTTCCAACACAAGCAATGGCGTCATCCCTCCAGACAGGTCTACTAGATAGGAAAAGTTCAAAAAACCATCTACTTGGACAGATTGCAGCACTTCATGGTTCCAATAATAGCATCTCTGTTGGAAAAATACCCCATGGTTTACTTAATAGTTCAACAATCAATGCGGGTCAATTAGCTTTCTTTGACAAGAGTCACAACAATAGGTTACCTTCTATACCAAAAGCATCTGGACAAACTGCCAATGATGGCGGGATGTTGGCTCATACCAACAATCATTTAATGATGCAAATGCTTCAACAGAATAGTTCACAAATTTCTGCTGGTATGTTATCAGATACAGATGCTAATGGGCAGAAGGTATTGTCTGGCAGGATGAGTTCTCTAACACCAAGTCAAGTAACCATTAATGCACCACCACCTCATTTGGGATCATGTTGTGAGCTCGCTTCTACTGTTGAACCGGATTCTTCTAGAGTTTATCATTCATCATCCGATATCGGAATTTATAGCATTCCGATGACATCGATGACGTCGAATATACTAGCTACATCTATTTCTCATGGGAATGAGATAAGCATAAACATCCCTGGGCAAAACCATCTTTTATTTGATTCCAATGACTCCAATTTGCAAGCAGCATCATCGAACAGCATTCTCTCGACTAGATTAGGTTCAGGATTGGACAATTGGCAAGAATGGAATGATACTGGATACAATCAACCTTGTGGACAGAGGATTACATCGGTCTCAAATTCACAATACATTCAGAACCTCCCCCTTTCAAACAATCCAGCTATGGAAGTTGGAGGGGGACTGCAAGAGAAAGGATCAAACTGGGCTGTGGACTTAAAACCTCAAGTTAATGGGTTGTCAGGATCATTTTCAGCTGCAGCCATAGATGATCTGTTGTCAAGCTACATAAACCAGGTACTTGGAGGATGGATGAAATTACTGTTGGGTTTTGCAAAAGATTTGGAGTATTGCTAACGAAATTTGCTTTTTTTGCAGCAACAACACGAGGTGATGGGCCTGTCCGAGCGAGATCTAGTAGCTCAAGGTTATGCTTTGGACAACAATAACATGTATGCAAAGTAATCTATCTATAGATAGATATTCTTTGAATTGATTATAGCTAGCCTCGAATCTGGAATATATATATCTATATTCAAAAGCATCGATGGAGTGGAATTTGTTGCTCATTGATCGAATCTCATGGGTTGTGCATCTGGTCAATCTTTAGATAGTTGATGCTCTATCCTCATTATGGACACATTTTCGTCTTCTTTTCCATGGTTAACTTTCTTACATTTAACAGATAAGATACACACAGCTGTGCATGGACATTCTTTTTCTTTCTACTGTGAACATATTTGGGATACATAATGCTAGTGTTATATGTATAAAGGCAATGAGGTTCACAGTGCGAATTAAGCACATATATTGTAACCATATATGCGTTATAACTGTCAAAAATATTAATTGCTGGTATTTATGTAAATGTTACAAATTACAATATACATTGTAAGAGGGCGTCGTTTGCAGGTAAATATTTTTTTGGAGTGTAATGTAACTTTTGAATTATCTACATCAATGGCAAAATGCCAAAGTGAACAGTGTAAAACAATGTTTTATTTGGACATCACAATACGCGTGACACCATTTAGTTTGTGCCCCCCCTTGTGTTGTGCATAAAATGATCGCAGCTGAATAAGTTTCTTTAGGAAGAAATTCTTCTATAACATATGTTGGCATTTTACTCTAAAAGCAGATGTGAGTGGGTTTAGAATCAATTTCTTTGCACTTTAAAGTACTATTCTAAGGGTATGTCAATGTCCGTTGTGCCATTATGAAGATGACATTTAATTAGTGCATGTTGTCACTTGTGATGTAAAATACGACACAATGTTGTGAGAGAGTCAAAAGCATCTTATAATTGATCAAGCATCTGAAAATACTGTGTAGGGGCTCTTAAGAGTCTTTAAGAATCTAGTTTGTATATGCTTGGCAACAATGCCACCCATCCTGAAAAACCAAACATTATCACGACAAACCATTGTATTTTGAATATAATAATTATATGTTAGTGGAGAACACTCAAATGAGATACCCTCTTTGGAGAGGGGGTATTGTTGTGCTTGCTCAAACATTCTCGAAAGAAAACCTTAAATCACTCATTTCCTTTCTTTTTATTTATCTCACCCCAATAGGATCAATATGTGTATCACCTTGACAACATCATACTCATAATTAGCCTTTCCTATGTATATAGGGAAAACCTAATTATATGTCAACATTCCTTAGTAATGAGCCTATTGTACAACTAACTACTTAGGTGCATGTGAACTTGTCATTTCTTCAAATTAATGAAGGTTATGTTGCTAGTAGACACATTCGAGTGAGAACTCCACAAGTCTAGTTGTGTTGTGTGCATGGACTTTAGTAGATTAATTCTTGTGTATCTCATAAAAGAAACTTGGAAGCATTGGCATGTAGTTCGTGCATTGAATGCCCATGGAACATCATCACTATTTTGAAAGAGATGAGTCTGGATAGCTCTAGGCACACATTACCAGGGTGGGAAATGGAACAGACAACACACACAAAATGAAGGTGTGAACACAACATGCAATTCAATATCTTATGCCTTACAAGTTACAATATAGGATGCTAAATTCCATGTTGGTGGGTCTGGAAAGCTCTAGGCACACATTACCAACGTGGGAAATGGAACAGACAACACACACAAAATGAAGGTGTGAACACAACATGCAATTCAATATCTTATGCCTTACAAGTTACAATATAGGATGCTAAATTCCATGTTGGTTTATAGGGAATTATGCTTAAATTATCAAGATAACAAGAAAATGGCATTTAAGAAATTCATGCCTTGAATACATATTTGATGATCTACAAGATGGAACAATGACAACGGACCATGTCAACTATCTACGAATAATAGTTGGAATTCCAATTTATGTCTAGAAGTAACACAGCTTAAAAAGCCTCGTTTTTTATAAAATGAGAGTGAGTTAGGTAATGGTTATTGAGGTGCTTCTGTTTCACTATAAATTGTGCAACATGTGGCTGAACCATAGGGGGGAATTCAAATGAAGTATATGCACATCATTTCCAAATTGAAAGAGCTTACCCATGTTGTGTAAGTCACTTGCACATGTAAGCTGGATTTTGATGAGTGGAACATCCCTATACATCCACTTGTCTGTATACAATGAATGAAGTTGATTTACTACATGCCAACAAATTCAACTTTGTTAGGCATTGAGATGGCTACATTTAGCCATGCTACCTTTGATGTAGAGCAAGAAAAGGTTTTATGTATTACCAAAAATGTTAAACCTCCCATGTATCAAATATGATATTTGATAGGATTAATCGTGCATAGAAGATTATAGGTATGATACCCCTAGAAGAGGGGTATTATTAGCTCTTAGAGCATGCTCCATTTTAACACTTTGGGTTTTAGCTGCAATATTGTGATTGAGTGAAACCCACATGCACGGTGCACCTAGTCACTGTTTTTGAGGAAGGGTGGATAAATGCATGTCATATCTTGCATTGTGCATATAAGTACCTATACTTACCTACTTGTGAATGCCGATCAAGAAAATTAGAAAACATGTTTGTCCACCAATTGGATGCAATTGGGAATGAATAAATGAGACCATCAAATGATTTATGTATGATTCGTTACTTTAGAAATCGACTAGTTTGCATATGTTTTCCGAGAAACAAATTTCATATCTTAATTTAAAAATCCTTGTGAAGTATTATAACCTATGTGATATAAAATCACCATATTGTCAACATATCCCCCCACATAATACCTTGTAGTACATTAACTTAAGCTTTATAATGAGCATAGGTCCCAATCATAACGTAGATTGCTTTCTTGTTGAGTATTATAGGGGTTTATATTTAACATAATTGCAATATTAAGGGATGATGTTCATGGTATAAAACTAATTATTTATGTTAGAAGTATTCTTAGTGCCATTAATTTAAGTTCATGGTAATGGCAATGGTTAGTTTTAACGATTGGTACAAGAAGTGATTAGTTTAAAGCAATTGATATTTATTGATTTTAATTAATGGTATTGATAACAATTAGTTTCGGTTGATGGTATATAGGAACGATTCGTTATCTTGTCTTATTCTCAGAGGTGAAAATGCTCTCAAATGGCTAATGGTGTTGGGGCAATGATTAGGTGTCATTAGTGACTGTGCTATATTAAGGATGTGTTAAGTGTGTGTAATGGGTATGTCAAAGAAACGTAAAGAATTGTATATATGGACCATAGAGAGGAAAAGCCCAAGAATATCAACAAAAGCTTGACACCTAAATGAAGAAGCGTACCTACTACTTGTTTGCCAATTTGCCCACAATAGACAATATCAATGGATTGTCCATTGAAATGCCACAAAGAAGTGAATTTCTTTCAAATACCCTAAATTAAAATTGAAGAGATAAAGTGATTCGATCAAAATAGCAATCCTTCAAGCAATACACCCGTCACCAATCCCTCGAGGGTCGTTGCCCTAGATCCAAGCAAACTTTCTCAAATGTATTTCCCATGCCTATTTTAAGAGGGGTTTGACTTCGAACTATTGTACAATGTTGAATGTTCTACAATTTGATGTCTAAAAGTTTTTGGATCTATATCATTGGACTTTAGAAGCATGCATCGATAAGAATGAATGGTAGGCACTTGTCACTTGTAAACTAACGAGAACAACACATGAGCATTGACCTTAACTTCAATTGTATGCATACCTCATGTCCTGCATCTCGCTTAGGTCCAAACGGAGTACACAAGAGGTAGTTTGGCTTGCCTTGGCGAGAATTGAACACCTCAAGGCTAGACGATATCCACACCACTGGAGAGAAGAACAAGGCACATGCTACACAAACAAATAAGAGTCATAATTGGGAAGCATCAATTGTATGCAGAACAATACAATCAGTGCCTTTCTTATATTTATTTAGTGTTCGTTAAATTCCATTTCTGATGTATATTGTTCTGGTCTTTTGGCCACACTTGCCTCTTTAGAGACGTTAATATGCTCAATCTTTTTCTTCTTCCTCTTTATCTTGTCTATCTATCTCACACTCTTTCTCTCTACATTATATGATCTAAATGTTAAGGGTATTTGATAAATATCCTCAATGACAACTCTACTCTGCCACCACCATCACCATCACCACCACTATCACTATCACTATCACTTTGACGATCACTATCACTATCACTATCACCATCGCCATCACCATTGCCATTGCCATCGCCACGAGTAGAATAGGAAGAGGGAACGAGAGAGAGGAGGAGCATGGCATGATGAAGAGTGGATGTATGCAATGTATGTGGGTAGCCCTTCCATGGTGGGAGAAGAGGGAGGGGTATTTTTTTCTGAGTAATCTCATGAATGGTAGGACAGGGGTATCGTCATAAATATCATAAACCACCATCATCACCATTCTTCTTCTTCTTCTTCGCCATCGCCAAACCCCACCTGACTACTGTCAAATCGCAGGAAACCCTAGCGTCGATCAAGACCAGCGATCTATCCCTAGCACCCCTTTCGTTGTTCATTGTTCATTGTTCATTGTTCGTTCTTCATCCACATCCCCATCCCCATTGCCTCCATCCCCATCATCACGAAGAAAGAGAGAAAGATAGAAGAATCTGTCGGAAATTCTATAACATACATACACGGAAAATCTATCCAAAATATGCGATCAGATGGATCGATGAAGCCACATCTTTCTGCCTCACAGAGACTGATGGCAAGCAACAATGCTGTGCTAACACTCGCTTCTGCATCATCTTCTTCGGCAATATCCGACGAAGAAAGCAGCGAAGAGAATCGTACGTTGGATTGTAGCAACCTTTCTTCCCTCTGTGAACACGTACAAACAGAAGGATGGAATTCTGGTTCTTTTTCAGACATCCTGCTCCACGCCATGGGGTCTTCTTATTCCCTGCACCGTCTCATCCTCTCTCGTAGCTCTGTTTTCAGGTGGAAACTGCCATTAGCATAAAGTTTTCCTTTGCCTTTTGTTCTTTCTGTTCTTCTTGGAGAGGTTATCCATCGAACTTCGGTTGAAGAATTCTTTTATTTTGAAGTTCAAAAGAGAGCATAAATTTAGAAATCTGTTGTTTCGATGCTTCAATGGGATTGTACAGTAAGGAATCTGTTGTTTTGATGCTTACTACAAAGGATTATAGATTAGTAAATATGCTGTTTTGATGCTTAAAGGGGTTATAGATTTAACAAAATATGTTGTTTCGTTATTGATCAAGTTCTGTTTTTTAACATCCCTCTTATAGATTTAGATATCAGTTGTTTTTTCTGTTTTCAAGGGCTTATAGATCGAACTTTGGCTGAAGAAATCTGCTATTTTAGTGTCTAAAAAGGACTTTAGTTGTTTTCGCTGCACTAAAGAGCTGATAGAATGATTGGAAATCAGTTGATTATCTGTTTACAAGAGCTTATGAGTTGAATTCTGGCTCTGGTAGGTTGATGCATAAAACCGTCTATTGATTAAGAAATCTGTTGTTTATTCTGCCACCTGAAATATCTTATATATTTCTTAAAAATCAGCTACTTCTTTATTCACAAGGACATATATATCAAAATTTGGCTGAAGAAATCTGATATCTTGATACCTAAAAAGGGATTAGACATTAATAATCTGTTGTTCACTGCTTACAAAGGCTTTTGGATTAAAGAAGTTTGTCCAAAATACATTCCAAAACCGTATTTTGTAGATAAATGCTTCCAAATACTGCTGTTTGATGACTAAGAAGTTAGATCAAAGAAATCTATATGAAACGTATATAATATAATCTCTAATATACACATGTCTCCTGATGCCTAAAAGGGATTATAAATCAAGTGTGGCTGAAGGTCACTGTCAGTTTCTGCCTAGAATGACTTCAAATTGACTTGTGGCTCAAGAAAACTATTTGTTGTGGCCTATAGTTGAAAGAAATTTGTTTGCTCTTTTAGGTGTCTAAATGGGCTTATTGATATAATCTGTCTCAGTTTTCTGGTAATGCTAACATTTTTTGGTTATTTGCTGCCTACAATGGTTAATAGCTCATTTGCGGCTGAGTGATACGGTACTTGATGTCTAAAAGGAATTATAGATCAAAGAAACATGTCATTTTACAGCCTGAAAATGCTTATAAGAGTAAGGAGTGTGTTTATTTTCTTCCTAAAAGGGGCAATAGATAATATGCTGGTGGAAATAATTGATCAATAATCATTTTTTTTCCTTTAAAAGGCTTATAGATTATGAAATCTATTATTTGAGCCTAAAATGGTTTATAGATCACTTGTTGCTGAAAGAATCTGTTATGTGCAATCTGGAAAGTTTTATACATTAAGATACCTGGTTTTTTCCTCCCTAAAATGTTGTATGGATCAAAGAAATCGCCATTAAACAGATGTCAACCTTGTTATTTCATATACAAGCCCTTCCAAATGATGCGTTTGTGTTCCTTCCAAATAGCCAAAGATTCTGGAAATACTTACCTATTCATACCATTGCCTCATCCTCTCTTCTCTTGCAGTTCGGTTTTCTCGTAGTACAAAACTGTATTTTTGGTGGGTCACTGTGCATGGCTGTTGGGTAACTGATATCAGAAAAAATAGACATCTATAGTTGCTATATGATATATTTTTTCTATGCAGGAACATGCTCCAAGGTCCATGGAAAGAAGCTGGTGCACCGGAAATAACTCTTCATATTGATGATGAAAATGTCAATGGAGAGGCAGTTGGCATTGCCCTGGCATATTTATATGGACATCAACCTAAGTTAAATGATGGGAATGCTTTCAGAGTTTTAGCAGCAGCGTCCTTTCTTGATTTACGGGTATCTTTATTTCTTTTGTCTACAATTTTCTGCTATTTGTTGTTGTGAAAAAATGTTGTGCTATTAGTTTATCATGTGACAAATATTAGTTCATTTCATGTGCTAAACTTGAGTAAAGTCAGTTTGTGATTGTTCTGAAATCAGCGAGCTCACAGGAACCCATTTTCAGCACACAATGTGGCTGCTAAGACCCAAGAGTTAACAATATCCATCTTGTTACTAGAAGAAAAATTGTGGTATCATTTATAGATTCTAGAAGATTATAATGTTTGTCTTTCTAGGAAGTTCGAAAACCTTAGTCTTAATATTTTCATACCGAGTACGGAGAGCAGTTTCTAGTCTCTATGGCTACACATGTGACACCCCCTTGTTAGTTTTAGGTGCATATCATGTAATCTGATCTATTATCAAGTTGTCATTAAAGTTATTTCTAGGAAGTTGCATGAATTTTTGTAATTCTAAAGAAATTGAATAATTATGGGAGCTCCTTAACAAAGGTACTTTAGGTTGGCACTTATGTCATGAAAACAACTTGCTCATTCCAATAAAATGGCATGAGTATAAATGCAGTACCCCCATTCCAATATGGTCTGGATTGCGTCTAAATATGGACAAAGTGGAAAGGAATGGGGTGATCCAAATTGATATCATTAAATTGGATAATATGCAAGAATGATGCAAGAGTTTGTGGCAGAAGTGTAAACATACTACCCGCTTTCCAGTATAACTTGGATTGTCCATATCTAAACATGACCGATGACCGAAGTGGAGAAGTATAGGTCATCTGAACTGATATCATTAAATTGGATGCTCAGAGACAATGGATCAGCCCCACAATACCTCTTAGTAGGAAGATGGCCCACTGTAAAACAGTCCTTTTACACGTCACATGATTGATTTATCATTGTGCCTTTTATATTTATACACATCTACTTTTTAATGTTCTCCACAATGTGATAGAGCTATTGAGTACTGGATGACGAAGGAGCGTGGATCAGCCCCACAACATCTTTTAGTAGGAAGAGGGTCCAGTGTTAAGCACTCCTTTTACATGTCACATAATTGATTATCATTGTGCCTTTTATATTTATACACCTCTAATTTTTAATGTTCTCCACCATGTGATAGAGCTATTGAGTACTGGATGATGAAAGAGCGTGGACCAGCCCCACAACACCTCTTAGTAGGAAGATGGCCCACTGTAAAACACTCCTTTTACACGTCATATGATCGATTTATCATTGTGCTGTTTATATTTACTATTTTAATGTTCTCCACTATGTGATAAAGCTATTGAGGGCCACATAAGTTAGAAATTGAGATGGGTAAGATGTACATCTTTGGAAGAACAGATCTGCCAACTGTGCGATCGAGGGATGGAATCAGAAGAAAAATTATCTCACATCTATTTTATGCACTTTGCAGTGTAATAGGGCAGATCAGGACATTGTCACATCAGTTAGAGGTTGAGATAGGCATACACATGCTGTGAAATATAATTTTTGGTCTGACTATTTTGGCCTCATTAAGGCATTGTTTTTTTCAAACTGATAAATATAAGTTTCACATGCAAATTTTTCAGAGTCCAGGATTTTGTATGTTAACTAATTGGAATTGAACTCAATTTGCAGGATCTTTGTGCAATTTGTACTGAATTCATTATCTCAGAGATATGGACCGACAATTTTCTATCTTATCAGGTGATCACATTGAAGTAGTTTGAAATACAAAAAAGTTTCATTGTATTACTATGTTTTTTTCATATTTTCCCTGATTTTGTTTAATTACTAATATTTGCGACTTGGAACTTGAATTTATACTTGTGAAAGAATATTTAGTTTTGTTTGCTCTTCTATTCAAAACTTTCAAAGTGAGGAGTTTTCTCAATATCAAGCTCTACTTGTGTTTGACAGGCATTTGCAGAAAGCCAAGACTATGGTATATATGGAGAACGAGTGCGGAAAGCTTGTTGGGGATATCTATGTCGAGGAGGTGCTGTTGAACTGAAAGAAGTACGTGGATGTTTTTGGAAGTTTATTTGGGTGGATTCAAAACCATAAAGTTGTAATATATGAAAATATAATACAAAGAGAGTAAAATCTTAAATACTCTCAAGTTTTCCTTTATTTCCTCTTATACCACTAAGTTTTTGGTATTCTGAAGTACATTTAACAAAAAACCATGAAAATGTGTGGGCATTTGTTGGGAAATAAAGAAAAAATCGGAGTATTATGGAGCTTTTCTCATATATTAAATAGCTGCGGAAGTCTAAATGTATGTCCCAGTAGCTAAAAGCACAACTTGAAATGAATGTTATGTGGAGAGTACTTCTCTCAGCTACTTTCTTATGCTGTTATTAGGTCTTACAATAACTTCCCAGTATTAGGTTTTCCCTGCACATATCAAGTACTCAATCTGAACAACATCAAGATTGTATATTATACGATTAGTTGTCCCCCAACTCTAAATATCGGGAGTGTATTGATATGATCTTCACCAAAGCTGAAATGAAGAACTTCCTCCATATATTTTGCAGATATTCTTAATTGCAGCTAGCAAGTCATGCAGAACTAAATACAATAGGTTTCAATTTTATTTTCTGGTTGTATTATACCTGATATTGACAATCATTACAGTATTATTTGTGCGTTACGTGATATCAGATTCTTCCGAAGCTTTCAATACAAACTTTACGCACATTGTTGACTTCAGATGAACTCTGGGTGACTAACGAAGAGAAAAGGTTCAGCCAGAAACATTTTTTCTAATAACTCAGTTTCTATGGGCGTGCATAAATTCAATCTGATAATTGTGTCGAAACTTGACCAGGTTTGAGCTGGCTCTTAGTGTGCTTATTTCAAGGGGCACATTGTTTGAGATTGATCCGCCCCAATCACTATCTGGTACTGTAGTTGTGAATGGTGGGGATCCACATTCATTTTACTCTATCCAGCCCAAAGAGTATGAATGTTTTGTTGAAGATAGAATGAAATCAACATCAAAGTTACCGAAAACCTTGAAAAAAAAGGCAGGCGCTTGTGATGATGCACATGCAATCCAAAACATAGTATTAGATTTAGCAGACGCAGTTGTAGATTTCTGTAATGAGGTTGACTCTAGCATGAAAGGGAATCAAGAATATGACCCTAGACAAGTTTCAGGTATGCTGTGTGTTTATAGAAGTGAGAAGCCAGGATCACCTAGTAAATCTCAAATTGAGGTGGAGGTAGGGAATATATGCACCCCATTAAGAGAAACCAGGAAAAATATGCAAACAGGCACACGTGGAGAGGCTTGCTCTAGCCATGATGGGCAAGAAAGTGATTACTTTGTTGCTCCTGTGAATTGCTATTCAACGGTGAGCTTTAGGGATCAACCACAGAATTGCTCCAGTAGCCAAGGTTCAAGCAACACTGCTGGAAGATACTCACAAAGTGACTGGCCTAGGGAAGTGCTACCATTTTCTGGACTCTCTTGGGGTGGAAGGTTGGTTGGAAGAAGACGTTTGAAGGCCTATGTAAATCAGTCAGGATGGGCTAACCCTGAAGATTGGGAAGCTTTCATAGGTGTGTTTGAAGGTGGAGGTGTATTGTATTGTCACATGGGATTCGATGAATTATTACATGTCAGAGCTCGACTAGAGGAACTAGGCTTCCCTTGTAAAGCTGTTTCTGATGGACTCTGGCTGCAAGTAGGTTGAATGATGTTTTATCTTACATAGAAAATCTCCAAAATACCTCTGGATCTTTCTTCATTTTCCCGAAACGCTCCTGAGTTTTTCTTTACTTCAGAAACACCCTTGATCAATCCTTGAAAGGGATAAATAAGAGATGAAGGAACCATACCATACTGAAATAGCACAAATGATTGAGAAAGTCAGGATCGCTCGATTGAATACTTGCTCAAATAGCACCTGTAATTGCTCTTTCAGGGGTTGACCAAGGATCAAGGGGCATTTGGGAAAATCAGAAAAAATCAGGGTATTTTGCAGTTTTCGATGCTCTAAATTTGGCTTTTCTATTGAGATGAGGTATATTAACGTTTAACTTGTGTAAACAGACACTCCTCAAGCAGCATGTGCTTACAATTGCCTCAGAAACATGCAAAACATGTAGTTTGTTTGCGACATCCTGCACTTGCAAGCAGTCATACAGCTATTCTAACTGTAGAATACCTTCAAATTTTTATCGGGAAGATCAGGATAGGAATCCAGCTGCTGCTGGTTTTCATATTGATATGCAAACAGGTGTTGGCAACATTGCACCAGTGCAAGCTAGAGTACATGTCCGGGGTCCTGTTGATGGATTAGCTGGCATTGGTCGTGGATCAACATTTGGTCCTCCAGGAGGTACATGGTCTCCATCGCGCTTTATGTTCACAAGGATCCCATTTACTGGATTCGGAAATCGTCCAAATCAACCAAGCACTGGAAATGATCAATCGGATGCAAGGATTGATTTGAATACCATGGGAATGCCTGCTAATTCGGCTGATGGTTTGCCCACTGTTGTTAGCCTTACACAAGGTGGAAATGGTAATGCTCCAATGCATTGTAATCAGTCTGGAAACATGGATGATCAATTTGGACGGGTGATGGGAGAAACTAGCAGAGCAATTGAAAGCCCTGGCCATACCTCTCAAAATGTAGAATCAGAACAAGCATGGGGTGAAGACTGGGAATCAAGTGACTCAATTTCTCTTGATTTAGAAACTCCTTTGAGGACCTTTCCTCCTTTTCGCTTTGGGTATCTAATTTTCTGTTTTCTTTCTCGAGTCTAAATTCAATTTACTGAATACCATTGAATGAAAGAGATCTCAGAAAGAAATTATAAAGAATTTATTTCGCTATTTCAGTGTGGAATTCGAGAATGTCCATCGACTTGCTGATGGTCAGTCAAAACACTCTGCTGAATCATTTTATGCTGGATCACTTTGGAAGGTTAGTATGAAGTATAACTGCAATAGTTATCAGTTGCATATCTTTTAAAGGACTTCTGAAAGGCTAACTGTTCCCATTTTTATTATATTCATGTTTCAGATCAGTGTCCAAGCTTTCCACGATGAAGATCCACAAGGTCGTCGAACACTCGGTAAGTTGAAAATTATCATTGTATGATATTGCCAGCATACATATACCAAATGATGGGTATCCCTGCTTTTACTAAATGATGCAAGATATGCCTAGGAGAAAACTGGCCTTATATGACACTGTAAGGGAAAATTTATCCCGGGTCTTGTTGAATAAAAATAGATCGCATACTTGGTCATCTGAGAACTGTATATCCATCCATGCTTGGTTCAGTCCGAGATCGCAAAACATAATTCCATGCCCATAAATGGATGTTTCATGTATGCCAAAAAGTTTAAACTGTTGCCATACTTGCATGTTTGAGACTCCCAATCGGAACTGAGGGTTTAATACACAAGAGAGATTAAAGAAAGCAAAAGCTGTTTGCAAAACAAAAGCCCACTGCTTATAAAAAAATTTACAAGGTTGGAGTGCACATACTCACACACATGCTGTTCACGATAGATAGGATATGCTCGTAGAAGAAGAGCCTTAAATCCTGATGGGTCAGCTAAGTCATGGCCTCATAAATACGTATTTAATGCTGAGTGGGAATTGTGTCCAAGGATCCCATTCAGTGTACAAAATATTCTTTTAGGAGTTAGTACAGTTCTGAAAACAAGACTGTACATCGCTGACATAAATCAGAAAATTAAAAAAATATTAAATTATATAAAAACGTTTTTCTTGTTTAATAGGAGAAATCTAAGGCAATCCCACCAAAAAAATGCTGATGAGAAATAGAAGAAGAATGCAAGTGTTCAAGGTTTCTTCCAGAAAAATACGTTCTTGGGTTTAGGTAAATTTAAGAAGATTAGAAGAATCGATGAAACTGGATACTCTAGTCATTGGACCCGGTTCATGGATGATTATGTGTTTTTAAGCATAGCTCTGTCAGGACATGGAATTAAGGATATAAATATCCAGTGATTCACTTATGAACTCTTTTTCCCGACAAAATCCCTTGCGCTTCTCATCAACACCACACTAAAGCTCCCACTTGTGAGGCTCAGTGCCAGGTCTAAGGTTCGTCCAAGATATGGATACAGACATCCCTTATGTGAGCTCATGATTCAAAGATCATCTTGTAATGGAGAGTCTTTATTTTGCGTCCCTCTTCTTATGTTTGATTATCTCTTCATTCTGTGGATCAAAAGTTCATCACAGCAGAATTTGGAGAAGTGCTCCATTTACAAGAAATCTTAATGCATGCTTACAAGTACTGGGCAAACGTTAGTTTTTAATTTGTCTGTTGACTTAATGCAGGTCTTTTCCTTCATAGGCGTCGAGCTGAAAATATGGATGTCCATCGAAAAGTAAGTCTGGAATCTAGAGAGGGTGCCACAAGATATACCAAAACCACATGTGTTTGGAATAAAGGCTGGTATTTTTATGCTTGTCTCTGAAAAGCGTTTTCTTCCCTTTCAGGTTTCCCTATACACAGACACTAGGGAAAAGGTTACTGCTCGATACCAGGTAAGGTTTAGTGATGTTGCCAGGCATTTTGTATCGTATGAACAATGTCACTTGTGCTAAATACAAAAGCGAGCAGTTGCCATCTATATATGCTTGGAATCTAGATCACATTTTTTCAGACCAAGAATATTTTTTTCTTCTTTTTTCAATATAAAGGAATCTCTTCTAATTATGCAAATAATACTCATTGCTTTTCCAGTTGATATGCCCTGCAAAGAGAGAGGTGATGATATTTGGCAGTTTGACTCAAGCAGGCACATTACTTCCAAAGTCACCGAAAGGTTGGGGCTGGCGGACAGCCTTCTTATTTGATGAACTTCCAGACCTTCTACAAGGTGGTTCATTGCGAGTTGCAGCAGTGGTTCAGCTAGTTTGAGTGTGGGTTAAAACTCTTTCTTATGAAGTGACATATACGATGGAGTTTGACTCCTCCCTTTCTCATCTTGTAACTTAACATCCATTTCTTTTATGTACCTTTGTATGATTTTCCTAATGATGGTAATATTGTTATGATTCCTCTTCGTATATGGATGTATAATAATGATTGTAGTGTTTCCTCAATTTGAAAGATGCAAGGATTGAGGAAAAGTTCTATGGCTAGTAAAAGCAGCGGATCATCTGTTAGTTAATCATGTAATTTTGGAACTTCAACTCGCATAAAACAAGCCTTTGCAAGCTCAGTTTGGGGATGTCATTTGGAGCTCATATGTATAATCAGGGACAGATTTAACCATCAGTTAATGTTAAATAACATAGTTATTTTTATGTCATTCATTCCCCTTTGTTTGAAGAAAAGAAAATATTTTAGAGTTTCTTATAATCTGGTAAATGTCTTCTACTTGCCTGTGTTAAATTGAAGCATTTCTATTTAGTAGGAAGGACAGCCTGATTGACCACAAGTTATAAAAGCTACAAAAGGGTTAATTTTTCATGGTAAATGTTCCTTATGTTATGATGCACTTTCAGCAATATGATCTTTCTAATGAACATGTTTAGATTTTGTTTCTTTGTCTAAATAACTTGGGGTCAATACTTTCTGTTAAATTAAAAGGATAGAAATTAGTCCACATGTGAGAGACAATTAGCTATTAGTTGAATGAGGAAACATTGAATTCATGTGAAGATAACAAAATTATCTTGCTGAAATGCTGGAACACGATTGACAATTTAGATTCACGCATCAAAGATGGATGAATCATCATCAATCAAATTGCTTTGTCCATAAGAAACATTTTTGATGCCTTGTGTATCGCCAAGGCCAACCATGGGTATGTAAAATCTTGCAAACTTATTAATGATGGCATGGAGCACAAAAAATAAGATTTGTTGATGATGACATAGGGCTCTATAAATAAGACAAGTTCACACTAGAGCAAAGTATCCCATGGATTGGGTCATCATCATCACGTTGTTAGCATCCAAATTGGTATTGCATGGCAAAGAGCAAGGAAAGGCTTTAGTGGAAAAGCATATGCATTCTCTTATATAAAGCAACATGTGGACATGGAGGAATGAACTACTCATCCTCATTAAGAGTCGTAGTAATCTACAAAGCTTCACCATTCCCGCACAAAGTCTACTTACGATTAGGAACGGTCAATACGTCGAATCACAACAAATAATTGCGGAAGTCCGAACCAAGGAATTTCCTCTGAAAGAACGTATTCAAAAAGCCATCTATCCAAATATAGAAGGACAGACTCATCGGAGTAGATTTGTATGGCATCTACGTGATTCTAGAGATATCTCAATCGCAAGGAAAGCTTGAAATTCGACATGGGAATACCTATAATGTTTTATCGAATTATGACATTTTTCACAAGTTTCAAGCTGGGAAGTAAGTAACAATGTCTTTTGTTTATTTTTAATCTTAAGCCATTATAAGAGCTTGTAATTATACTTCATGTCATTTCGCAAACATATAAACATGTAAGAGTCCTTCTTTAAAGGTGATGCAAGGATCTGTGCAACCAACGCAAGGAGGTTTATTCTTCTTACAGGAACGTTGCGTGGACATATGGGTATTAGTGGTCGGCCTTACGGTCTGGCAAGTGTGGGTATCTAGGTGCAAGGAGACTTTTGCAGGTAAACGAACCCCACTGACTGAGAATTTAATGATGATCTGGTTCAATCTTATTTCTACGTTGCGAGGTGAGTTTGAAAGTCTTCAAGGGCCATTTGACGCAAATGAAGAAGCCAGAGCTCGTTTCTTGCTGAAATGGAGCGGTTCGTCGATGCTGCAGATAATGGATGGTAAAGGAAAGTGGAATTATCAACCACCACGGTGGTTGTTCCCTCCAAGTGTACCTAACATCTAGATGGGTGCTGCCATGAGGAGTGAATGGAGGACATCTATGCTGAATTCTGTTTGTATGAGGCTCACGTGGAGAATATGTGTTCGAGTAATGCTATACACATCGAATGATGTGGTGCTTTGGAGTTGTTTTTTTTGTTGTTTCATCTACAAATATTGTTTTCCTTCGACATGCAAGATGTCTTGTAAGATATGAGTTGTAAATTATCCTTTGTACATTGCTTAACTAATGGAAGCATATATTCAATATAGAATGTGATAATAGTTTAGGAAATGGAATTCTATATTGTTCTTTTTCTGGGAATATCTCCTTTACACATCAAATTATCATTGAAAGGCTTTTTTATTGAGACCATGTCCATGTAAGTTGCAATGAGTACGTGGAATATAATCCTTTGTTTCAAAGAATATATTGGTGTCTTTGGTTGTAAAGGGACACGTAACCTCTTGGATGTACGTTTGCTTTTAATCGAGACTTTGAGTTTACAATCTAGCACGGACTTTTGCTGTTTAAATCTTCTTTGTAATTTGAACTTGTATTTTCAATCCACTTTCATTGTTTTCACCTTCTTTATATTTATTTCTCACATTATCTTGAAACATTACCCAAATGAACATTATGGCTAATAAAATAGGATGATTGCCAACAAGGAATATTGAAAATGTTATCTTTTCATGTGAATCATATATGAAAAGATAGCATTTGCAATGTGCATGCTATCTTTTCATATAAATAGCTAACAAGGACCTAAGTTGACATGTATGTACCTGAATCTTAAGTATATTGCATGCGTTCTATCCCTAGACCCAGGTTTATCTAAACTGTCTCACTCCCAATTCATAATGCACACGTTTTTGTGAAGTTCTTCATAAGATCCCAATGTGCAACTATGACGTCCCTTGGACAAGATCAACCTACCACATAGGATGGATGTGTGATCAATCGCCCCTGAGACAAGTTTTTTTTTCTAAACAAGATATCCTTCCATTAGTTTTAAAAAGCATATCTGCTACAAAATACAACCCACTTATTTTACAAAAATGAGAGATGAATTGGGAGATATATAGCCTCCACTATGTGACTTTCAACATTCATGCTTGACATCAATGCATATCCTACTATTGTATCAAGATCCAATTTCATAGCTTCATTCGAGCACAATTTCCCCCTATCTATATTGCCAAAGCAGGTACATGCTATCAATAAGGTCAACCAACTACACACATTTGTTGCTCAAATGTTTCAAAGCTGAAAAACCTAACGGGAACTAAAACGCTCCTTATGCGCAACGCTCGGCCACAACCGAGCTTAGAATCATACACAGAAAATGGGAAATAAAACACAACACAAAGAAGAGAAGGGTACACAGGATGTTTACGTGGAAAACCCAAACTAAGGGAAAAACCATGGCAGCCCACAGGCTGCAAACTATCACTATGTTAGAATGTACAACAGTGAGTTCACGGAGGCAACGACCTCGTGGTCACGATCCTCGCCACAGGCGACGGTTACAATCAGAGGCAATGACCTCTTCCTCTCTCTCTCACTCTTTGTATACTGTTACGCACTCTGATCTCGCATAGACAAGAATAACAACAACAGTAACCTAAAAGTTTGCCCTAAGTCATATTTATACTGATATGACTTTTCGGCTATTTACAAATATAGCCTCGATGGACTCTCAAAAACATATTTACGAATATGTCTCTTCATCCGGTGAGCATTCCTCACCGGGTCTGCAGCATCCGGCTCTCCATAGCCGGGTACTCCTCATCCGGTTCTCACCGGGTCTGCAACATCCGGCTCTCCGTATCCGGGTACTCCTCATTCGGTCTTCACCGGGTCTGCACCATCCGGCTTTCCGTAGCCGGGTACTCCTCATCCGGTTCTCACCGGGTCTGCACCATCCGGCTCTGGCCTCAGCCGAGTTTGTTCATCGGCATTGTTCTTCTCCCTTCCCATCCGGAGGGACCTGTCTCCCAACAAAACCTTCATTATTCTGCACATACAACAAAATCATTGCGTTGTAAGACACCACCTCTGGATTATGCTGCAAGACAGTGAATGTTTCTTCCAGGTTTCCACATCTAAAATACATGCACATATCATACTTCATGGTTGTGCAAAGCTAAAAAACCTTTATTATTCCGCACATACCCAGAAATCATTGTGTTGTAAGACACCTCATCTCGATTATGTTGCTTAGAAAATAGTGTGAATGTTTCTTCTAGGTAAAAAATAAGTGACCATATTTGGCAAGATGCTTTCGTGTTGCAATGATCCCACATGATTCGATGCTTTTTCATCTTGTCCATATTAAATATTTCCTGTTATAATTGTGTTACCCTCAAAACTTGATTATACATTATCAAAGATGGCATAGAAGTTTCCTCTTTGTTCCTCTTATGTACATATACGATACTCAAGGCAATCTCATGTCATGAGGTAAAAAGTTATAATAACCATTGTTACATCATCTCTCTTAAGCAATATTCTATCATCATAACACGAACACACATAATCATTTCTTTTGACGTGGTATCTGCCCGCTTACGCTTTTGACAGAAATGAAGGAACACATTGATGGTGACGCACGGAGGAAATGACCCAAGCTAGAACTACCAGCCCGCATGCTCGTTGTTTCCTACTCACCTCCCATTCTCCCTCCGTTGAAGCCCAAAGGATTGGGATCATGTTGGTCGTCGATATTTGCCACTAGTTTATAGCTCTAGATACCTACTTACATTAAGTAAAAGTAGTAGGAGAGAATACATAGGCGGTCTCATATTCTTGAACTCGGCTAGGGGGTGATTCCCCCATTTATATATAAGCCATCTTTTATAGTCTTTCTGTAAAAATCTCTCCTAACTAATGGGAATGTAAAAGAATGATAACGAAATGATAGATTTAAGTTGGGGCACCAAAAAGCCCTTTTTACATGAGTGTGTCACAATTTATATAGGTTGGAAAGCTTAAAAATCTCTTTTATATTACAAGGCCATTGCCTGTTAGTTATGCCACATAATAAAGAGCAGTTCAATTGGCCTATGACCAATATTCTAGATTGGAATGATTAATCCTCATAGGGATACTGCAACCAAAGAATATGCCAGTGTATGCATTAATGACCACATTGTTAGAAGTATTCTTTCAAGGTGATCTAAAGATAGAAGCCTTTATGGAGTATACATAAATGAGGTAGAGATCATCACATGTGAAATGACAATATATTATTGTCAAGTAGACAATATAGATTGATAATTGCTTTCCTAGTTAAACATCAATGATAGAGCTTCACTTACCATCTCACTGTCAGCGCCCATGGTCATCACAAGCCTCTTTCGGACAAAGAAAAACAAACCATAGATGTAGCAAAGATCACCAACTTTGGTTTGAAACTTTCTATAACTTAAATCGATGTTGAAACATGACAAAAAACAATATTGAGTATGTAATGAAGTGAATTTTGGTGTAGAAACATAAATAAAATTGGAGTATGTTATGAAATGTCCCACTAAGACCAAGGAAAAGAGAAAGAGAGGAAACATTTTTAAACTATTAGAATATATGGTATAAACTTTTAATGTCCTTGTCTAGTTGTCCAACTAACGTTGTTGACCTTAGTGAATGGTGTGGTCACCCATGTCATACAAACTTACAAAGATGACGACTATCAATCTGCCTATTTATCTAAGGGGGCATCACATTCATCTATTCTTTGTCGTTTTTCACCTTGATTATTATGCTTTTCCTTACATAAAGTAGCATATAATGATAATTCTAACAATACCTTTTTAATTAAGGTATATAAAGGGAAAACCTCTATAATTTCAATATTGCATAGGGAAAACCTCTGTTCGTTCTTCGTTTTTCCAACAAAAAAAACTCCTTCTGTTAGTTATAAAATTTTGCATATGAGAATGTTATATATGAATCCTAGTAGGGACGTAATAGTTCCATCTTATGTGGAGGCCCATTGACTCAAGAAAGGGAGAGGACCTCTATTCCTTCTTGATCTTTACAAAGTCAAGCATGTCCAACCAATAATTAACAAAACCCTTAAAACAAGATTTGATTTTATACGCATAAGCTTGCTTCTTTTATGCCTTCTTCTCAATTCATATGCCTGTGATGACATACACTAGTATATGAAGACAATCCCCATCATATGTTTGCCTTGTATTTCACTAATTATGCCTTCTTCTCAATTCATATGCCTTTAATGACATACACTAGTATATGAAGACAATCCCCATAATATACTCTCTCTTTTTTGAAAAATTCGCCTTAGTATATTACTTGAAAACTGTACATGGACAAAACAGAATGAGACACTTTATCCCACTAATACAATATCCTTAGTAGGGCAATGGCATGTCTTAAACATTTGTAACCGTGTTGGTGTTGAATGCACTTGTGTAGTGAGCAAAATGGATCAAAATTATGAGATTGCAAATGTCCATCACTCCATATTTTCATCAAACATTTTAAGCGTGTGTGGATCTTCTTGCATTATTTGAGAATGAGATTATGTGTTATAGAATACTTACCATATTGTGTTGAGAATCAAACTCAACTTCCCTATGGTGTGAATACACCCTAAGACCACAAAGTGTGTTGACACACCTCCACCACTACGTAATATAACTAATGTTTCATAAGATTTAACTTGTATGACACATGATTTGTAGGTAGTTAAGTTCCCTCCTATTTCCCATGAGGTAGATGTAGTAAAAGAATATAGAGAGAAGGTGACTAGATAAACACTTTCTCCTCTCCCTTGTTAGTTGTGAGTTATTATTTTCTTGTGAATACTCTCTCTCTCTCTCTTTTTGGTGAAAACACACAATTATATTAATAAATGTGTGTAAAAAACACTATTTATTATTGGTGTGACAATGGAGTATGGTCACCCATTAACTACACTACATGGGTAGTGGAACATGTTGAATTGCCAATAGGCAAGACAAACACTCCACCAAGGAAAGAATTTCCACTTGCTCTAATAAAGAAAAAATTGTCACATTAGTACTCCCTTCAACTTTCGTAGATATGCTTTCACTCCATGTTTACCATCGAATAAAAAAGTTTTGCGCATGTTCCAATTATGACGCAATCCCCAATATCTCATAAATAGAAAAACAATCTCCATCTCTGATTTTGGGTCAACCTGTGTAAATTGTGCAAACACCCACTGTCTAAATGTCAAATAACACTGCGATAAAACTTGGCAAATTTAAGAAATGTAACTCCAAATCTGACAAGCAATCGGACATTGTATAAATCGATAAGTATTATCTTCTATTTGAACAATGCAAAAAAAGCAATTACCCGTTGCTAGTTCACGACGCTTTAGAGCTAATCCCAAAGGCAACCCTCCCATCAAACTCTCCAAATGAAGACCTTTGCTACAAGTGGAAATTTAGAATGCCAACTACGTTGTAAGATCTGCCACCACCCATTATCATATTTGTATATTTTCCATTCTTCTTCAGACTTAGATGATAGCCATCCAAGAGACTCATGTGAATACTCTCTCTCTCTCTCTCTCTCTCTCTCTGGTAAAAGCACACAATTATATTAATTGTATGTAAAATCCACTTAGTTACAACACTTCTTAGTCTACTCTACCTATCATATGCCTATGTAGGGAGAGGGACGTTCTGTATATGCATTTGAGGAAATGATCCCCACATGCTCTAACATCCAAAAATTCCACATGAGAATACTTTTAAGCTTCTTTATATAGGCTTTCACCCCATCTCTATTATCAAACATGAAAGCATTACGCTGTCGCGAAGATTCGCGTGTGCGTGTGCTACTCGAGCGACCACTGGGGTCTTGGACTGGGGAGGACGTTCGCAGAATTATCGATGCTAGATGACGATTAATGTAAGATTGGATGAAATTTGTTCACTTGAGAAGAAGAAAGATTGTACACTTGAGAAGTAGAAAAACATGAAGAAGATAAAGACAAATATAATTATATTGATGATAGTGGTGTTGGTGATATCACATATTGAGCCCCCCTTACACAAGCCCAACTAGAGGCTTTTATAGGTCTTTCCATGCTTGTGACATGCACAAACCATGGGCTAAAACCATGGTTTTGTGCACACGGTTTTGCTTATGTCATGCACAAACCATGGGTTTAGGACCATGGTTTTGTGCACATGGTTTTCTAATGGTTGTTTCATCTATAATACATATATGAAAAGTAAATACATAAAATCTACACTATATGATAGTTGTCCTAGTGGTAAGGCAATTATCTTGTATCTTAGAGGTGCAAGGTTCAAACCTTGCTTGCACCCCTCTATATGAACTCAAGTGCCACTAGGCCTTAGGAGGCTTATTTGCTAAGTGTATGTGCAATGATGCACATCCTTGGTTTATTCGTCTCACTCGGTTTCACACTGTAGCCGAAAATCGTCACGACATCCACCCCCACCAAACCCGCACATCCTCCGGTATGTGCCAAGAAAGGTGAAGAGGTGAGATCTTTGGCAATGGTGATCAACCGAGTTCCTCCGCACGCTCGTCGACCTTGTCTAACTTCGTCTTCCACTTTGAGTATGCCCAATCTTTCCAACTAAACCACTGTAACCACCCGATCCACCATATCCGGTGCTCACACCTTCTTCCCCGGTCGGTTGTAGTAGATCTACCGAACGATGTCGTCGATCCGACCGCTCTTCCTTCGTCCACCGCACGTGTCCTTCGATTGGACTCTTGGCCACTCCTTGCGCTCACCGTCTTCAACTGGGTATTGTGGATCGTTCGTGTCAATCTCTGATTAGGCCGGGTTTGCCCTTGTCCGGATCGGTCTCCGCCGATCACTTCTTGGCTCTGTTGGCCTTCGTTTGCATTCGCATTTCGCCGAGTCAGGCTCGACCGATTGATTCCTGCCAGGTCGGCCCCCTTTTGGATCGGGATTGTCCGATCAATTTCGGCCGAATCAGGTTTCGGTCGGGTCGGCCCCGGTCGATCGACTCCCATGTGGATCTTCCTTCGTTCGGGCCGGAATCCTAGCCGGATCGTCTTCCGGTTCGACCGGTTCTCGACTCTTCCTTCTTTCCCGCATGCCGCCTCTCCATCGAACTCAACTAGGGCTTCATCCTTGGCCTCCTCATCGGCCACATCCTTCCCTTTGTGTATGCTCGCCTCTAGCCATATTGTCTCCTCTCTGCCACCTCCTTTATCTTCAGTCTTATGTCGACACACAGTCTCGACTGCCGAAGTCTCCGGAACCAGTGTGAAGGAATCCCTTCGTTCATGCACATTTACCTTGTCTTCCTCATCACCCTTCTGGTCGTCCGCTTTTCCGTCGACACATTCCGTCTCTCCGGTCTCACGTTGGTGCACGTGCACAACCGCCGAAGTCTCTAGAATAGGTTTGGGGATATCCTTTCTTCCTCGATCTTCTTCCTCTTTGTGTTGGGCCTTCGTCTTCCCGTCACCACCTTCCATCTCTCCAGTCTCACGTTGGCACACGGGCGCAACCGCCGAAATCTCTGGAACAAGCGTGGAGAAAGTGTCGACATGGCTATCCGTCGTCGACTCATCCATAGCCATGTCGACATGGCTATCCGTCGTCGACTCCTCAATCACATCGGACTCAAACACTTTATCTCCCTCAATCATGCAAGCTTTTCTCATGCTTGCACCTTCATCACCCGATGTTTCGTACACAATGCGTGTTCCGAAACATTTATCCTCCCTCGAAGTGGCGTTCGCCGTCCTCGAGTCATCGGCCTCCTCCTTGGCCGTCGTTTCTTCGTAAGACAAGAAGGTGACTTGTTTCGCACCTTCTCTCTCGGTACCGTCATACCGAACCTGAGCCTTTGTATCGGCCACTTCATTAACCCGCATTTGTTGGGAGGTCTCTTCTTCCTCGATCACCATTCGCCTCGGTTTTGTCTCCCTTTTAAGCTTTATTTCTTTTGTTTGTGGCGCGTTGCTGCATCTCACCCCTCTTCGATCGTCCCTCATGGGCCGTCTTGTTGTCGTCGCTATTCTCGCTCGCCCCTTATCGTGTAGTCGGTATACACTTTCCACTTTGCTCCAATCCTCAATGAGGCCATTTGCACCATCATCTTCTTCGAGTTTGAGGCCGATGGACATCCTTTCCATTCGATCGATTGACTTCACGAACATAAGGACCTTATCGACCCCCACTAATCTTTGTTCCCGCTCTGAGAGTTGAGAAAAATGATGCTCGAAGTCTACAAATGCTTGTGTCGCGCCTTGGTGGGCCTTCGTTGATGTCACCCATTGGTCGAAGTTGCATCGATCTCGTCCCTTCAGTCTCTCATAGCCATATTCCTCCAATAGAGTCTTCTCGAAAGTCGCCCATGAATCATGAGCTTCTAGAAGCTCTTTTACATCTTTGAAGATCGGTTGAGACACCACCCAACAAAAGTACTCTAGCCTCATAGATTTGTCCACACCTCTTGAATCCATCTCCGCATTGTAGACTTTTAGGAAACTTTGGACTTCAGCGCCGTTGAAATAGCTCACTCGCTCGACTACGCTATCGACGGCTTGTTGGGCTTCATTTCGTCTTTTCCCTTCTCTTAGAAACTCCATCATCCTTTTTGACATTGCCTCCATGAGATATTCGCCATCCATCTTCGTCCTCCCCTGCTGCTCTTCACGTTGGGTTCACCAAATGATGTCGCGAAGGTTCGCGCGTGCGTCTTGTAAAAACATAAAAGAATCATCTGCCAATGCTTGTGCCACCAACTGTCCACCAGAAGGAATATGCAAACCCACAATATCACCACTGGCCTCAAGATTTGACAACATTAGTAACAAAGGATGTGTAACAATAGCAAATAACAATGGGCTTAGTGGACATCCTTGCCGCACGGATCTAGTAAGAAACACTTCCAGAGTGACTGTACTATTAAGCATCACACGAGAGGTTGCATTTTGCCCTAGCAAAAAGATAAGTCGACACATACGAGGACCAAACCCCATATTATACATCACACCTGAAAGGAAAGACCAATTAACATGATCATATGCTTTTTCCAAATCTAATTGCACCATAACCATTTCTTGATGTGTATGTCGAGCATAATCAGTCGCCATTTGAACAATCAAAACATTATGCAATGTATTTCTACCTATAATAAAACCATATTGAGATGGATAAATAAGTTGAGGTAAGAACTTCTTAAGTTTGTTGGATAATATCTTTGCAAACACTTTGTACAACCCTCCCATCAATGAAATAGGCCTCCATTGATGAAATGACTCCGAAGATGGTACATTTGGTATCAATTTGATTAAGCCCACCTTCCAGCTCTCAAGCATGAAACCAGAATCCCAACATTGTTGAAACATTTGTGTGAATGAACTCTTAAGCATGTTAGCATACTTCTTAAAAACTTCATTTGTAACACCATCCCAGCTAGGGCTTTTACCATTTGGAAGATGTAACAATACCTTTTCCACCTCAGCTTCTTCAAAATCAGCATCCAATTCTTGACAAATATTTGTATTCACAACACTCCCACTTACATTATAAAACTCTTGTCATGCGTTCAAGACATCCTCATTAATAATCAACTCTAGCCCAATCAAATTCTTAAAATGAGTAATACATAACTCAATAACCTTGACTAGGTCTACAACAATGTTATTCCCTATCTTAATTTGTACCACATTTGAACGAGCATATGGTGGTCTTAATCCTTGAAAAAACGTATGAGATTGTGATTGATTTTCTATAAATCCCTCCTTTAATTGACGTGGTCTTGTCTGTTGATAACTTTGATAAGACAATTTCTTCACAATGTCCTGTACTTGAACTTGAACATCCAAAAGCTCTTCATCATGTGGATTATTCATCAATAATACATTGCACCGCGTAAGAATATATGAAAACTTTTCAATCAAGTTCTTACGTCTTTTAACATTAGTCATACCATACATACGATGAATATCATTGATGTTTTGTAGTGTTGTATCCCATGCATGCTATCCTTTTGAAATAACTTGTTCTGAAAACATGTCAAAAATTTGTTGCATATAGGCATAAAATAAAGAATGTAATAATAAAGAAGAATTAAACCTCAAAGGAACTCGTTGAAGCAATGTTTTGTACATATCTACCCCATGTTTATTAAACTCAAAACATATGGAAAAATGATTTGATGTCACAACCTCTTCCATAATTGACATATTAAGCATCTCTGGCAAAAAGGACTCATCATGCATAACATACATTCTATTTGACCTACTTCATGTTTCCTTGTATTGCATAAACTGAAATGTAAACCCAACCTCATCTTGATGCAACCATTTCCATACATCCAACTTCAAAACCTCTGATGCCAATTTGTCCCAAACTGCTTGCTCAAGAGAATCCATCAATGAGAATCATGAAGTAGATTGTGAAGCATCAACACACATATTAAAATCACCCATTAACAAACCAACACATCCCACTAATAACTGTGGATACATTGAAGACCATAACTCAATGCGCTGATTAACATTATTGGGTGCATAGATTCCTACCAACCATATCAACTCTTCAAAATATTTGACTTCCATCACCAAAAAACCTCCATATGGATCATTATAGACTATATGTGGACAAAACGAATCACGAATAATCATGGCAACCCCTAAATAATGATGTGATAACTATCCTACATAATATGCGGAATATCCACGCAAATGTAACACAGATCCTGCTAAATCATGACACTTATGTTCAACAGCACATAAAACATCCCAATTTTTATCAAATAAAGTTTTCCATAATATATATCTCTTATGAGGAGAAGATGCCCCTCTCACATTCCATGATATCACTTTCATTTAACACCTTTGGTAAGAACTTGCTCTTTATGAGCAAGTGTATTCATGAATGTACTTACTACTTGTTCAAGAGCTGCATAAAGATTTGTGTGTACTACATCCCTTCCACCAATATTTGTCTAGCTCTACGAGGACTTTAATTGAGGTCGTACCACCCTTCCTAAAGAATCGAATTGTAATTGGTTGGACAATCTTTGATTACGCACTTGTTTCTGCCAATGATTATTCTTAAACCCCTCCTTCAATCTCAAATTATCTTTTGGTAATGTCGTACCATTAGTATTTTTTGATTCCCTTTGTATGACAATACCCTTCCCTTTTATCTTATGCTTCACTTGATGCCACTCTCCATCTTCAACATTTGTGCCATCATTATTACATACTCCATTCTCCTCCCCAACACCTCTAACATGACCATGAACTTTAGGATCTCGCTCTAACCCATGAGATGTTCCCTCATCCATGACCATATCAACCATTGAGACAATATTCTTCTCAACATATTCTTTATTTTTCCCTTTGACATTATTTTCTAGGGATAGTTCACCATGATATTGGCATTCAGCCATAAAATGCCCCAATTTACCACAATCAAAACAATGTCCTACAAAAGTTTCCCATTGAAGCTTAAAACCAAATCGACCAAATCGAGATGTATAGATACTCAACCATCCTGTAAGTTTACAACTTGTATCCCATAACATGCAAAATCTACATTTGTTCAACGAATTAACATGAAGCGCAACCAAAACTTTACCAATTTGGGGCATCAATCATGGTAGTAAATCCCAAAATAATGAGTTACTACAATCAACGGTCACCCAAATTGGACATTGTTGTTTTAATAAATCTTTATAATCCACCACTGGAACCCATTCTATTACATGCACTAATCTTCTATCAAAAAAGATTAGTACCTTTGCCATCAAAACCGTACGGTGTTCTGACGATCGAAAAACTACATCATAGAAACCTTTTGGACCCACATACACATCCTCAACACAATTAGGGATTATGAATGAATTCAACCACTGCTTAATCCATTATACCAAAGGAAGTTTGTTAGTGAAATACAAAATAACACCACGATCATACAATCTGTCAAAAGTTGCTAACATAGAGTTGGTCTCCATCACCATCCCGACAACATCCTCCTCCACACAATCTTTAGCATCTTTCTCACTTTTTTCTATAAAATCGGAAAGCAAAGCTTTAACAAAATCACGACGATTATCAATATCCTAATCATCTCCAATAACATCTTTCCCACCAAGAATAGCAAAATATGATGTTTTCTCATGTTCTGTAGAATCAATACACTTTTGCCTCCTGTAATTTTCATAATCATCATCACTTCCACATCCATCACAATCATCAACTCACTTCCTGTTGTTGTGTCAGCCATCCTAATAGAGATTGAGAGAACTAACTTGAGACGATGACACTTTTACTTGTATCTTCTTGTAACGATAACGAAACATTACATCCAAATAATCCTTGAAAAGCCCTCTAAATGAGCTTCGCAAGGAGCAAAAAATCATAAAAAATGGAGTTCTGAGTACAAAGTTACATCAAAAACATGTTTCAACACTACTCTTGGAACGTCATCGCGTTTTTCTCCTCTCTCTCTCTCTCTCTCTCTCTCTCTCTCTCTCTCACACACACACACACACACACAAAAATTCTAGGTGCCACTATGGAATGTGCGAGTAGAACGCACAACCTCCTAATCTCTATCAAACAACATTATCAACCAAGTTACATCATCTAGGCATTCCCTCTCCTCTCTCAAACACACACACATACATAACACATCATTTATGTAATCTATTGCGTAAAGTTATGTTATCTAGTTCTTTGCCATATGATCATTTTTGCAACATTCTAGATGTTGGCAATGCATCATACACTTAAGGAGCAATGGCCCAATCTTTTTGTTTAAGGGGTTGTGTCATGTCTTAACTAAATGTTAGAGCAATATTGTGCATATGATAGTCAGGATGTTGTGAGTAACATGTGTTAGAAACTAACAAAGGAATCTAGCCTCATCAATCATGACTAAACTTAAACCCATATCCTTTATACTATGCATGTTTGAGGTGTTTCTAACTATATGCTTGTATTGGCCAAACATCTTGATGTTTCTTTGTTCCACTTTTGCTTGGTCCACATAAGCAAACTGGGAATGTGCACCCTTGTATGAAAGAGGTATTTTCTTTTCTTGATTTTTGTCATTTGATATATATGTGATCATAGCATGTATGAGAGACAAACTTAGCTCTTTCATTTTGAGTGACCCTCCTTGGGTGATAAGGACATATCTAATTCCTATCTAACAATAATAAGGATCTCGGGGTTCCTTCATTGATGGCATTAGCAATAAAATGTGATATTTTTCCCTCCACCATATAGACGGTGCCTTAATCTATTTTTTTCTCATGGTTTGCCAAGGGAATTAACTTACCTCTATATGCTATCTTAAAATGTCATCATTGAAAGGATGAATTTAATGATCCAATAGTGTATCATTATTATGCTCTCTTCCACAACATCACCTCATGACTGCAAGACATAAATGGTGGTTCTTCTTACCAACTACTCCTTAGCTATTTGTTGAATAAAGGAGTCCCTCTATACCTTGAAGTGAAAAGATGCCCTTCTGTGGTCCTCTTTGAGGAGTTGTGTAATCTTCAATGAAAACACAATACATAAAAAGTAATGCACAAGAAACACATCACGGTTAGCTTATTGTTAAGTGTGTGGCATTGACATCATTTCCTTGTTTCTAAAGCAAGAGCATTGATGTCAATGCTCAAGAAACAACTTAGCACAAGGAAAGAGGGACGATAAAGAAGAACATGAAAGAAATGGAACTTAGTGATGACTTAGGTGTGAAAAGACCCGAGGGAAATGTAAGAATATACGAGTCACCTTTAAGCTTTGTCTATTCCTTCTTGAAATTTAAGTAAAAAGCTGACCTTGAACTTACATCTTCTAATCTCTCTTTCGGTCTCTTTAAACACTTTGAATAACCCAAAACAAAACACCCATGTCAAGGTTTCATTCCTTAGTACTCGAGTGTCTATTGCAATAAGCACATGGATGAAGTATTAAGGTCTTTCAAATACATTCCTCGAGTAAAGAGTAGTTAAGATTTATTTGTGTCGTGATTAACATTTACTATAGGGGACATAGGAATGATTGACACTTGTTCCTACTCATGTCTCCTAGAATAGAGTACATGTCAATTCAATCTCAAAAGAATGATTTTGATGTAAAAGCATATCTCCATAGGAAGACACATGTTCGAGGAAGAAACATGCTTACACCAAGTGATCATCATTTACAAAGGTTAAAGTTTGGTGCATTGCAAAGGCGTAAGAAAGAAACTATTATGAATCTTTGAGGAATTTAAACCGGCAATACATTGTTAATAATCTCTTCAAGCAAGAGGGGTATCTTACATGCAATAAAATTTCGTAAAAAGATATTGCATTGAAATTGTAGTTTAAGCACATTATGAGTGTTTTGGTCTATTTAATCATAAGTTGATATGTCACATCGTCGTGTGGTTATAGATAGTACGATGTTAAGCATTGGCCACTGTGAGAAATTTTAAATTGGTCATGACCCGTTGCACATAAAGTAGCTCATTATGAGAAATCACAATCAGTCGTAAGAAATTACCATTGTCTAGGCATGTCAATCTAGAGAAATGTGTACCAATATTTTACTATGATTCATGTAAATGTAGTGTGCAATGCAATGATGAGTTGTTCTTCATCATAGACTTTCTTTCCTTTGTAGCGAAGCATGAGGCTCGTGGAGTACTAACGACTTGAAATGTTAACTACAATCATGCCTATTGCATTATATGTATGCATTACAAACTCAGGCCATGTGTCCAGATCATCAATAGGATCACATCATACTATTTTACTTGACACAACCAACTCTCTCATTTAATAATCCTCATTGACTGATTTTTGGTAATGTAGTGAGGCCAATATGAAGTTATTTTTTTAGATTTGTCTGATAGATAACAATGATTCTTTGTTACAAGTAAATGTTTAGGCACAAATACTAAGGGTGCTTATTAGCATCACAATTGTTATTGTTTGTTATAATAAACCCTTCATTTGTGAGAGTAAGTGCAAGTGTTAGCCAATTGTTCAACATAACCCATTATTTATGGGCATTTCAATCAATAACTTATTTTAATTCCTAAACATAAAGGCATTGTTGTTGTGTCGACCACTCTAATTTAGTCGGGGAAACTATATGCGCATTGAATTGCTAAAGGACTATAATATCCAATGTTAAGCATTACTTTATTATTAGATTCTTGTACTAGAACCCATATATCAACAGTCAATAAAGGTTTGCGCATTGCACCAAATTAGTCAATAGGCTCCACCATTTGCATAGGGCATGTTGATTTCCTTTCATTCTATTTTGGATATTAAGAGATCACCACCCTCCTAAAAACAAAAGATTCTTTTCAATATTCATGTTGCAACATCTTTCCTTGTTGAGGGTTCTCACTATGCATTTGATTGTATGCAATTAAGACAAATATTTGTTTATGTTTTAGTTTGGGCCACTTGTGTGTTTAGAAGTAAAGAAATTTGGACGGTAAAAACATGATTGGGAAGTCGTATCTCAATCTATCTTTTACATAAAATAAAGGCATGATAAACTAATACATTGACGATTCGTATTTGTGCATGAACCTCCTTTTTATCCATATATTTGATTACCACAGAGTTTCAAATTGTGGTTTTCAAAAAAACTGCAACATTTACTTCTTAGATATCAAGGCATTCAGGCCAAACCTTGGCAAAGTAGAATGGTCGTGGTTTGATGGAAATAATTGCTCATGTTGCAATCTCTATATGCTTTTTTGTTTGTACAAGTGGGTATCGATAAAGTTTTATAAAAAAAAGCTACATGTGCAAAACCGGTAACCACATTTATGGTATCCTAATATTTTATCCTACTTTCATCTCAATGGGCTTAAATTGAAATTACTACACAATTTGTGCCTTTGTAATCTCGAACAATATTTGAAATCCAAGTAAGCTATTGTTTTCTAGGCATGTTTCAAATCAAGGGCCTTTAAAATCCTAGAGTTGGAAAACGCATGCACCATGTTTTAATTGGTTGTATTTGTAGTTCTACAAATTGATAGTTTTTTTGCCAATTTTTCTATTTTTCTATTTTCTAAACATTGAGACTCTCATTTCCACAAATAATGGACAAAAGCATCACATTTGTGATTTGCAAGTCGTGTGAGTATTAGTCATCCTCCTAAGATGACTCTCTTATCAATGTGCCCTTTTATGTTTTATTAAAAGGTTGCTCACATGTAAATATTAATATTTAAAGTAGCAACATTGCCCCGAGTCATATGGGATGTGGCTAGCACATGATAATTGCGATCATAAATACAACTTTGGGTAGAAGAAATTTTGAATGTTTTATTCTAGTTTTTATCAAGAGTATATCTTGTGATTCTTAAAACTATCCAAGGGAGAGTTGACGTTAACTTTATAAATTATACCTGAGGAATGTTTTATATTAGCCCGGACTAAATTAGTGACTAGTTATGGTTGTATCAAGCCTCACGCCAATCAACCACTAGTTATGCCATTTAAACCCTTTTGTGTGCAAGAAATGAAGAGACATCCTAGCCCTCCGTTATTGACTATGTTTGTTTTGGTGCTATACATAGTAAGTGACAATACATTCATCATGTATTTTATCAAGTCCTCCATCAATGGAGGAGAGTTGCTCTTTTGAGTTTCTCAAACATTGATTTTTATTATTTTAAAGTGTCTCCATAGCCACTTTGACCTTCCTCAAAATCAAAATTTGGGTTTTTCCAATATGTCAAAGGAAGTCGAATTTCTTCCATTTACAATCATTTCTCGATTTCAAATAATGGTCATTTCCTGATTTTTCGTTGCTGACTAATGGGCTTAATAATTATTAATAGCTCGTTAGTAACAAAAGATGAACATTGATGAAGTAGTTTATTGGTTTAAAGTAGCATAAGGGACACCATATATACAAACTTGGAATTAGATACCTCAATGATTTTTGCTTGTTGCAATGCAAGTCAAACATCATGACCTCGTGCTACACGCGTATTCATTAGATCTCAATCAACTCCCAATTGAGCTATCGCGTTTGTAGCCCTTGACCTTCTACTATTCTTCTTATTTCTCGGCACCTCTTGTTCCTCGATGATGATGAAGACAAAGAGTTTCTACGTGTTAGGACTTCAACTTGTGTTTTCCTTTCCTCTTCACACTATTTTGGGTGGTTTCTTCCTTGAAACTTGGCGAAAATATATTTCCTTAGCTTTCTCTTTCATTCATCAAATTGTGTAGCTTTTCCCCCTCATTCCTCCGTTGACCTATGAAGTTTGTTAATCTAAGCACAATAACGTACATCGCGATTAGTACAAAAAACTTATTCACCTCAAAACACTTGTAGGCATATTTAGCAAAGATTGTGAATATTCAGAACACGGATTCTATTTAACTCAATATAATTGTATTGTTATCTCATGTTTAGAAAAGCTCACAAGCATAAGACAATTCTAACTATTATTTTCATTATTTTCATGAGCTTAATTGTGAATTCTAACTATTATTTTCATGCAAATAATAAGAGCAAAAGATATTCAATGTAGTCGTCCTTTATTTCTCATTTAAACGTAGCATAAGTATGAGGAAGAAGCATCAACGAATTAAGAAGCAAGTAGAGCGATCAAGATGAGTAATTATAGATCAATCCTACTAAACCCACACATCTCAAAATACCCTAATAAATTATTGAAATGCATGAAATCAATACCTTCATAAGATCATAACAGTGTAGTATCATGTGCATGTAATTGAATGAACGAGAGGGAGAGGGGTTTGCACGCACTTTAAGTTCTACACATCGTTTTGCACTCTTTCTTACTTGTATGATGTTACCATGATTTTGTAGATTCTAAGTTCATCGAGGAGACTATAACTATGACACCTCCTTGCACAATGTGAATTATAAACAAGAATCTTTGATTTCCTCTTCTTGCGTGTGATTGTAAATTCATGTCTCGATTCCATATATTATAAGGGGTCGGTGCACAATTAAAATAATAGCAATTTTTTGGACACCACCGTCATGCCTAAACGTGTATTTTCTAAGTATATTTGTTTGAGCTTTCCAAAAAATTGTCACTCCAAATGCAAAATCATTGCCCCTCTATAGCAACACTAACAAAGAACAAAGAGAGTGCCATGTAGGTGTGCATCTCAATAAAAACCTCCAATGCACGTGACCACATGATAAAATTTTGTATATTCATCAAAGACACAAAAAAACACTACAGCATATGATTTGCAAGTGTGTAGACTAAACACTTACGTCATCTATGATAATTGGTTTGTGTCTATTGTCAATCAAGAATGGATATAACATATGAGAGAACACATAAACCCAATCTTTTGGTCAATGAATCCAAAGGGCACATAAACATAGGCTATGACAGAAGTTGGGTCACAACACGAATAATCATTAAGTATTTGGGGAATATCTTCTAATTGTGTACTTAACACCAGTAAACTAATCGTGTTAGTAAACGGAACAAAACTTATGTGTCATGCCAACCCAACCATATGTCCCAATCCAAGACCAAGTAGACACTTGGAAGCTTCAACATATTCCAAACTATGCTCAATGGTAACAACACATTGATGGGTCGGGAGCCCATGAGTAAGATATAACCCATTCGTAGATATTGACATATCCATGACCAATGAATATGAAGAGTAGAATGAGCAATAAAGCACACTTCTGCTTACATATATGAGCCCAACGGTTACCCAAACTACATGCTAATTGACATATGAATCGCTTCACAAAGATACGAGCTACATCCTAACTATTGCTCGTAGATTGGGATGGGTGGCACTTCCATCGAGGAGGAGGGATTCATGCGAATAGTTGTACATTTACTAACCAACACAGATATTGTATCATAATACATATTGCACTTGTCATCCGATGGAGAGCTTGTATTGCTATTGTATCCAAACAAGAATCCACGTTTTTAATACACCCTAAGAAGAAATAGGTTTGATAATGTTGCGGTTCTAATAGGAAATTTGCATTGATACTACACCCGAGAGAAGAACTCATATCAATATCGTGCCCAATTTTGATTCTTCACCCAATGAATGCCATCATTCTATCAAATCCCTTTTGAAGTTGAAATTAGAAACCACGCCAAATAAAGATTAAAACCCCACAAAACTTGAAGCAATTAAGGATTTGACAAAGATCTTCTTGTTGGCAATTGGATTGATTGAAGTAGCACGTCGAGTTTTTGACAAGTTGCCAGTCAAAGATGTAGACCATGAGCATGGTGAGGAAGCACTAAACCTCATGAAGGAAATGCAAACACATAATATCTTGCCAAATACATTTGTACTTGGTTCTGGCTTGAAAGTCTGTGGTGATACTCGAGATGCTGAGAATGGGGAAAATTGAGGAAGTGCTCAATCATTTCTATCAAATGAAAGATCAATGGCTAGCCATTGTCTTACACAAGACGGGTTGGGAAGAATTGTCGCTTCTCTATTTTGTATTTTGTATCTAATATGCCATTTTAAAACTAATGGAAGAATATGTTGTTTGGAAAAAAAAAACTCGAAGTGATTATTTTACTAGACGAGCCTATAATACATATAGGGTGTTCAAACTATCGATTGGAGACTACACCTCGAGTCGATATTGCACCCGATGAGCCATGTGTTCCTATAAGCAAGTCAATGTTTTAGGTTTTAGAGTGCAAACTCGAGAGTGCAGATGGGATTGATGTGGGCACCCGACAAGGCATGCGTTCCTTGAGTGAGTCAATGCTTTAGGGGGTTCAAAGCGCAAACTCGAGGGTGCGCATGGAATCAATGTGGCACCCAACCCACAATCTCAAGTCAAGTTGTTACGATACGAGTGCGGAACTTCCGGGGAGGTCGATGAAGAAGAGAGTACAAGGCTCGGGGTAGCGGACGAGGTGGGCTCGACTCGGCCGGTTCTACAACTCGCTCTCAAGGGGAGCTATCTAGTGACCAGACGGAGACTCTTGATCGGAGTCTTATTGACCGGAGATGGTCGGGAGTGGCAGGTCATCGAGGCCATCCATGACCCACTCGGGCACCATCATCATCAGCAGCAGCAGGAGCAGGAGCCGCCAACAACATTAGACTCCATGGCTATGGCTTATCACTACTAGTCAAATGGAAGACAAATTGCCCACGTGCATTTTCAGCTACATGCATACATACATACATACGTACATACATACATGCATACATACATACATACATATGTATGTATATATATATACATACATACACGTCTGTTTGACTGTTAGTGTGCTTGCTCTGCTGTCTTAGCATCTACGAAAGCGTCTTCCTCTTTTATACCTGCAGAGCCAAGCTCTGTTTGCAGACATATATTAGCTAGGGTTTTCCTTCCCTTCAATCCATTCATTCCTTTCTGGCACCCCCTCCATAGCAGAGGACAAGAGGGTGTCTGTCCATTCTTCAGGTAGCTTATCAGTACGGTGTTCTCTTCTGCTAGAATGACTAAGATCTAGGGGGCTTGTCACTCTCTAGACTGCACAGATTTAGGGTTATGCAATTGCATTCTACACAGGTTTTGCGATTTGAGACTTGATCTGCTGGCTTCCGCTAGGGTTGTGGTGGTCCATTCTGCACAGATTTAAGGGTTCGCTACTCTGTCGTACACAGATTTAGATATTTCCAGTTCCATGATACACAGGCTGAGGCGTTTTCTATTCTATTATACGCATTTTTAAGGGGGTTTCACTTATAGTCGATACAGATTTAGTCACAGCTTTGCTAGCTTGGCGCTCGATCTACTCGTCTATCCTATACAGATTTAGGGTTTTGCCATTCTATTCTCCACCAACTTTAGAGTTTTTCTACTATATTACAGGTGCTTAGGCCGTTTCCTTTCTATTATACAGAGATTTAGGGTTTTGCAGCTCTATCACACAGGTATTTACGCCTTATTAATTTAGGCTTTTGATCACAATAACATGGCTTCCTCATCTGCTGAAGGTAACATTCAAGGTGTGCCTACCTATGGCGGTGCCTATATAAAGTATAACATATTTGGAAATCTCTTCGAAGTCACAAACAAGTATGTTCCGCCCCTTCGTCCCATTGGCCGGGGAGCTTATGGCATTGTTTGGTAATTTTCTGCCATTTCTTTAGATTTCTTATTTTAGATCAGTTTCGCAACCATAAATTTTCCTTCATGATGGTTTGTATGTGAGAAATACAAATACAGTAACACCATGCAGGGATTTGGAAATGCTAGCATTCCTTAACCAGATTGCTGAGAATCACTATGGTTTTGTGGCGATTTTGTATGGGGATTTGTATCTGAGAATCACTATGTGCTTTTCCTCTATAAATGTTTTTCTTACATGCCAAAGAACATGAAAATATGGTTATTAATCACTATATTTTCTTCTTTACTTCTTTTACAGTAGTGGTCTGTATGTGAGAAAGAAGTAAAAAAGATTATATATGATTTATAACCTCATTTTTGTGATGATTTGTATGCGAGAAAGACATGTAGTGATTTGGAACTGTACAGATGTCTTGGGTGGTTCTTTACAAGTCAGCGAGGTATGATGGGTAATTTCAGAGGAAGGAAAAGTAGCTTTTCTGAAACATACAGTTGTTTTGACAAGTGAAATGGGACGTTATCAAGTAACTTTAGAAGAAGAAAATGCAGTGCTTCAGAGTCATACAATAAATTTGACTAGTAAATGAGCTGTGATGGGCTATAATATAGAAGAAAAGTACGTAGTGATTCAGAACCATACTTGATAAGAAAATAAGGAGAAGTGAAATGGTACGTTATCAAGTAGCTGTTGTTTGGACAAGCAAATAAGGAGAAATTTCATAACTTAAAGTGAAGGAAAATATAATGATTCAGAACCATATAGTTGTGTTGACTATAAAATTTGGCATGATCGTTAATACCTTGGAAAAAGAAAATTTAGTTATTCTGAACCACACTGTTGCTTTGTCAAGAAGATAAGGCATGATGGGTAATGCTTTAGAATAAGAAATGTAGTGTTTCAGAACCATACAGTTGTTTCGATGAGTAAACGAGACCTGATGGGTTTCTATACTGGGTAACTTTGGAGGGTAACTTTGGAAATCGAATATGTACTGATTCAGAATTATACAGCTAAATCGGGAAGTGAAGGAGGCAGGATGGTTTGTATGTGGATAACTTTGGGAAACTGAAGAATTAAATGTAAAATTTAGGAATTATGTGGTTATTTCGACATGTAAATAAGCTTTGGCATCATGCGGATACTGTGAGATAGAAATAGAAGAATAAAAATGTAGTAATCTAGAACTACATAGATGTTTTGACATGTATACAAGTAATGTATAACAGCTTGTAAGCGGACACTATGCAAGGTTCAAGATGTTGGGCTGTATGGGGATACTGTGATAGTTATAGAAACAGAATATAGTGATTCAGAGTGATATAGTTGTTTTGCAAAATAGATGATGCATGATGAAACTAAAGCTGTTGTATCAATTTTGTCAATTTTAGGAAATTAAGAATTGGATGTATGGATGTGCTCAGTTTCTTTTTGGTTCATTACGTCTTTGATAATTTCACATATTTTATTGAAGTCTATTCTCTATTGTAATAAAAAAAACATAATTCTGTTTTTTTAATATTGTGGCCTTCTGTCTCTTTTTAGCTCGGCTATCAATCGAGAAACTGGGGAGGAGGTGGCAATTAAAAAGATTGGAAATGCATTTGATAACAGAATTGATGCAAAACGTACCCTACGCGAAATCAAGCTTTTACGTCACATGGATCATGAAAACGTACAGTTGTTTGTCTATTCCCTAAGTTTTTATTTTGCATTATGTGAAATTTTTATCTCAATATTCACAGGAACAAGCATTTAAAAGGTGATGACATAAATATAATTGCATGTTATATATTTTCAGCCAGTTATATTTCTTTTTACATGTACCCTAAAGATAGGAGCCTGTAGTCATCAAGGAGTTTTTCTAATTGATGTCCAATTCAGTTCTTTTTAGTTTATATTACTGGCTCTCTTTCACATTTCTGACAACTGGAAGCAACAATTTTCAGATCTAGATTCTATAGTTTCCCATTTAAGTTTGGTGTAAAACAACCTATGCGAATCAGGTTTTTTGAATTTCCAATCTGTTTGTTTCTCCTTTTCTTATGTGCATTCTCGGAATTGACCTAGCTCTTCTAGCTTTTAGCAAAGATTCCTCATCCATTTTAGTAAAGCTTTTGCTTAGTAACTTTGGGTTGTATGGACATATGTGCTTACTCTGTCTGTTCAATTATGCAGAGGGAGGGGGGGTTCGTATAGAATGCTTGGGTGCATCACTCTCCTAGATGGTTGGTCCCTTGAGGAGAGGAGGGTACTGGTTGCAATCAAACTCTGTGAATCACTTGTCTTTGAATGATTTTTGGTGATCATGGACTCATACCTAGGTTGTGGATTTTATGGCTAATTTCTGTAAGGGAGTTGCTGCCCTTGTAAATATTTGAGTTTGTGGCATTGCTTGGTAAAAGTGGACCCCCACCCAGTTTTAGCTATCAGAGTGCAGAAGACGCAGCAGCTATCTAGATCAATACAAGCAATTTGTTGAACCAAAATCATCCAGGCTTAGCAAAATTCAGTTTGCTTTGTTGTATGTGTCTAGCAACTAAGAAGGATAATTGTCCAATCCAAAGGAGGATCTGCAGAAGCTTCATGAACTTACTACAGAAGATGAATGGAGCTCATATCATATCTCTAAGCACTGCCTTCTCATGCCAGTCCTAACCTCATCTTCATTGTTTTATTTGTTATCATGAGGGGATTCAATGTAGACCTTTGGGTTTCAGGGTCATGACCATAGCTTAAAGAGTGCAGTGGATCATATGTTAAATAATGAGTTGTTTCTAGGAGCTAAATATTTTTGGGATATTGTTATTACATATAACGTATGGGCTAGCTGGACACTTTCTATAATCTATGAGCCTTGCAAGTATGAATCTTTTACTACATTTCTGAATGAATGAGAAGATAAAAAAATCCTGTTCTCGATTTAGGACTCCAGGATCACTTGCACACCACTCTCTGGGGTTCAGTTGAAATTTTAACAGTTTCAGTTTCTAGTGGCACTCAAACCTCTTTGAGCCAATAAGAACCCCAAATGTAATGGCCAATAAGTTGAAATTTTAACAGTTTCTAATTGTCAAATTTAATGCAGAGTCTCATGCACATAAAACAATTAAACTCAGTCCATTTCCTCCCTTTTGTTAATAATTTTGGAGCCAGCTCAGGGAATCATTATTATTTTCTTCACTGGCTTTGGGTCACTTCATGAAGGACAATCGGAGCATGTAGGCATTACTCACGGCTTAGATAGTTGTTCTACCACTGAATGTACAAAACTGGTATTTTGTGCGTTATATTTTTATGTCCTAACGTAGAGAAAAAGAAGAAGTTGAGCTGTCCTTGGTCTGTGATGCTATTTACAAGGTGTATCCCCTGAGCCTAGTCCATTAAAAGGGGGTGAGTAGGTAATTTGAGGATTTTGATCGTCTTTATCACAGAGTTTTGAACGTTGCCTTGAGAACAACTTTGGAAGGGTAGTTCACTAGTAGTTTATGGTTGAATGATATCATCCATGTTTTTCTAAGGCCAGTAACTGAAAAGCACCTATCTGGTTTTATGCTCAAAAAACCTTCGAGGTTTCAGCTGGTCGATCGACTCATTGCAGCTAATGTGGTAAGATTTTTTTGGGGGTGGGGGAGGGGACAATAATTGGCCTTCTGGTAAAATTATTAACACTATCAAGTTTCCTTGAATATTAGAAACGAATATGCTACATTATCTATTCATGATTTCAAGCTATTTGATATACATATAGACGGGTAGGAAGCATTCCCAATTTGGCCTATCTCAATAAGCTTGGTTGAAAAATTGAGCCATAAGTAATGGAAATCAAACAGATGTTTGAATTTTGACATGTATACCAACTACGGAAACTAGATTTAGACTAAAATTTAAAGAAGTATGATACCTTTCGCTCCAATTTAACGGGAAACACTGGATCTACGTTGATTTGAATTGATTTCAAAAAGAGTTAATGCATATTACAAAATGAATGTTGGGCTGTTGCAAATAATAGAGGTCTAAATTTACATGTTCTACTTGTAGGCTCTTCACCTTCTTGTGCTTCTTCTCTTGAAGCTTCTTTTTGGTTGTTAGTTGGATGTTATTAAGTCTCTGCATTTTAGATGTCTTGTGTGGAAAGATTAGCATTCAGAGGATAAAACATTTAAGTGTGTTGAGCTCATCTGCAATTACAGTTCTGGAGGTGGGTGCACATGAATGCTTAATAAAGTTTCATTGCAGTATATACATGCTTAATAGAGTCCAAGGAAGATAGTGATTGCTTCAGATTTCAGTTTTGGGGTATTAGATTTTGAAGCTTCATGGATTTCTTACTAATTAGTGAGTGTGGTATTCTGTGAGGGATGACGATGCCTCGATGAGACTATTGTGTACTATTTGTTAGCAAAATACCTACGTGTATGTTTATACATATAAACAATCACTCAAACTCCAGTATTAAATTCACAATGAGTAGACTGCTAGTCTGACCAGTGACAGATGTGTTGTGATGCAGATAATTGCGATAAGAGACATCATTCAACCTCCAGATAGGAGCCATTTCAATGATGTATATATTGTTTATGAGCTCATGGATACAGATCTTCATCAAATTATCAAATCCAATCAGCCATTGACAGAAGATCATTGTCAGGTTTGGGTCTTTGTTTCTCTTTTTGTGCATAAATGATTGATTACTGAAATTTCTCTTATCACAAAAAACTGATGAGTGTTGGTACCATACAACATCAGCCACCCAACACTTCTTGCCCAAGACAAGATAATCATTTGCTGCTTAGGAATCAAGCATTTCTTTGTTTGCATTAAACATAACATAATGATGTACAAAGGTCAAGCTTACATTAGTGTTCTTTTTGGGCAGTACTTTTTATACCAGCTGTTACGTGGCCTGAAATATATTCACTCCTCAAATATTCTACATCGTGACTTGAAGCCAAGCAATTTACTTCTAAATGCTAACTGTGACCTAAAGATATGTGATTTTGGGCTTGCACGAACAACATCTGAGACAGACTTCATGACTGAGTATGTGGTGACACGCTGGTATCGAGCCCCTGAACTGCTCCTGAATTGTTCTGAATACACTGCAGCCATTGATATTTGGTCAGTGGGCTGCATCTTTATGGAGATCTTGAAAAGAGAACCCCTCTTTCCAGGAAGAGATTATGTCCAGCAGCTCAATTTGATCACACAGGTATGCGTGTATTACATATGGTTGCTAGGTTTCACGTTGGTGACTCCTGCAGAATATTTGAGTATAGAATCCTAAATTGTAAAGGTTAATCATTGGTTCCCCCGATAAGAATGCTAAAAAGAGGACTAGGATTAGGGGCAATATTCCTTTTTGGCTGAACCATATATTAGCTTTATACATAGTCTTGTGTATGGTCTTAAGTAGTTAAAAACGTTACTTGGTTTTGCAGTATGATGTTAGGTAGATAATGATTACTAGGTTTTGGAGGAATATAGTCTCAAGTTTGGTAACCGTAATGCACTCTTAGAAATTGATGATTGTTCCACCCATTGCACATTCGTTGTTTTGGATAATAATGATTATTTTTTGGCATGCAGCTGATTGGGTCTCCAAGCGATGCAGACCTTGGGTTTTTGAGGAGTGACAATGCTCGTAGGTATGTGAGGCAGCTCCCTCACTATGATCGTCAACCACTTTCTCAAAAGTTTCCTCACATTAATGCAGAAGCTATAGATCTCATTGACAAGATGCTATTATTTGATCCAGCAAGACGTATAACAGGTAATGCGGTTAAGGAAATGGAAAGAAAACATGCCCAAAATACCCCCATGTATTTGGATATTTTCCAGAATACTGTCAAGTTCTCATAAAAGTTTTAAATCAACACTGTAGTACTGCTTATAGATATTATGGAATCTATCCCAAAAATGCTAAAAGTATTTTGCGGTATTAAGAACAAGTGTTATAGAAAGGATGTCCACATCCATTCCAGTCTATATCTATTAGCACTGGCTAAACCTTCCATATGTATAGATTTAATGCATATGTTCTATTATGTTTTTGCAGTTGAGGAAGCTTTAAGTCACCCATATCTTGCTAGTCTTCATGACATTAATGATGAGCCCAGTTGCCATGCACCTTTCAACTTTGATTTTGAGCAACCTTCTTTCACAGAGGACCACATCAAGGAACTGATTTGGCAAGAAGCTGTCAGCTACAATACACAAAACATGATGGAGTGATGAGATGTAATTGTAAAGATGCCACTTGCTTCAGTTGGACCCTTTCAGTCATATTTTGTCTAAAATAATTTATTTGATCAATTCCGAACAGGAGTTTGTACATTTCCTGATGGAGACTATTTGATTGGCCTTGACCAATTCAGACTTTTTGCGAATGGGTTCCATTGGTCCAAATTTTCTCCTGGAATTTACTTTTGACTTAAAGAATACATGGTCAGGCTTCATTGGGTGGTCAATTAATCTTCTGTTTATTTGCTGACAGGCAATTTTATCTTTGCTATGTGATTTGTGCATATGTGCGTGGGTTGTCATGTGATTTAGAAATGAACTGAATTATCTATTCTACCTACGAACCGCTCTTAATTGTTGATTATTCTCTAGACAGATTTATGCTTTCTTCAATTTGACCTTACAAACTGCTAACTAAGGTTAGTCTGCACTGCACGTATGGTTACAATGCAATAAACACTACTTGTTCCTGCAAGACTGATTGATGATTTTGGCTGCTTCCCCAGCCACATTGCATTGTCACAAGTGTTTTAGCAAGCCACATTGATTGCAATGAACATTATTGGTTCATCACTATTGCCTGTTAAGACAAGTGTAAGAGGCATAATTTCAATTGTCAATCACATTTGCTTTTAAAGACAAGTATAAGCTGCATAATTTCACTGCACATGACAATTCTCTAATTTGAAAAGATTATCACTTCATGACTCAGTTTTATTAAAACCGAGGATTGTTTTGTATATGTATTAAAAAAATGTGAACATCACTAACTTTTGTAAAGATTTTGAAGTGTCTTTAATTTTTCCTTTTCCTATGCTTTTGAGTAATCACTTTGCTTGAGCCAGGTAGACCTATGATAGTCACTGTCAGAAGAGAAATGCAATGCAATGGTACAGGAAAAATAGTGCCAAGAACTGGGTTACTTGCATTACTTGTCAACACAATTACAGTTTAACTCTGGCCTCTCTGATAGTACCTTGAGTACCCATCAAGAATTACTTTGTAGAATCTGTAAATCATGAATGCTGTTAAACAAGTACTGACATTTTAATCTTCTTTAGATTTTGGTATCACACTCCATAGATTTATACAACAATATCACAATTTATAAAGGTCGTTACCAAAGGGATATGTTCAACCCCATGGGAATCTATGAGAATATAACTTACACAAGGATAGCCACTGAGATCACTACTACGATACACACTGTTACTCAGAAGCCCTCATTAACTAGTATATGTTATGACTGATTGAAACAAGAAACTAGTATCAGTGATTGAATTACTTGTGTATACATTGTAAAGTTTCAGCATTGTCAAGCAAATATGACATGTAAAGCACTTACATAAAAACAGACTTATAAAACAATGCTATGAATAACAAAGGAGGTAAGACCACAGCACTCGGTGCTCACCCAAGAAAACTAAAATATTTTGTTTTTTCTAGTGTGTTCTGTTGATGTGAACTGATGAGATGGATGAGGCTAGGCAGATTCACATTATGCTACAATTATTGGCATTCTCATCACTAAACATGCTAGTAGCAAACTCTACAGACTCCATACTGTTCCTATAGCCCGAAATGCTCATGATCTTGGAAGATACCATGGCATGATTAGTATTATTAGTGTTCATGAAGAGGTCATTATTATGAACATGATGAGAAAGAAACAAAGGTCCTCCTACCCCTACACCTGAAGCTCCTCCGAATGGAACTCTTTTCCCCCCTTTAACTTTCTTGTTACTGTTAATAGTAGTACTGTTGTTAAGATCATTCAGATCAGACCCTAACATGTAGTTAAGATACTTGTTGTTTTGTTCATTCAAGTTGTTGGCAAAATTGCTAATCCTCGGGATGTTCTCATGGGTGCTACTCATTTTGGGCATGGCGATGGTATCATAATCCAGGAGCTGCTTCGCTGAAACTTTGTTAATGTTTGTGATGTTGGGGAAGTGATCTTTCTTTTGATCTCTATTTGATGCTGATATGAAGGAAGAGGCAGGGATAGGGCTCCACGGTGCTGCAAATTTGCCTGCTTTACCTAGCTTCTTAACAAGGGTGCTTGCAGGGACAGTCCCAACCACTGATACCTTGCTGAGCTCGGCATCGATCACAATGGATTCTATCCCTGTAAAAAGTGTCACATAACTTCTGATTGCTCACCAATGAAAGATGCATAGCTCACAGACCATATATCATGGCACTCGAGATAACATGACCAGACCTTGCATAGCATGAAATTACATTAGATAGCAATGCATGAAATCACATGACATGACATGACGAGAAATCATAAGGTAAGTTAAGGCGTGACATAGCCTTCCATTTTCAGTGATTGCTTGCTGATAATTATGCTTCCATTAATGAAGGCAGTTGAATCTAGATGTTGTCATTGATTATTTTAATTATATTTTTATTTGCTAATAATTCTATTACCTATCCATGCTACATAAAGCAAGGCATATGTACATCATAACTCCTAAGAATGGAATGACCTACAATTCCCAGTGTTCTAGCCATTGAAAATGCAGAGACTAAGCTTAGCATAACATAACATAACATTGCAAGGAGGCATATCCATTAATTGTTGTGTGCTAAGTTAAAGCTGCCATTAATTATAGCTAATGATTCTAAAACGTTTCCAGTGATTCCATGTTATACTGCTACATGATGTTATTGCTAGTGATGCTAAATGCATTAATCAATGGGATAATAAATATGAAAATGATGTTACTCTACCATCCAACTTCTTAAGGACCTTCTTGACTTGCTTCTGGCATTGTTCACAATGTATGAATACCTTCAGCACTACATTCTGCAAACCAAGGAGAACAGGTTGAGACAAGGCAACGTGCAGATACAGTACGCATGTATGTGTATGTATAAGCTTGCATATAAGTTGTCTAGGTATAAGTACGTGTATATGACTATGAATGAGAATGCAGTTTGAATGCATTTATGTGGTATATGATACAGAGACCTCTCTTTTGGTTGGTAATTGGAAGGAGTCTGCCTTTGTCATTGTTGTAAATGAAAAGAAGGCAGAGAGCTTCCTCTATGGCTGAGGGAGACAGAGAGATACAGAGACAGAAAGAAGAAATGGAGAAGCAGCAGAGGAGGGTTCTTACTCAAAGACGAGAGAAGGGAAAACAACATCTGAGGAACAGGGTTTCTGCCATGAATAAGTAAGTCATGAAGAAATTTTATATCGTTGAGAGAGAGAGAGACAGCAGAGTACCCAAAAGATAATAAACAAAGCTGCCTCTCCCCTGTTCTCTTCTTTTCTCTCTCTCTCTCTCTCTCTCTCTCTCTCTCTCTCTCTCTCTCTGTATATGGAGCAGGGCTCAAGAAGAGGAAGAAAAAAACCTTGTCAAAAAAAGTACCCACGAGCGTGTGTGTATGTAGTAGCAGTATATGTATACAAATTACTACAATACAGTAGATATGTATAGCATTAGAATAACTCTTTAAGAGCTGTTTTCTTGCTTTCTCTGTTTCCCTGGTGTTTTTTTTTTGGCTCTTTGAGAGGTAGAAGGCGGGAAGAGAAGAAGGCGTGTGTGTGCTATACAAATGGAAGAGAAGCTTTTTTCACGTTTGGCTTTCTGCTTCTTCTTCTTTTCTGTGGAACAGAGTATTATTATATTCACTCACTCTTGTCTCAAAAGAAGAAGAAGAAGAAATTCCTCTGTAGCAGTAGTTAAAGTAGCAGTCATGCTTCTTTGTTCCTCACCCATCCTCTTCAGAGAGAGAGAGAGAGAGAGCATAGCATGCTGCCTCTCATTTTCTTGTACAAATGTCTGCCTGCCATAGACACCCATCATTCACTCATTCATTCATGCACCCCCCCCACCCCACCCATACTACTACTAACTCCAAAGCTCCAATCCACCTGTCTAACCCTAACCCTAACCCTAACCTCAACCTCAACTACTGTAACCCTAACATTAATGGCCTGACTATTAAGCTTTACTAACTTTAACCTAACTCCAAACTCTAAACTCTAACCCTATATCCTCCTTTCAACTCCTACACACACACACACACATTCTGAACATATAGATATGTATGTAGTATATATTTACATACATACATAGTAGTTAGTACCCCTACAATCCAAGCAAAGTCTCAAGTTCCAAGAAGCCTTAGTTAGCCCTAGGAGGTGACAACCCAGCCCCCCCCCCCCCCCCCCCCCCCCCTATCAAAAAGTCAATGCCTCTCACTCCTTTCTTTTCCTCTCTTGCATTTGCATATGCAGATGGATGGATACTCACATTCAATACAATAAGCATTGCCTTATCTTTGAAACCCCTTCATCTGCAGCTCTCCCCTCTATCTTTCGCCACTCGGGGTCGAACATTTTAACTTGTCCGGTAAAAACTGGAGGTGGACGATCTCTTGTGCATTTTTGTCGGCCCCCCAATACCTAAAGCTCAATGAGTTTACAACCCATAAGGTCTAAGACTTCTTCTCTTGGGGATGCTCTTGCTATGCAACATGCCTAGTTTTGGGTATCCCCCCTCCCCCCCATTTGAACTCTACTCTACTTCATAAATAAAAAAATTGCATGTAGAAATTATCTATCCATGAGAACCTTTCCACTCAAGTACCAAGTTCAAATCCCACATTGTCACTAGGTTTCCGGCTCTTTTCGATTGTCCTACTTGTCATGTATGAGTTGTTTTCGGTGACAATTGCCACATCATGTTCTTCTCCACCCTTGTTTCTTGGTAAACTTTTATATATTCTATCTTCTTGTAGAATTTTGAGAAGGGTTCATTGATCAAGTTTCAAGTTTACTTTTTTTCATAATAATGTTGTCAAGAACAAAGTTTCAAGCTTATCGTTTCATTGATTGATGTGCCAGTCAATTTGAGTGCATTGCATAGTTCCGATGCAAACTTTGCCTAGGTAGATATAAGACAAAAATAACTATTTTTGAAAGAAAAAAAAAGAAGACAAAAATAATAGGCATAAAGGATTGTTTATTGTTATTATATGAGTTTTATTTAGCATTTTCATCGATGATGCTTTTGGTGCACAAATTTAGTAGTCTTGTGCTACAGTGATTATTTTCTTCGATAACAAAGTGAACTCGAGAATGAGGATATAATACATGTATAATAAGAATCATAGTTTATATGTAACATCTGGTTATTAGTTATGCAATGATATTGTTTCCAATCTCGGGTTTATGTAAAGTTGTTCATAAACCTTGATTTTAGGAGGATTATCTTGAAAGAATGTTTATAGTCAAGCTCTATGACTACATCATAAAGTTTATAAATCAACTTAGAAGATGTTAGATCAAATTAATTGGGATGTTTAAAGTCTCGTATAGCATTGTTTCAATGCAAGATTTCAACAATATGATTTGGTGTGTAATGTTGTGTTGTTGATGTCTACAAGCATAGATTTTTTTGCTAAATTTAGCAAGTGTCTCTAGGCATCACCCTTAGTGACTCCCACATTGAAGAAGTGTGCATGGCCAAGTACTGGGCGGATGAGAGCTTCAGGGTGTACCAACCGCTATTTGCACAAGGAATTGACTCTTTGGAGAATATAGTACTTGGGACATATACGGATTGAGAGTTACATTTGAATGGGATCTTAGAGTACAAACATATTTATTGAGATAAAGTTCCATTATTTACTTAGTAAGCAACTATGCATTCTCAAAATTCACCAACAAATGTTGTTGTAACTTGTAAGTCATTGAAGTGGACTATATTGGAAGTGCAATATTGACCTTCTTATACAACTCAATAAGCCAAATGCCAAGAACCCACCAACTACAAAGTTGAAATAAGTTGTCATCTCACGTGTTGTGAATGGAAGGGGACATTGCAATGACACTCATGTAATAATGTCAAAATTCACTAAAAGTCGTTGCTTTTTGGATCATTGAACTAAACAATATTCGGTAAGTGGTGCCAAAAAAATGCCTTATGATACACCTCAATAAGTGAGATGCCAACCAAATAGGCTCATAGGTTCATTCCCACAACTATGCATTTAGTGTTTATCCTCTAGATAGCGAAAAGTCTGGTAAATGTAGCTCCACTCACCAACTTGAATGATCAAATTAAGTGATCTCCTCTATTATAGAAGAAGATAAACCGTGAGAGCCCTAAGAAACTAAATATACGTCAAGGAATGTATATTGCACAAATAAGATATAAATTTGGTAGTATATTGGGTAACATATATACATGGGGTTTTGTCTTGCCAAGTTCACTAATTCACTAGATGCCATTGTGGAGTGTAAGGATTGATCACCCTCTCTACTCAACAATCTTATCATTATCTCAAAATTGTTTGAGCTTTGTGTGTGTCTATGCATGCATGTATCTCTCTCTTCAGTGCCACACTTGGAAGGTTGAGCTCGTATGTGTTTGCCTTATTTGCACATGGAGACTTGTGCTTCAAAGTATGAATATCCCTTCTTCAGGAGGAGACGAGCATCAAGACAACTTTTGTACTTAGGCCCCTATTTAGTCTCTCTCTTAAGCCCACATACCTTATTGGTAAGTCATATTTTAATCAATGCATAGGGTCAAATCTCACCACTCATAATGTAAGGATTGCACATGACAACCCACGGTCCTTGTTTGTCTTTTTCTTTCTCATTGTCTCTATTCCTATGTCATGTTGCCCCACTTACATGTTAATGTATCAGTATCATCTCTAGTGCATTTGAAGTACACCCATGGCCATCCAATATTCAATGGGGATCGTGTAAAGTTGTATGATGTGATAAATTAAAAAACATGAAATTATAGTACTCAAATGTATGCAAGCTCCCATACCATTGTTCCAATTGCTACCCAGAGTTTGCGTGCTAAAGTACAATGTGAAACCATTACATTGCAAAAGTTTCAGACACATTAAAATAAAGAATATGACGTGTATAACTTGATACCATATGGCATAGGTGTATCAATACGTACCAAAGTGATTCATACAAATCGTATGCTTGTCCATGGTACATACATAACTAATGGTCTTTATACCACCATATGCCAAGGGTATGGATTGGCCTTATTGTGCCTTTTGGGTAATGTCACACTCTTCCCTGTGAATCCTCGGATCAAATCATTGATTTCTTTCGAATAATTATGTACCTTTTGTTATATTTATTACTTATCCCCTTTTCCAATGAAAACATGGCTTTGTTCTTGTTTATAGTATATGTTATTTCCAAGCACACATATGCATATCGCATGGAAACATATAGTGACACATTTATTCACGTAAATAGAACTCAATTCCTAAACTGGGAGTATGTATTGTCTTTGGTCCTTTTTTTTCCAAAAAAAAAACTACTTCCATTAGTTAAGGCAATGTACATAGCATAATTTTCAACTCATATCTCACAAGCCATCTTGCATGTCAAAAGAAAACAATATGTGTAGAGGAAACAACAAAAACAACTCCAAAACACCACATTATTTGATGTGTATAGCATTACCCGAACGCATACTCTCCATGTGAGCCTCATACAACCCAAATTCATCATAGACGTTCTCCATTCACTTCTCATGGCAGCATCCATCTAGATGTTAGGTACACTCGGAGGGAACAACCACCGTGGTGGTTGATAATTCCACTTCGCTTTACCATCCACCATCTGCAGCATCGATGAACCGCTCCATTTTGAAGGAACCGAGCTCTAGCTTCTTCACTTGTGTCAGAGGGCCCTTGAAGACTTTCAAACTCTCCTCGTAACGTAGAAATGAGATTAAACCAGATCATCATTAAATTCTTAGCCGGTGGGGTTCGTTTACCTGCGAAAGTCTCCTTGCACCTAGATACCCACACTTGGCAAACCGTAAGGCTGACCACTAATAACCATATGTCCACGTAGCGTTCATGTAAGAAGAATGAACCTCCTTGCGTTGGTTGTACAATTCCTTGCATCACCTTTAAAGAAGGACCATTTCCATTCCACCCTTGAAACCACAAAGCCGATTCAGTGGCCAACCAAGTGATTGATGCACTCAATACATGAACCTCAACCCCGAACCGAGCCAAGATTCTTAAGCTCCTCAGGCAATTTTCTTGGGCTCGTGGGAAGCACCACAAACAATGTGCGATGTCCTCCAAGCTCGCACTACAGGCCTTGCAACTACTCATGCCACCTCTATTCCCAAGCCACTCTCCTGTTGGAACAGCCCGATGGGTGATTAACCAGAAAAACACTTTGACCTGCTTGGGAAGGGATGAGTTCCATATCCTGCCCTTGGTTCTATCCATGAAGGCTGAATCGATAGCTACATGGGCCCACTTGTTGGCACACTTCTCACGATACCAACCTAACTTTCTCCCCAAGCGCGTCAAGTATTCGAAGAAACCTAATGATTTATCTTGTCTTTGGTTTTTTACTAGAGCTAGTTTTATCAAATTACGGAAGTAGATAATCCCCTTAAATAATGTATTTGTCATATCTAATGACTATCCCTATGTGTGGCCATTTAAAATTATGCAAAAGAAACATCCAAAGTCATCAAGAACCTTAAAACCTCCTAATTTTATAGAACCCCACAAAGGAACCTTTCACTCACATTGAACTTATCTTCAAGAATGAATTATAGTTGTTACAAAATTATTTCAATCAAGTTATATATAATCTCTCGATAACACCATGATATAGGCAATACATTATGTAATAATCGAAGTCTAAGTTGGCTTCATGGACTTGACAAACATTATTTTCCTCTCTGACATTTCCATTGCCCATCATGATCCTATATTAAAAAGAGTTCTAATCCTTCATCTCCAATGAATTTTAATACCCCCGTGATGATTTTGAACTTAAACTATAGGAGTTTATGTAGGAGTAAATACTCCCGTGATGTTTATGTAGGAGTAAATACCTCCGTGATGATTTTGAACTTAAACTATAAGAGTCTTGTGATGAACCCCCACCCATCAGCCCAAAACCTTAATGTTGGAAAACAAAATCTTTATCACACCATTGTAATGTGTAGATACGAAATTTCAACATGGTAGTGTGGTGAATCAATAAGAAATTATTTGTGAGGATGTGTCGAGTAGCTTCTATAACGAATAAAGGTAATGCTATTGCATTGTGCTAGAGCACGCAATATCTTTTTGTAATTGGTTTCCAATAAAAAACTTATATTCCAAATTTTTGTCAATTATACTTGAGTTTTTTTGTCAATTTATTGTACACACTAAGCATTATCATGGTCGTCAATAAGCACTCTTACATTTTTGTCATTGATGTAACATTTTAACACTCTTAGGTTCTCACGTAGCAAGTATGTGACACCAACTTTATGCCACCTTGACAATGTTGGTATTTTTTTTATAATGGTTGAACATTTCTTCACGATAATGTACCATTTCCTACGATAGTATAAGTATCTCGAAGTTTGAGAATAACTAATGAATGCACTCTACACAAACTAATATCTATGGTTTAGGTTTGAGTTTTAGGGGGTGTCATATATAATAAGGAATAACCTTGAAATAGAAGCAAATTGTTTTCTTCATATATCCTAGTTTGCTAGTCATTTTGGGAAAACTCAATGCAGGCAAGATATAGTGGCCATGTTTGGGGAGGCGTACATCTAATTAGAGGCAAACTACTTGGTTCTTAGTCTTCACGCCTTATTCCATGCTAATTGATAGCAAGCAACAAATCAAAATTATGGGACTTTAGCACATAGGGAAAGAGAATAAAAGGCGTAACCATTAGACCCAAAAGTTTCTCTCTAATTAGGAGTCTTACAACCTTCATTAGGCTTGTCTCAATCGATGTGGTTCCATACTTGATTATAATGCACGCATGTTTACTTTACTCGTGAATCTCTCGAACATTTGAAAAGTAGTAACGCGTGAACCTGTTACCTCACCAATATGTGGTGGATTATTCATTAGCTTAAATTTCAATAAGTAAATTAGAAAAATTAAGAGATGTGAGGAAGGGAAATTGGGCATTAGACAAAGCACTCAATTGAATGCCACCCCCAATAAGGTGAAATGACTTTTCCATTAAAAATAGCAATGAGCTCAAATGAGAAGTGCATGTTGCTTTTCTCGAGACATTCAAGTGTACAAATAATGTTGTTAAGGTCTTCAAACAAACACTCTAAATGAATTCTTCTGCTTCAAGCATTCTCTCGGACTATCGTTGCATGATTGTCTATAGCTCCATGACATGTCCCTCTAAATTGAATTCTTCTTCTTCAAGCATTCTCTTCTACAACCATTGCATGATTATCTCTAGCACCATGATATGTCCCTCTAAATGAATTCTTCTTCTTCAAGCATTCTCTTTGGGCGCCATTGCATTGTTGTCTCTTGCTCCATGACGTTTTTAATCAACACTCTCACTCTAAATGAATTCTTCTTCTTGAAGGAGTCTCTCAAGTAGTCATTCCATCATCGTCTCTTGTTGAAATATTCTTTCAATGCTTTTGTGCATAGCCTCATACACCATTGGTTTTTTGTGGTATTTTTATACCTCATATGGAGCTCCTTGTAATAGTGTAAAGTGCTACTAAAAATAAATTGTTTATTGTAATTTGTTACAAAGAACTCAACAAAAGTCGTAGCTTATCATCATATCCTCCCTATAGTTATCTCCATATGTGCTTTCCAAATTGTCACACATCATTAACACACTTCACCAATTACCCATGGATGACTAGAGTGATGCACAATACCATCATCGTAGCATGAAAAACACCTTATTATACAAATAATTAATCATTATTATGTTCCCTCCATCAACATCCTTAGATAATGTAAGCTTAGAGATCATTGTGGACGCCATCATTGTAATTTATGGGACCCGTATAAATTCTAGTGTTTGGTACAAAAATATGTGTTCTTAACATATTTTTTAAAGAAAACAATTTGTTGTCATTACCTATAATTGTGTTGCAATGTAGTGGCGTTGTCTAAAGATTAGATTAGGACAAGTTTCAAAAGTACTAGTGTGTCAAATCATACAAAAATCGTGTTGTAAGCCATTGTAGTGTCTTCTATGTGAGAAGCTTTGTTGTGAATGTTGCGTCCTCTTAATTGTGACTGGCAACCATTGCACACAAAAACATGTTTGTTCTTAACCACATTAAGAATGCCACTTGGATTGGACTAACATAACAATGATGTGACACTAACCAACGACTAAATAGTTGGTTACCAAGGTGCATAAAAATGACATCCTAGAGAGGTTGGAACAAATGTAGAGTTTAAACTCTTTTATGTAACATCAATGTTCACGTTTTGTGCAAAAGTGTATTGAGGACAAAAACGTGATTATGCATGTCGATATTCCTATGAAAGATATATTGGAACCAATGAGTATGATAGTGTGAAAAGACGCGCTTGAGGATTTTCCCTATGGTCCCGAGTAGTTTTCAAGAAAATGGGTGTTCCTATTTATTGAATTGTCGATAAGGTGATCGCAACAACATGATGGTAATTATACACACATGATGAATATATTCTTGGTTCATGTGTATGTGAGGAGGAGAATGGATCCCCTTTCATTCAATCAAATGTTTGTGGCATGTGGCTAACTTAGATGTAGGGATCATACTATGACATCTATATTCTTCGTAAATGAGTGCTTTCGAACGCATCATACTCATATTATACATATATATATATATATATATATCGCCCTCCAACATCCGTAACATAAAGAGTAACTTAATTATAGAATGATAAAGGGTTGTATAAAAAACCTTACATTTCGTGGAGCATGCCTTACTTAAAAAAAACACAAGACTCACGTGCCGAGCAAGCAACGCCTTATTTTGTGTGTGTGTGTGTATGTGTGTGTGTTTCAGTAAATTATTGAGGTTTGCTTTCGTGGACATAAGGTTCTTCTTTCTTCTTCGTCTTTGATTTTAGGTGAGCCCTATTCTTGTAAATACCTCAAAACATTCAGGTCAGTTTCATAAATAAATAAATAAATAAATAAATAAATAAATAAATAAATAAATAAATAAATAAATAAATAAATAGATAGATAAATAGATAAATAGATAAATAAATAAATAAATAAATAAATAATACACACATGCATATATGTATGTATTATTTATTTATTTATCTTCCTCTTCCTCTCGTTCTTCCGCGTTTTTTAGGTTTTCTTTGTTTTAAGTTAAAATTGCCTTATCTCTTCTTCTTCTTCCCCTTCTTCTCCGTCTTCTGGTGCAGGACTTCTACTTTCCAGGTCAGTTTCTGTTTCTGTTCTCCCATAATCAGTTAGTATTAGGGTAGTCGTCATGGACAGGGTCGTGCTCTCGGTGAGGTTTGGGATTTTCAGAGACAGCTCATATATTTCCTAATCTGCTCACAGGTTTCCACCTTCTCTTAGAGACGTCTGTTTTGATTTCGCGTCACACCTTAGTTTCCGGGCTAGTTTCTGTCCCCCCCCATATATAGGGTCATGTTCATGGTTAGGGTTAGGGTTAGGATTTTCATACTCAGGTCATCTATTCTCCAATCTGTAAATTAGGGTTTTGCGCTATATAATTCCTGGTTTGATCTCATCAAACCCTAATTTCCATCCTTTATGTTTAGGGCTTTCATAGAGCTTATAAATTGCCCACATGAGTGTACAGAAGCGTCAAGTAGGCAAACTAGGGTTTTTGCATCTATCATTTTTTTTTTTCTTTTGTGAAATTAGGGTTTTGGCAGTTTCCTACTCTATAGATTGCGTATTTGAGTCTAGAAAATGGATAGCTAGGGTTTTCTTATATCTATTTTATGACCTAACCAGAGGATCAAAAACCATATAATGCCTGTAACTTCATGTGTATTTACGGGAATACCCTTTAGCTTTGCAAGAAGTACCTGAATACCTATTGGCAGCACATAAATCTGATACTACAGACATCCGGAGTGTCTGGTCATTTTGGGAAACTCGAGGATGTTTTGATAAGTACTGTAGATATCAGTGTTTGGATATTTTTGCCTTATAATCTAGTGTTAATCTACGAAGAATTGAGAACTAGTTTCTATGCAGATCAATTTTTACAGTGGAGTTTTGATCATTATTATTAGAAATGGCGGCAATCCAAAGTATCATCACACCATGCCCTATTATTACCAGTCGTTCATCTTTATCTAAACCATCAAGGAACTCAGCCACAAAGTTCTGTCATTTCACATCAGAAACTCGAGGGAAACACACTTTGCGTGTTATACCTAGTGCCTCCTCCATCCCGGCCACAAACTATTCTCAAACAAAGATTGAGGGAGTCCCATCCAAGGTTAGATACTCTCTTCCCTAGATCTCCAGTTGCATGGTTTTTAGAGTGGTTTTGAATGATATAATGAACTTTAAAAAATTTGTTGGCTGTTCGCTACTGTTTTTTTATTTGGTAGTTTGGTGTTGAATTTTTTCTCATGGTAAAGAACTGTTAGCAACTTTGTAGAATCAGGGTCTTCTATAATATAGTTCTTGATGACAGGTTTATTGCACAGATATATGCTCCATCCTTTTGATACCAACTACAATTTAGGGTTGTTTTACATGATAAAGGCCCCTTGACTGATTTTGGGTCGTTTATACTCTTTGATACCATGTGTTTTCATTCTATAACATTTAGGGTTTCTACGTACTAAGATAATGCAATGGTGACCCTGTAACATTGTGAATTATTGAGGTTCATTTGACCATATATGATATACAAAGTAAGGCTCATGCAACAAAAATTTCACCAGAGTAACTATGCTGAGGGCAAGAATAGCAAACTGGTTCATTGATTGTGATGATATTCCATATGCTATTATCCTGGTCAATCTGAATAATTTTTTATTTGATGCAAGCCTGAGAAATACCGTTTAATAGACAACCATGAGCCGTTGTATACCATCTGATATATTGATGTGTTTGTTCAGGTCCTTAATGATGACAATTGTAGCGATGTTCCTAACGTCTTTATAGATGAATCAACGGGGATTGTTTGCTACCGAACTGATTGTGGTGAGGTTGTATGTGAGGGCCTTGACGAGGGTCCTCACTTTTACCCTCCATCAAGGTCAAAGTAAGAGTCAGAATTGATACCATTTCAATATTTGCAATTGTTGTTGATTTATTTCTTAGGATTAATGTTAAGTAACACATGTTTGATTTCCCTCTAATTGTTTCACTTTTTGTCCCTATAGCTATTACATGCCAGACACTAGAGCAAGCGCAATCTTGCCCTTCTTCGGGGAAGGTATGTATGAGATATGATTTCAATGCTTTCCAAGCAACATATGAAAGTGTCTACTATCAATCTACCTACTTTATGAATCCCATCTTAAGGATACTACGAGCACGTGTCTACTGTTATGGTGTTTATATTTGTAACACCTAGTGAAGTTGTAATAAACTCTCTTGTATATACACTTAAGGTTGTGGTTTATCTCAAGGTAAACCTGAGAAAAGTGTAATGTTTTTCATTCTACTAGTGTAATGTTTTAGCTTTTAATGGTTCATCTAATGAGAAGGGTTTATTCAAACATCAAACTTATGTTTTAAGCGAACAATTTGAATTACTGGTTTTTTCCCCATATCCTCAGTGATGATGATTTATATGTTATTTGTGGCAGAGGTTTTCTGAAATTAGCAAACACCATACACACCCGAAACCCTATGAAAAGACATCGTGTGAAATATTCATGGGATAAGCAAGAGGTCAAGGTGGATGTCCATGGGATAAGCTTAGGACACATTTATAGGAATGTCTCCCTGAATGTTGACACGAATCAAGAACATTTTAAAATACATGGCCAAAAATCTTCATGAGATAGGCTTAAGGACACATTTATAGAAATCTCACCCGAAATGCTACCACCAATAAAAAACGTTTTAAAACACATGGCCAGGAGCAGGTGGTGTATGGTTTAATGGCACAGGTGCTCAAGCCTAATAAACTCTACTCTTGGTGTGTTTACCAACCCGTCAGAACAGGTTTGGTGCAATCTCAACTGTTCAAAGATTGTTGTACAAGCCTTTAGGATTGGGACTAAAATACAACAAAGGTGAACAAAATGGATGTGCATTCATGCAAGGATAAAGACCTACAACTCTGGACAATTTATTTATTGTGCATGATGAATTTGAAAGCTCCTGCTCCCATGGTGCATATGGATAGAATGACTAGAAAATACCACAAAATGTAATGGAAAAAATGAAACAATACATAAAAGATTGTTGTAAAAGACTTTGGGATGAAAATACAACAAAGGTGAACAAAAATGAATGTGCATTCACGTAAGGAAAAGTTCTAAAACTTTGGCAATCTTTTCTTAGCAATGATGAATTTGAAAGCTTCCATGGCGCATATGAATAGAACTACAAGAAAATAGTTCAAAGTATAATGGAAAAGAGGAAATAATACAATAAGTGAAATGACATTCAAATTATAACTCTAGAATGCCAAAAATGCAATAGATGGGGTGCATTAATGTTTATTTTCATAAACTTAATAATTGTTAAGGAAAGAAAAATCAGAGAACACCAATGATGTGTTGTTAATAAATAAACAATGGCAAGTATGCCTCCAAAAAGGCTTCATTGTGCCAATTTAAAGCATGATTGTGCTAAATAAGACACGTTTGTTATGTTCAAGGGGTCCTATGTTACATTGTGACCATTATGATATTAAATCGAAATCTCAGAAAATTCCCAGGGTATTGTTGATACTGGCTCTTATAAATACAATGGTCATATATTCTATGATACCTGAGAACGTACCAAGGTCATTCATTGTTCATATTACCTCTTAAGTAGAATCTATTAACTTTTAATTTTTTTCAGGCCAGATGGCTGGTGTAAGTTTAATCTCTTTGATTGATACCATAACATAAAACTCAATTGAAAAAGAATATGATTTGAAATCTCAAACATATAATCTCTCGGCTAACCAGCATAACACACATCAAAACTCTCAACCAGATTTTTTATTTTTTATTCCCAAACAAACATAAATACATAGAATTGTGCATTGCTACAATGTCATTACACTAACCAATAGAAATCAATAAGCTCTCTTTGAAAGGGATCTATTGACATGGAAGTGAATGGTAAGGTCATAGTCAATAATTGATAAAACTTTGATACAGTTCAAGCCAGTAAAATGTAATATACAAAGCTTTTTGTGTAATTCCCCAAAAAGAAGGGATCTCCTAAAATGAATTTATCATATATTACGTGTACGACATGATAACAAAGAATGATGGTTTAATAATACTGTATACTACTGTGGACAGACCAATGTCATCCATATCAATTCACTTCAGTTTCTTCAACTTCAGAGTTGAAAACGAAACTCGGAAAGTTAACTGTGACATCCCTGTAGAAAGGGGAATAAAAGATTTAGCTAAGGATTTAAAAAAAATTCTCATCATTATTTTCTCATTTTGTAAAAAAAACAAGAAAAGCAATATCTTACTTGAGATATGGTAGAGTCATCACTCTCATCAACGATGGATTTTTCAATACAAATGCCTTCCACTCCTCATGATCGATCTTTCCATCATTCTTTGTGTCGGCTTCAGCGAATGTCTGACATCACAAAACATATCTTTTTAAACTAAATATTTTGCAAATGTCATGCCATGACAAAACACCATAATAAATTTACTACATGAATGAATATGAAAAAAATGTTTTTACAATGTAATGACAGCATTGGAGTTCACACCTGATCCAAAATGGCTTTAATTACATCATCTGTCAGTTGCACTTCAGATTCGGATAGTATCGCTACAACCATCTTCTCAACCTGCATGCATTCATGCATCAGACTCTCTTTAACTTAACGAAATTATCCTAGTAGTAGTAAGAGGATCCAAATCCCTTCATGCCCCTACAGTATATCAATGCATCACAATAATGACCTCACAGTAGCTATAGCCATACTATGGACTGATTGTTGCATGCATCTCTATCTTCTCACATTCATAATTTTTTTGAGAGAATCCAAATTTACTTCTTGCTGTGGGCTATAAGCTCTGTCCCATGGATGGCATTCAGTCTACCACAAAATTAATAAAAATATGTACTTATTTCACTCATTCACTCTCACTCTTTGTATACTTTGAGATCATAAAAAGGTGTATTACACTAGAGAAACAAACCAAGTACATATGATTGGTTTTACAAATGTCAGATGGATTACTATGATGTCATGTTTACCTTTTTGTAATGAAAATATTAAATATGAAGAAGGGCACTGATGATATGATGCCACATCATATCCTGTATTGACTTCTCTCAAATACAACTTGTTAGAGTTTCGTTTTTGCCTTGAAACCAATCATGTAGAAGAGAACAATTTCAAATTTTGTAACCTATATAGATCATTATTGTTACGAACACAATTGCAAGCCCTACACTAGCCTATGCCTAGTTTTTTGAGAGAATTTTATGCAAAAATGTTGGCTATATTCTGATCCAAATTAACATGAATTTTCCCCAGATCACAAAATATTTCAAATTGTACAAAGAGGGACTTGAATCCTCACTCTTCACAAAAGTAGCAACTTCTCAACAATTATGCCAGCATTCACTACTTAATAAAAAAAATTGTTATGATCTCAAAATAATCATACCTCCTCACGTTCAATGAAGCCAGTTTGCCTTAAATCAAAGAGCCTGAAGGCAACTGACAAAAAGGGGAAAAACATGCCAATACTTTGAATGTAATTTTTTTTCATGATGTGCAGGATATGAAAAGAAATTTCAGAATGCTTTGAAATGACATGTCCAGAGAATAGGTAAGTAGAAAAGCAATACATAAACTCTGATAAGTTTCAATAATTTCCTGAATAGAGTCAGTATTCCCTTCAAAATGCATCCTTGAACTACTTTAAAATGCAGATCACTAGAAGCACTAGAAACAAATTGACTCACAATCGATTTTGACTTCAATCTGAGCATTGGGATGAAATACGCTCAATGAACGTACAAACTCCCCAGAATCAATAACACCATTTCTCTTCACATCAAATAAATCAAACACCTGAACACAAACTATGACTTCAGCTAGAAATATATGTTAACTAAATGTTATTATACCATAATACACATAATTCACAGACAGTTTATGGGGTTATTTCTACAATCTTTATCGACTAAAATAAGCAAAATATTGAAATATGATATGACATTATCCCATTTCTTTCACTTCCGAAGCACCCGGTAGGGTGTATCTACTAGAGCTAAATCTTTGGCTTCAATCTGGTTCTTCATTTTCTACCTTGGTTTGTTTTAGAAGCACCCACCTGCTATTTCTGCCCCATTTAAACTCAAAATAGTATGTCAGCGGACTTTCCCAGCACTTGTTTTCAAGAGTATGGAACATATAGACATGTTATAATCTAAGGTACAAGATCGACCAAGTGCTGTGATCTGGCCCATTGAAACAATATACAGGATGCACTCCTAGCCACTATTACAATGTAGACGTATTTATATGGGGGTGAGAAATATTTTGCTTCAAGATTTCAACATATAATAAGATTTCTAGAGTCGCGTTTTGTGGTGCATAAAACCAAAACACATTCAAACTACTATATATTTTGTAAGTGAATAATAACAAGCAACAAATATATGTCTCTAAATTCCCCAAAGACAACCACCACCATATTTCTCCAGATTTGGATCAGAAATATATCCAATCCCTTCAGAAAAGCTCCTAAAAAAAGTTATACTTGGTCTCTAGAAATAGCAATCTCTTCTGAAATTGCTTATGGAAACTATTGGAAATGTCTCCTGGAAACACCAACACCAACACCAGCCACAACCACAATTATCCTTATGAGAACTCTCAGAATTTCTCTCTTCATGATCTCCAGACTTCATGAAATATCCACAAATCCCCCTCCCCCCCAAGCTGTAATACCATGAAATCCATTTTGGACAGAAGGACAAGGTTAAAGCTGATCAATCAATGTTTTGAACTTCATAATATTGATGAAGAGATTTTGGAGGTCCATTGTATTTTCACCCAGCAACTTAAACTAAGTCTTCATTAATAGTTATATATATATACTTTTTCCCAGGCTAATCTAGATTAGTTTGATTACATGGACCATCAAAAGTTTCAACTCGAAGAGTATTTACAAATATTTTTACCCTGTCGGCGAAAAGATTTTGCATCCTGCTATTCCGGAAAAGAGCAAGCTGAAACTCCTCCTTTAAAAAACAAATAATCAAAGTTTTAACAGACAAAAATGGCAACTAAAAAACTCTTTTTTAAACAAAGCTATACGAGGCACCTTGTGAATTAGTCCATCATCGAACATAGAACTACTGAGTTTTTTAAACAGTTCATAGAGTGCTTCGATCTCACTGACACTAACTAATACACAGAAGAAAAGACGAAAAAATGATGTGATGTTAGTACCTTTTTAAATAAATTGAAAAAAATTTCAGAGTCATAAACCATCAATAATATAATCCATCAAACAAACTCTAAAAAAGAATTTCCAATGCAAATAACCAGTTTTGCAACTGGCGATAGGTTTGGAAGAATACAGAGTAAGAATCTGTAAACAAAAACTCTTCTTATATATATATATATATATATATATTTATCACCAAATAAAACATTCCCAAACTCCTATGAAACTAGCTAGGCTTTATAGGTGAATGGATGCCATTGCATGGTAGCAGATATGATCTGATGCTCCACCTATGTGATTGTATAATTAGATTCTCGCTGCATCCGAGTTCCTAGTCCCTGAAATCCAGCTCCATTAGAAGCTTATACTTCAGTTTGAGATCAGTTTGCATTCTAATGCTATTGCACTAAATCCCATTTAGGTTCAAGTTCAGTTAGGGCATTCCAATTTTTCATCAATGTATCAAGCTTCGTATTGCAATCACAAGATCCAAATGCGCTTTTCTTAGATTTAACATACAAAAACAGGGACAAACAACAAAAGAATGACATCCCACATGCAATTAATTCAGATGAGTTCAGATGCTGTTGTAAACAGGGACATCTAGAATATAAATTTGAGACTTTTATGGAACTAAAAACAGACTTACAAGATGTTTCGGTAGACAAGAGCACAGGATCTTCATATCCAGGAGGCCGGGGCAATTGTCTTGAACCAAAGCAACCCATAAAAAGCTGTATGGCATGTCTGAGGATCGTCAAGTAACAACATGACCATATGTTTTCCCAGCACCTGGACCTGCCAGAATCCATGATATATTAGTAATCATATCATGCACACATAGTTCCAAAAGCAGGGTTGATCACACATGCTAAAATGCAAGAACGGTTCCAATCACATGGCATACATATACAACAAGACATAGAGAGAAGTAGTTGGAGAACAACAATCTAGCCAAGAAACCTCATCAGCAAAGAATCATCATAGCCTTCTTTGGCACTGCCTCCCTTCTCTCCCATGCCAGAAGTCAATGAAAAAATTACACAAGTAGACTCCTTACCACAAAATTTGGGAGGGATCACAATAGATTGGGCAATATCAAATTATCATGTACGTAGGCCATATCCATGTGGATCATGGCAACAATGGCACTTTCCTTGCTTAAAGACCCCTACATCTTGGATTAGCCAATATTGGAGATTTCCTCGTTATCCTAGTAACGAAGGTGCTTTCCTTGCTTTAGAGACCTCTCCATCTTGGAACAGCCAATATTGGAGATTTTTTGACGGCAGAAGTTTCAATCCATCTAAGCTAACAATGTCACAGCCTTAGTTAATGGAAGTAAATGGTACCTTAGGAAGATTATGCAGCTAATCAAATGTGAGGACTAACAGCTTTTGGGGCTCTTCTAGCTAGAACTCAAGACAAAAGGAGAAGTTGTCAAGGACAATAATACAACCACACAAGCTCATCAACAAAGAACAATCATAACTTTCTTTAGCCCTATCACTCTTCAAGAATATGTACATAACCTTTTCGTGCATGCCAGGATAATACCTGTAAAAATGAGTGTGGAAACACCATATAATGCATTGGTTTCTATTGAAGAAGTCAATAGAGGGGCAAAGAAGATGTCCAATGGAAAATCAGCAGATGCAAATTTAATGACAAGTCAGTCTTGAAATGGACAAGATCACAAACTCACCAACAAATAGCAACTATTTGGGTCAAGCTATCAAGCAAAGTTTCCGGAAGATTGGTTCATGAATTAGATAAAACCAATCCATAAAGGAGATAAAAATTTGGTTTCCAACTATCGAACTATCATGGTTAACTTTGTTATGGGCAAGTTATATGGCACTATCATGGAACAAAAGATTAGCTCATGGTATGAACATAATCACAAATGAGCAGCAAGCTTTAACCAAAACTTTCAAATGTGAATCATTTGGTTACACTAAGAGTAATTATGGAAGAAAGTCAGCTTCAAGGGAAAACGTTATGCTGTTGTTTTGAGGACTTCACTAAAGTCTTCGACATTGTACCAAGGAGAGAGCTTTGGAAAAGAATCATAGAGATTGGAATGCCATTAGAATATAGATAGCTATAGCACAATTATATGAGCAAGTTAGATGCCAATTGAAAATGGATGGTCGTTTCTCGATGGATTTCTTGAGCGAAATAGGAGTCAAGCAAGGGCGTCCACTTTCTCCCCGTTCTTTGGTCTACTCATCAATAAAATAGAAGAAATAGTAAACAAGGCTGCAAAAGAAGAAGGATTAGATGGCCCAAAACTCATGCAAGAACTTATTTTATACTACTATATGCTGATGATGTGTTAATTTCATATACTTGAGATGATATGCAACATTAATAGTAAACAAGGCTGCAACAGAAGAAGGATTAGATGGGCCAAAAATCATGCAAGAACTTATTTTATACTTCTATATGCTGATGACGTGTTAATTTCATATACTTCAGATGCTAAGCAACATTTACTTGATGTATTATTGGAGACATTCTGTCGGATCAGCGGGCAAGCTATTAATGTAGACAGTAATAAAGGCAACACAATGAAGATACTAGCCCACTAGTACATACAAGGGAGAACCAATACCAGTGGTGCAAAGCTTCAAATTGGTATTAATGTCCCAATGACAAATAGGTGGAATGTATGCTATGAGTCTGGACTTCAAGTGGGTTGGAATAGTTATTATGTGTGTGAGAATCAATGCAACAAAATTAATACCTGAGGATGGGAAGTAAGATCGATGCTATTTAATGATATGGTGGTCCAAGTGTTGCTTCATGGCGTGGAAGTGCAGGGTGACACTATCTCACTTAGCGCATGGAATGAAATAGAGAAAATTCAAATTTTGTTCTTACATAGACAATTGGGAGTTAAATCCTCAACATCCTATCTTGTCATCCTATTAGGAACAAATGCTCCACCGATAGAGGTGCTTGCCATGTGTACAGTATACAAGTATACCACAAAGGTCAAGAATATACCCATTCATAAATTGGCAAAACAGGCTCAGAACATAGGATGCAATGTACAAAAAACCAAGAACAAAATCCTCTCGTCTAGCTAGGTGCTTGCCATTGTGAAATGGTTTATAAGATGGGGAGCAAAAGATCTTTTGGAGCTCTTGGTGATGCTATGAAGTATGTGATCATTAAGGATAGATTACTAGAGGCACTAAGGATGAAGTTGCACGATGCTAAAAGGATGTCAAAATTGGAATATTACTTTGCAAATGTTAACCCTCAAAGTTGGGTCCAATACAAGGCAAAGATGCCAAAACCTTTTCAACTGCATCTTACTAACCCCACAATCTTTTGCTCTCCAAGTGCCTTAACACTTCTTTGAACTCAATCACACAAGTTAGGTGTTGGGGTAGCATCATGTCATCATTACTAGAGTATGAAGATATCAGTTACTTCTTGCATGTTCGGCATATAAGGTAATTCGTGAAAAGTATGATGACATGTACACGGGCATGATAAATTAAGTGTCATACTGAAATCTCCTATTCTCCACTACGAATTGTGAGCACATATGCGTGTTATTTTCACATGGAGAGTTTTTACTATGAAGAAATAACCCCCCTTCTTAGTAAGGAGTCACATACAAGACCATATGTTGATTTGGTTCCATATGTCAAATTCGGTCTCCTTGTTAACCAATTATAGATTCTAAAGGAAATTACAAGTAGAAAAAATGTGCCCACTCCTTAAAATTCTTGGAAATCTACTACTAATAAACCATACAAACTAAAATAAAGGAAATTATGAGGAGAAACAATGTACCCTACCATCTCAATTACAAATCAATCATTGATGCTGAAAGAAAGGAAATACCAATAGAAACAATGTGCTTGCATCTTAATTCTTAGGAAAACTATTGTTAATCAATTATGGATGCTGAAAGAAATGAGATTACAAGTGGAAACAATGTGCTTACATCATAATTCTCTTGGAAATATACTGTTAATCAATCATGGATGAAAGAAAATTACAAATCGGCACTATCTTAATGCTCTAGGAAATCTATGGTTAATCAATCACAGATGCTAAAAGATACGGAAATTACAAAAGGAAACAATGTGACCACTATCTTAATTCTCCAGGAAATCTATTGTTAATAAATCATAAATGCCGAAAGAAAAGAAATTACAAGTGGAAATGCTGTGCCCATTGTAATTCTCTTGGAAATCTATACAAAAGGAAATTACAAATTTCTACCATCTTAATCCTCTCAGAAATCCTATGGTTAGTTGATCATACATGCCAAAAGAAAATTAAATTATAAGTGGAAAAAATACAACCGCCATCTTGACTCTCTTGAGAATCTATTCTTAATAAATTATACACACCAAAAAGTAAGGGAAAACTTACCTAAAACTACAAGCAAAATAATGTGCCTGCATCTCAATTCTCTACAAATCTCTCATAGAGAAGAAAAAAAACAGCCAGAAAAGAAACTACAATTTCAAGAGGAAACAATGTGGCCATATCTCAAACTTTACCCAGAAATGTCTTGTTAAGCACAGTTACAAGTGTCAAACAATGTGTCAGAAATTTCAAAATTCTCTAGGATGATTTATTTTACAATGTGGCCAAATCTCAAACTTTACCCAGAAATTTCTTGTTAAGCACAGTTTCAAGTGTCAAACAATGTGTCCCAATTTTCAAATTTCTCTAGGGTAATTTATTTTGTTAAGGAAAATTGCACGTGTAACGAAAACGAGCCTAAAATGCTTAATTCCGCATGAAAAATGCCTTATTAACAGGTCATAAAAATCTCTTATAAGTATTCACGGACACAACAGAGAAGAGGAAGAAAAGAAAAAAGAAAAGAAAAAGATGATCAGATACAAGAAATCAAAATTGAAAAGGAAAACAAAAAAGAGCCACATTGAAGGTAATGATTAGAGACAAAGAAAACCAGACTAAAAAGAAGAAGATTTTACATACCATAGTGGGAATATGGAGGGGGAAGAGGTTCGACGACCATCTAAGGTTGATCTAGATGAAAGAAGAGAAGGCACGACCTCTGATGCCATGTGGTGGACAATCATTTGGGCGTATGCCCATAACGCGAGACAGCAAGATATGATTCAGATCAGAGAAAAAGAGAGGAGAGGGGGAACAGAGGAAAGAGAATGAAGGAGAAAGGTCACCACCAAAAAGCATTTAACTTTTTAAAAATCCCATGTAAATCAAATATCTTATTTTAGCTAAGCTACCTGTTATGATTGAAAATGAATGTATCATTATCACTATGAACGCAATGGGACGGACTCTTTTGCACATGTTTCTCATGCCCATATCACGCGCTCTCTCTTTCTTCATGAATCATGCCCAATGAGAGAGTCTTCGGGTTTTGTTATCAGTGTCTCTCCCGTGATTTCACTATGATAGACACACACCATGAGCTTTTGGGCCAAATTAGATTAGAGGTCACAGAAGTTACAACATCCTTACACGATTGACCTTGTACCTCTCTCTCTTTTTATTATTATTATTATTATCGTAATTAGCTTACCCTAGTGGTAAGTCGATAACACTACAAGCACTATGTCTTGGGTTCGAAACCCAATTTCCTCACCTCTCTATTATACACTTCATATATATCTCTATTTCACTAGATGCCACTGTGGAATGTAGGGGTTGAACCCATGACCACCTGGTTTCCATTGGCAACCTTACCAAGGGAGCTACATCCACATCCATCTGTACCTCTCTCTCTCTCTCTCTCTCTCTCTCTCTCTCTCTCTCTCTCTCTCTTTCTTTTTTCCTACATATATTTTTATATTCAAACAACATGACAATACAAAAAAACCTTGCTATCAAAACTACTTCAAAAGTAGCGATGTGGCAAGGGCAACCTTCTAAGGTGCTGCAATACAAAACGACACAAATGTAACTTATCTGGGGACAAAGTTCCCATACAACACAACTGTGAAAACTGCCAAATCAACATTCCTCTGATCCTACATATTTGTTGAGATACTCCAGAAAGCCCATCAAATAAGAAACCATTCTGCAAGTTCCAAATATACCACATGCCCAAGTACCTCAAATAATCAAACACAAACTTATACTATGGGGATGGTAAAACTCTATCACCTTCAATGAAAACCCATTGAAAAGGTGACAAAACATTTCTCTCTCTCTCTCTCTCTCTCTCTCTCTCTCTCTCTCTCTCTCTCTCTCTCTCTCTCTCTCTCTCTCTCTCTCTCTTTGACCTTTGAAGACGATAATATAATCTATCTCTCTTTGTTATCAAGTATGCATGAACTCTGAGTATCGTTGACCATTGCTCCCATGCATAAGGAAATAAATAATTACGCTAACTTTACGCCTTCAAAGGTTTTATTCCTATCGAAGAAAAAACATATCCTCCAAAGACCACCGAAGCTAATGTGCTTAGGTGGCCTAAATTGCTTAGCTTTGGTTGAACGGGCGATATACCAAGGACACATGAAACAAATAAATGGTGAATGAGTTGGGCAAGTGTTAGCATAAATATGAGAGATGTATGACTTGGAGAGGGTTCGTCTTCATGAAGTTGTAGAGATTTGAAGAGTGAGATAGCAACAACTCTTGTACATGTTGTTGTATCTATTCTATTGACTAGTGAACTCATCATTTCTAACATTTTTTTATTAAATGTAGTGTACTATCTCTTTGTATTCGTTGCGTGTTGTGCCAAATTGGAGCGATGTGGTGAGTATATCTCGTCCTTCTTGTAGTCTTGGTGTAAGATTTCATTGTTGGGAAGAAGGGGAAGAGTTTGGATAATGTGGAACCCAAATGTCATGAAGACATCCACCATGACACCAAACACGTTGAGTGTGGTTCATCATACACAAGAAGCTTCCAAGGGGACTTCACATATCTAAGAAGAGGAAGCTTGAGAGGTCTAGAAGTTTGATGGAACAAGTTCCCCCTATCAAAAAATCAAATCCAAGATGTTTTGATTTAGAAGGACAATGGAAGCCCATTTGATAGGAAGGAACCCACCAACTTGACCCAATATATTGGATCTCAATTTAGCTTGTGATGTTGACAATCTAAAACCATGTCACAAACGTGTATTTTTTAGTAGTAGATGCCAAAAATTGGTGGATGTTGTAGGCATAATAACTTAAAGGAAGAATTCTCACCAATATTTGAAGATGTTGTAATGACAACGGTAGGTAGCTTGCACCCTTAATATAGCCCAACACCTAAGTCTCCCAGACCACCATCTCTATAGGTTTGTCCCATGTGTATGGGCTTAATTGGTTTCCTACATGCCCTTAAACTACAAATATTCCAATGAATTTAAGATCTTCTATGAAGAATAAGGAATCTAACAAGAGCTGAAGATGTTTCCAAGAAAATGAACCAATTAATCTAGGACAAAGTTGTGTCAATGTTGTAGCACATGAATGTGAAAGTTGTAGTAGCAATTGTCCATGTACATGAACTCTCTCCATGCAAGTTGAAAGGATTGAAAGTTGCAAATTGCCTTACTAAAACCTATAGAGGTGTACAACATTGTGGATATTGTAGCACTAATTAAAAATGTATGACCTTGAGCTTGGTGTCACCCTCCCAAATGTGTGCAACATTGTGGATATTGTAGACCCAATGAAAAATGGTGAATTTGATTCCCAACAAGCTTTAGCTCTGTCTAAGCCAATGAAGTCTTACTGTAACCTTTGATCAACATCAAACCTTGAGGTAACTTCACATTCGACATCATCATGCCAATTACTTAGTTTGGATGTTAATGAGATATGGTTTCGGATCTATGATTAATTATGTCATATCGTCCAATTGGGAGGATATATTTTACAATCATTTATACCTTATCATGATAATTACCACTATAAATAGCAAATAATATTCCATGCAATATCTTTATAAATGACATTTTCTCCTCAAGAGAATGTGCTCAACCATGGGCACACATAGAATTCCCTTGTAACTTGAGGAGCATGTTGTTGGGTGACGCTTCTTTGTCAAAGTAGTGAATTAATTCATTGAAAATATCCCAAACAAAAAATAAATTGTTGTGGTCCTATCACTTAGTAAATGTTCGCCACTCATAGGGTGACCCCCTCCCTAAAGTAGTGTATTTATATGAGTTGTATGAGTGCAAAGCAAGGCCCAAATCCAAACACTCCTATGTACAATGACTTGAGGCACTTTACATAATGTTACAATAGTAAATGCGAAAAGTAGCACATTGTGTGTACAACCTTTGTCAGATTCTTGTGTAAGCCTTTTAACAATAAATAGATCACTAACATGAATACTATTTTAAATTCATACCAAGTCACTCATCTTTGAATACTAGCATGTGCTTCCTTTTATGATATATACTCAATTTGAAATGTTTAATTCACAACAATAATATATGCCACATAAAATAATACGTAATGCTATAAGAATATGTACATTTTTGAGAACCAAGGCATGGAAGTATTGTGGTTAAATATTAAGATTAGATCTCGATGGATGGATAGATTTTTGGCTTACCTTAATTAAGGAACATAAGTTATTTTAATCATGTGTATAATTTCATAGTGACAAAAGTTGGAACCTTCATTGATATTTTTCCAATAACCTCCAAAGCACATAAAATTTGTATAGAGCTTTCATTAACAAAATTGTAGTAGGTATGCATCTTAGTTACTATGTTCCAAGACATGAAAAACTGATCTAAAACATCATGAAATACGGCTGACACTTTAAATACAACATATTTAATTAAAATTACTATATTGGGTACAAATTATAATCCTACACTCGTACTACACATGAGGAATTTAAGATAGCACACACACAAGACTTAGAATTTGTATCAACGAAGCTCAATGTGAGATTGTCTTGGGTAAAGTAGCTCATGCATATGAACTATTAGGGTCATGAACTATGAACTATGCCCTAAATCTTACACCCCTATTCCCATGCATATGACTATTAGGGTCATGATTACATTGACCAACCAATATAGTTATATACTTGACCTTGACATCCAAAGCACTATCTCAATCATCATCCTAAACCCTATCTAAATCATCACGTTATTACCGAGTTTCTATGAACTATGCCCTAAATCTTACATCCCGATTCCCATGCATATGACCACTTTGGAAGACTTTCCTTTGAACTCAATAATATCCCCACGAGCTGACTAGTGCTTGGTCTCTAGATACAAATTATAATCCTACACTCGTACTACACATGAGAATTTAAGATAGCACATCATATAAGACATGATCTAAGACAATCAGAAGGAGTTTGCAAAGAATACCACTATAATGGGAGACATAACCTTGCCATCCCACTAGTCTACCAATTGACTCACCCAAGAGGTGCACACTCATTAGGTTAGGGGGATCCTAAGTGGATGTTTCTCATGTGTTTCGCTGACATTTGAATTGGCATTGGTACTAAAGGGATTAGTCTAGATACAATGAAAAGGGAACATGAGCCAAAAAACCTTGTTGCACATTTCACCTCCCATGTGTTCCCAAAGATATTGATATTTTGGAGTTCTTTCTTGCAATTGGATGTGCCATTGAGTTGGCCATCGAGGGGATTCATGTTGTATTGAGTATGTAGATTATTGAGAAAATCTGTCTTGAATCAAGTGACCTTCATGTCATGTTGATCCATGTTGCTTGAACAAGCTCCTTATCATGTTGAATTATGTCGTGTAGGTCACCCAACCAAGCTACTTTAGGATCCACATTGGAACACCATGTTGTCATAGCCTCACCGAGAGCACCACAATTATAGATTTGACCATGACATGGATTTTAGGTAGTGCCCTTCTCAGTCGAAAATATGCTTCATCCAATTCTTTCATCCCCATTGTGGCGCCCTTCGTATGACGCGAATCTTTATTTTCCTACATGACCAGGTTGGTTGGGCCATGATTGGTGCTCTTCATTATAGATTTGCTTCTATAACTCATTATGATTACTTTACCGCAATGTAGGTGAGCTATCGACCGTTGACAACTTCACTCTTCACGTTCTATCGTGGGATTGGAAGCCCATGTCTTGTGGATTCTTAATGTTCGGTGTACTATCTATGTGAGCAACTGTAATCTATAAAAAATGGTCTTATAGGACGAAGTTATGGGTAGGAGCATGGCAGAAGAACTTTGTGGAGTGTGAATGGGACTATCATCCAACTGTTACAAAGTCTAGTCCATACCACCAAAGCCAACTTCTACTAAAGGTTTAAAGGGACTGACAGTTCTACAGAGGGACTTAACGATATATGTGACCAAGCCACCAAATCCTCCTTACTAACATGGAAGGATCACATACATGCCATATTATGGAATGAAGGAGCTATTGAAAAAGGGATACATTCCCCGTTTGAACAACTCTAAGTTCAACTTTTGCGAACATTGTCAATATGATAAGCAATGATGACATCACATACCTTGCATTACGAAAGATCGAGGAAGCTGCTAGAGCTGGTTCGCTATGATATTTGTGGACAAATGCCACACTGGTCTCTAGGAGGAACCATTAGGATTCATTTCATTCATCAACGAAATGACAAAAAAATTCTCAATGTATTTGCTCAAGACAAAGGACAAAGCTTTCCCCACCTTCATCATATGGATGATGCGTTATGTTGATGAGTTGAGATATCAACAAAATATCCTATGCATAGAAAACGGGGGAGAATAACCTTTGTTGAATTCCTTGAACAAATAGGGATGCAACATTAGAAGAAATTGAAAAATGAACAAAACAATTCAAGAATGGATCATACCAATGCCAAACACACAAGGTTGGGACAAGGGTTTTGGGCAGAGGCACTACTTACAATGATATATGTGATGAATTTTTTCTCTCAAAGGCCTTTGAACCATAGATATAGCAAGAGTTATGGTCCAAAAAGAAACTAAATTATGATCGTCTCTAAATCTTTGGATGTGAAGCCTATTCACACATATTGACTAACCCAATGTTCAAGCGACGTATCTTCTTAGGATACACTATCTACATCAACATCAACTCTAGCTATTGATTGTGGGACTCAATACAACAAAAGGTGGTGTGACGCAACAATGTCCTCTTCCATGTAAACAAGCAATGTATGCCAATTTGTGAACAAGAGGTACAACATGTGAAATTCTACAATTATGTACCAATATAGTGCAAACCATCCATAAGCAAGAATGCAATACTGCAAGCCAGCTCAACCATAGAGCTTGATCAACAAGAACTTTGGAGGCATTGTTGGGCAAGCAACCAACCACGAATAAACACTTACCACATTGAGTGCCACTCCGGCACAATCATCATAACGATTGAGAACTCAAAGCAACCATTAAGAGTCTCTGACCATAGTCAGCATCACCCCGATTCTATAGTGATTACAATGATTGAGAACTCAAATAGAGTTCTATTAATGTAACCTCAACACATCTATGTGATTGACATGTGTGAGCCTTGCAAACAAAGCAGTAAAAAGCAAACACTCTTACTAATGTGCAGGGGAAATATTACCACTAAGTACAATCGAAAATGCTCAATCATATTACCCATTATAATGAAAAACTCAACCGGAAAGGACAGAATCTTTTTGAACACTAGGAATCTTCGGAAGGAGATTTTTCCAATAATGCAAATTTAACTAAGTGAAATCTTTCTAGGCGATGAAAGTCTTGGTAACATATTTTATTTCCTACAATTATGAAAGGCATATTTACATAAAAACATTACTTTGAAAATAATAAATCAAAGACCAGTCATACAAACATGACTCGGAACATAATTAAACAAACACATGACGAGCCTTTTAAATGAATAAAGAATGAAATTAAATATCATAACATTGCCTGATACATTGGTATGTAACAAACAAGAAGGAATAATGATAAAGAGATAACTCAATAAAACATCAAAACCTTGTCATAAAGAATACTAACAAATATATAGCTGATCAAATCAAAAATATTTTTTTTGGAAAAAAAAAACAAGTAATATTAAAATCTTAATATGAGACAAACCGTACATGATATATAATAATTACTAGGGCCTGTTTGTGATATATCTTGTTCTAGGATCTATAACACCCTTCCCACCATTAACCTCCAAATCATGCCTGCACCAATCATAAGTTCAAGTCAACAGCTACTTTTGAAATTATTTTCCACTATATATATATACTTATTTTATTTATTTTCTTTTGATTCTTTTTTTCAAAGTATTTGAAATTCCTTTCAAGACTATTTTGTTTTCGTTTATTTCTTTGAAATGTGAAAACAATGTGCTTACTGGAAAACAAAATCGGGAATTGTGAGCTGTTCCCGTGGTACATATCGGAAAAGCTGCAAGAGTCGCTCCACATATACAATCTTCCGCCACACCTTTATCAATGCATAGTGAGAAAAAGACTTTTAATTAAATCATTTGCTACCATTTCCATAGAAAAATGAGAATTTTGTTCATTATCTTTACCATTTTCAATGGAAAACGTCAAATGTTGTTCTTACCTCCGGTTCAACGAAAAGCTGCAATGCCAGAACAACCGTCTTCAAACCAAGGGTAGGATGAAGAACATATATAGCCTTTTTTAAATAAGAAAAAGACAGAGATGAGCGGTTAATATGGCCACACCAGAGGTTTATTTACTTAGCTATACATTTTGAAGCTCTTGGACAACTATTTTAATGAATTGCATCTTGTATAACGTTCACAACTGTCATGAGTTGTACCTTGTATCAAATAACTACTTTCAGGAGTTGTTCCTTGTATCACATAATGCATGAGTTGTTCCTTGTATCACATAATGCATGAGTTGTTCTTGCATCACATCAGTATTGTACATGAAAGGAGTGAGCACATATCAGCATCACACAGCCTTCAGGAAACATCAAAAGCAAGAGGTCATTTAGAAGAGAAGATTCCTCCAAAGGGGATGATTATGGATTCACAAGGGAGACGTGGAACCAATGAATACCTATATATGTAGAAAAATTCAGAGTATGAAGAGGAAAAGAGTGCCTGGGAAGTAAAATACTTCACACAAGCGTTGAAAATGTCTGGATATAAGGCAGATAATCATCAAAGATATGTGAATCTAATAATATGACCTTTTGTTTGGAAAGAAGTGGCTGACATTAGAGAATGAGAAAACTAGTGCTAAAAACACATAAGATGTGAAGAGTGATAAAAAGAGGACCTCAGTTTTAAGATTTGGCTACCAGAAAACAATTTATCTTATTGCAGACTTGCGTGAATAAAGCTAACAAAACAAAAGGAGGAAACAATCATCTGAGAAACAAAAAGACCTATCCAATTCAATACGTAAAAGATTCATACATGCAAATTCTTTCTATGTTTTCGACCCAATATCTGTTGAATGCGCTTCATCCATCCCAAGTCAGGTTGCCTGTCTTAAAACCAAATTGCAAACTAAATTAAAATAACCATTATCATCAACCTTTTTTTTTCCAAAACCAAAAACAACAAATTATAAAAAAATCCTAATGACTTTGACAATCCAGGAAAAAAAGAATCTTATATATATATATATATATATATTAAAGTTTACATTTGTAATGCCGCTGCAGAATGGAAATAGACGATTGAATAAGGCCTTTGTATCAGTTGCTCAAATTCCTGCAAGGAAAGATGTATTACAAAATGAAAACTTATAAACGAAGAATTAACAAATGGCAAAGTATAACCCTTGACATATGAGGAGATTCCAGCCATGCACTACATAGAAGAACAATTAGAACCAAATGGAAGTGAGTCACAATATAATTTAATTCAATAGAGACAAGTAATATGCCATCAGGATAAGGCCCAAAGCAAATATAGATACTCAATTGATTTTGTTTTCTAAAGAAAATAATACCTTCACAACATATAGCACAAATCGTTCCAAGTCAAGACAACGTAGCAAAAAATGTGCTCCAACAATCACCATAACAGGCCGTCCTTCAGCGTCAACTCCACCACGATACCTAATAAAAAATCAACTCCATTGTGTGTTAATGGGGCAGAAACTCCCAATCACAAATATAATTAGATAAAAAAATCCAAAATATCCCACAATCTTTTCTTTACTTCATAAAAAAACCTTAAGTTTTCATTATTTCCACAAACAACCCTGGTCAAGATGCGCGTGTGTATGAGAGAGAGAGAGAAGGGATGAATTGAGCATATAATTGAGACAAAAGGGATGAATAGACCATAATGCTCAAATAGCACACATAATTGCTCGAGGGAGGTTTGACCAATGACATTTGGACCAAATAGCCAAAATATTTAGCAGCATTTGGCAAAATAAAGAAAACTCAACAGTTTCTTCCTACATGTATGGAACATATCATTGGTTGTTAGATAATGGCATCACATGAGACAAAAACTCACAGAATTTTCATTTCTGCAATCTCTGTGAGGTTTACTGAATTGGACCGTGCAAGATACCGAGCATGAAGTGAATCTTCTTCTGCGACCGTGAGGGGCGGTCCACCGATATTACCTAAACCTAACCATTTTGCCCAGGTCCATCCAGCTTGTGCTTGTGCAACTCTTTCCCACTGCTCTTTCCTTCTCTGGTCAGGATCCTTCATCATTGTCATGAATAAAGGATCAATAAATGCATCCAGTGATAAAGTTCTGCATGATGAAAAGAACTAATAATCAGCACAAAACTGATTGTTTTTGCCATTTTGAATATTTTGTTAAGCATATCCTGATAGCAGAGACCTAGTGGAAGCAATTTGTGTATCATTTCCATTAGCTTCTTGATCATTGATGCTTGGAATGTAGCTTGGAAATGATGTCAAGGGCACTGGAAGAGCTGTAATTCTGATTCTACGCTCAGAGATATTGGTCTCCCCATTCTCATCCCCAACATCTTGGGGAAGCTTTGATCGAGCCATTTCTTCTTCTGATTTGTTTCTGGGAAAATATAGAGGAAGAAGCCTGCAAATATTGAAAGAAGGCATTTCAGTGCACCATGAATGCAAACATTTTGGATTGATATAGTACATGTGCAACAAAGGGCCATGATCAGCTGGATAAGATAGAAGGTTATGAATGAATGTTTGGTATACATACATACATATGTGCATATGTATGTATGTTTTTATATGTACATATAGGCAAGTGTCTAAATATCACATGGGAGTGTTAGTGTAGTACATGTGCAACACAGGGCCTTGATCAGCTGGATAAGATAGAAGATTATGAATGCATGTTTGCATATACATACGTACATACATACGTGCATATGTATGTATGTATGTATTCATATGTATATAGATGCAAGAGTCCAAATATCACATGGGAGTGTTCATATGTTAATATCTAGATAGCCGCAGGGTGTGGGTGTGATATCCATGTCTTCAATGAATCTATAAATTTGTTTGTCATAAAGCATGTGTGCATACAAGTATGATCGTGCACACTTTTAAGAGATTAAACCAGTTATTTTCCATATCAGCACCGTTTGTAAATCTCTGTATCTGATGTTGTGGAAGTGCAAAATACTACAGCAGAGATTCTTCCTTGATATTTTTCTAGAATCCGGCGTACGGTTCCTGAAAATACTCTTCATAATCATTACAAATGCATAACTCAACAAACTCCATAGTTTCTATGTCATACAATGAATTTACTTACTTATTGCAACATGAGCTGCTTCTTCACGTGGATAACCCTTTGATTCTGTATAGATACACCCAAAGGCAATGCTGAACATGGCACAACTTAGAAGATTCAATTAAAGAAAGAAAAATGTTCACAAATTCGGTCTAAATTATCAAAAGATAAAATTAGGTAAACCTTGTAAGGCCAAGTTCAATTAATGTCTCAAGACATGAGCGGTAGCAGTGACTTAAAGCATTCTCTGCAGCTGTATGGTACTTTGGTGCATACCTTGGGCCAACTGTGTGAATAACTTTCCTGTTTATTTGTAAGGCAAAATAATTTGTCAGAAATGTGCATCCACAAAAATCAAACATTTTTGAAAGTAAAATATATGAGGTCTTCCCATGAACAAAGATTGATTATCACAATCAACATGAGGGAAGATGTTAAAAAACTCTAGCTTTGTATATATGGTTTTTGAAGATAAAAGTACATTGATGCCTATATAAGAAGGCTAGCTACCTTCTAAAGAGAGGAAGATGGCCCTACGTCAAGACTCTGTCAATGTGGCTATGGCTCTTTTCGGCTAAGCACATGCGATGCTCATGGAAACCAACCATATCAACATTCAGTGGCATGCGACATCAAGGAGATTCGGGTCCATCTCACGCCATCTCTAGGGGGTGGTCAGGTGGTCTGGCACCGCTCTTTCCTTTCTTTGGTCTCTCTTTCCTTATATTTTGCTTAATGATTAGTCAACCTCTAACAGAAACTACTGAAGTTCCCTTTCTATTTGTAAAGACCACAACAATACTCACTAGATAACGGAATGGAAGACTTAGCTTACTTCAATCTAGATCAAGGAGGCCACGGCTGTTCACATGATGGTCTAGTGGTAGAGCTTGTGCTTCATAACGTTTGCATTGTGGGTTGAAGCATGACTAGGCCCATCATGGGTGTGTGATATCTGTTTTAATGGTGTGGGTTTCTTCGGTGTATGGCACAACACCTCTATGGTGACAGAATTACAACTCAATAACAAGGGGGTTGAAAGCATGAATATTCGAGAAGCTTCAGTAACAGTCAAATTGAAATATCTCAATTCTCAACAGACTTCGGTTTGCCACATACAGCAAGTTCATTGTGGAGTTCTTGGAACATATAGTCCCTCCTAAAATTTCACCGTGAATATTAATCCTCGACCATATTTTCTATTCACTTTAAAGCTTAAAATGGATTAGTTGATCATAAGAAAAATAACGTCACATGGTTCTTTTGTGAGAACATCAATAATGTCCCAAGCAATCCATTCATACATGCAACAATTAGAGAACTCCAAACATAATACAACCGATTCACCCATACATGCACCATTGAAAAAGCGTGAGATATTATGCTTAAGAAGTGATGAGTTCTGCAGGTTGTTCTAGAACTAAACCCTGAACTCAGGCAGTTAACTACCACACTGCAATTTCTATTTAAGTTGGAATAATCTAGGTTCTTTTTTAAGAGAATTGTGTTGTAGAAGTTCCAATCAGCTCTGCTGACTAAGTATAAAAAAGACTGCACAAGTTTTAACATGACCGGATATAAAAGGAACGATGAGAAATGAGCATCAACTAGAAGCAATGCTATGCTACATACCAACCTCCAACAAGGAATTCTAATGAATCTGTACACCCTTCAAGTCCAACAATTGCAACTCAACAAAGATCCTCCAGAATACATAACTGACAAACATATGAGTTGTAGGAGGACAAAGCTGAAGAAATCCGGAGCCTGAATAATGGCTTGTGTGTTCAAATAGCTAAGCTGAGAGAATTTTGAGAGAATCTAGTGAACATGGGTCCAATCTGAACAAACCGCAGCCAGTTGACTGATCTGCAAAACTGCAATAGGAAACCCTAAAAAGTGACTAGGCCCAAAGATACTAAAACACAATTTGGGATTAAAAGAGCATGATGCTCTAATAGCATGTCATTAAGCAACATGGAAAAGTAAAGTTTGAACGAAAGAAAGATATATTAACGTCTTTTAAGAGGAATATAAATACATCCTATTCAGCTGAGGATGCAGCTAATAGACAAGTAAGAGCAGGATCATGGAGAGTTCTATAAATTCCTCGTCGAATATAAGAATGGGCACAAGCTAACATAGCTAACATAGCTAACATAGCTGATTATACTTTTAATTCATGTTTTGACTTGATAAGAAAAAAATCAATATCTAAGGAAAATAAAATGTCTATGATGTGGACAGAAATAAAAAAACAAAACGTACACCTTTTACCTTGCTGGCAAGTCATAAGCGTTGGTTACTTTAGCGATACCAGTTCTACAGCCACCCTGTTTTAAGATTAGACATTTCATAAAAATGGTTAACATTTATAATACAAGCAAACAAAGTATACATACAACTCTATTTATTCCTATTTCTTTTATAAACTTAGGCTTTAGGACTAATGAAACAAACCAATGTTGAACATTCCTCAGCAAGTCCTGGCCCTGCTGCAGCATGTAATCCTGGACTGCTATGCATCTCATCAAGATTCTGTTAGCGAGGAACAGTTTAAATTAGATATAAAAACTTAATTAGTGGTCATTCGTTAAGTGTTGCTAGCATGTATTATTTATTCTCATATGTCATAGTACATGTACTCAATGTCCACATATAAAACTAGCATTGAACAGAAAAAGGTTCATGGCCCAATTCCCAATACACTTATGTTCTTCATTCTCAATTTGAATTTGAGAACTATAGGTCTCAGACATAAGTATATAGTAATTACATTTGTTCAATGTGGCCATGCAACTAAATCAATCGCAATATTTGCGGGCTTCAACAATATAGGGTTGGCCTTTTTATTCCAATAACACATGAAAGATAGTAATTTTTGTAGTAAATTTCAAGTGTAATGAAAAGATGGCAAAGACAAATAAGTAAACCACGATGGTTTCACAACACTCTAGAAGGCAGCTAGGATAAATCAATCATGCCTTTTGAAGGACAGTTCTGGTAAAGGATTGCAAAAACTCATTCAGTTTTATCATACATGATCACAAATTGATTGATTGAGTGTCAACTATAATGAGGCAAGTATCAATGCATTGATGGCTCAGATCGATGGATGAAACCACTGCCTCAAAATGAATCTTAAAATATTCAATGAGCATTGATGCCTCAAAACAATGAAAATGGACCCGATAAAGAAAACCATAATGGATCTTCATGGCATTCAATGGGCATTGATGCCTCAAGAAAACAAAAGCAGTACATCAAATTAATAAATGAAACCAATGCATCCAATCAAAAGAACCATAATGGAGTTCAAACCATTTGATGGGCATTGACGCATCAAACCAATGAATGATACGAATGAACCCATTAAAAAAAACTATGATGTATCCTTACACCATTCCATAGGCTTTGATGCCTCAAACCAATGGATACGATAATTGATCTTAGATCATACCATAGGCCTTAATGCCTCAAACAATGGATATCATAATATATTATTAGATCTTTCCATATGCATTACTGCCTCTGGCCAATGGATGTATTGATGTATCTAATACTGAAATAAGAATGAATCCGTACACCAGTAGGCATTGATGTCTCAAACAAATGAATATGCATTGATCCAATGATGAAAACCACAATAGATCCTCACACAATTCCATATGCATTGATGCTTTAAATCAATGAATATAACCAATGAAAACCATAATGGATCATCATACTGTTTCATAGGGACATGGATGCCTCAAACCAATGATTGAAACCAACGAATCCAATAATGGAAACCATGATAAATTCATACATCATCCCACAGTCATTTACGCCCCAAATTAATGAATGAAACCAGTGCATTCAATATGAAAATCATGATGTATCCTCACACCATTCCAAAGGCAATTACGAGTGAACAGAACAATGCATCTAATAACAAAAACCAAAGCTCAATCCTTACACCATGCTATAGGGATTGATGCCTCAAAACAATGAATCCCATTATGAGAACTATAATGAGATTGTTACACCATTCAATAGGCATGAATGCCCCAAAAAGATGAATGTTTACAATAATTAAATCCATAATGGATCTTTACACCATTCCATAGGCCCAAACCAATGGATCCAATAAAGGAATTCAATCCATAACGAATGCTCGCAAAATTCCATAGACACAAATCAATGGATGAAGCCAATGCATCTAATAATGCAGCCCATAACCAATGGATGCACCACTACGTCCAATAATGAAAACTATCTTGGAGATACCTACACCATTTCATTGGTATTCAGACTTCCAACAGATGAATTGACCATACCATATCATGCTGCAAAGAACCCAATAACATAAAAACCATAATGCATAGTGAGAACCATTAAAGTTCAGATTGGTCCATACCTCATTCGAAGAATTGACGACAGCATCGATGTCAAGGTTCCATGGGGTTCCACGCCATAGGTAAAGCTTCGAATTGATGCCATGATCGAGTGGAAATCGTGAAGTGGTTACTTCTGTAAGATCATGATCATTTGAAGACGAAAGAGGGTCTCCCGAACCCGATCCATCATCGGAAACATTATAATCAGCATCGCTCCACCGAGGAACTTGATCTAGCTTCACGATAGAATTATCAATTATACTGCTAGAAACTCCTCTTGAAGAATCCATGTCACCTAGAAGATGACAATGACGAATCTTCACATTATCGGTAAAAATAAGCCGAGGGTCATCTCCCCTACAGAGAGATCTTCAATCTAATCATTGAACTGTGAGCTCAAAATGTATGTCTGAAACCCTAGATCCTCCCCTCATTTGAACATCTGGGGTAAAATGTAAGTCTGAGACCTTGATTTCTCGATGTGCCCGATGAAAATCGATGTGGGGCTTGAAGGATTTGGGCAAAATACCGCTAAGATTCAGACTTGAAACCAAGGAAAAAAAATCCACTGAGGGAGCGGAAAGTTTACTGACTCTTCTCTAGTGATGTGTTTATGGATGGTCTGGTCTACCAAAAAAAGAAGTCCATGTAACACAACTCAAAACCATGGTCTTGTGTTCGGGGAAATTTTTCTTTAGTGACCGGCCATGGTATCAAAGCTGATCGTGAGGAATTTGGTAGATTTCTTCAGTTATTTCTGTCAAATTATAAATGTAAGTTGGAAGTTCCCACGGGTGTTTTAAGAAACAAGGCCAATGTTGTTTTCTCAAACCCAACATCAACATTGCCTTGTCGTGCCAAGATCGATTATATAGGTGTTGGTGGTGGTACTCGTCGAGTCTCACTCACTTTTGAGCACCATAGAAGAGGATTTACTCCTAGACACTAATCTATTCATATATCTTATGTCGATTGCAAGTTGGATTTAGTTGTGTCACATGATTTTAATTTGGTCCCTAAAGAATTAGATAATTTACCTTGGTTCTTCTTGAACCAAATGTTGGGCTATTCCTTGCATGTGCCCTTATGTGGAACTACCTTAAAGAGCCTACTTCATCATTAATATATCAAATGCGAGCAAGTCAAAGCCCTAATCCACTCCATGTAGGAGCCTTTCAATTGATATCAATGCTTTAGGCTATTTAGCTTATAACATATTCTCTCCATTAGTGTTATTCTTTAATTTAATTAAAAGGGCACACAATCATGAAAACATTGCTTTTAGATGTTATAGTGATGATCTAATGTAAGCGTATGATAAGGATATAATATATATGAAATAAGAAAGTAGAGAGAGAAAGAAGGTTGTTGATCCACCTGACCACCCCCGAGCGAAGGTATCGAGACAGACTCGAGCCTTGATCGGCGTCCCATACCACCATCGTGGCGTCGAGTCATACATGGTGTTGGCGATCTCGCTACAAGAGTTGACCCACCACGAAACAGAGTCCTGACATAGTCAAGAGATGATGAAATGAGGGTAGCTAGGCCTCATATTTATAGTGAGACCCAAGGCCCCCAAGCAAGTTCACACTTGGCCTAATGGGTTGTCTCAATCCCGAGGATTAAAAGTAATCCTCACACTTATTCACGTGTATAAAATACTACGGTAAATTCTCACCACGGGATATTATATGGTCGTGCATGTAACATACTCCTCCCCCTCTTTAAAACATTGCACTCTTGCAATAGAAAGTTAGGGAAGTTAGTTCTAAGAGTATTTTCGCGTTCCCATGTGGCATCTTTGATAGATTTATCCATCCATTTAATTTTAAATTCTCGGATTGTTTTAGTACACATATTTTTTGTTTTAACATCCAGAATTATTTTTGGTACATGTGGTTTAAAAGATAATTCTTCAAAAGTAACCAGAGTTTCAGTTGTAACTGTATTGTCGCAATAACCTAAAAGTTCTTTTAGACGACTTACATGAAAAATTGGATGAATTTGCCATCGGGAAGAGTGAGACGATAAGTTGATGAACCAATGTGTTTGACTTGATAAGGTCCACAAAACTGTGGGGCTAACTTAGCGCACTTACCCGTAGACAATGTCTTAGAATTGTGAGGTACACGTAAAAATACCTTTTGACCAGGGTTGTATACACGAGGTTGCCTATTATGATCGGTGTAAAAACGTGCTCTATCTTGAACTATTTTTATATTATCTCGTGCAATATGCAACATATCTTGCATATCCCGAAGAAAGTTTTGCGTACTTCGCAACTCATCATGATGTATATTAACATCAATCGGGGCTCGTGGCTGAAAATCATACATCAACATAAAAGGACTATATCCCATAAACGTATGCTTGGAGTTGTTATAAGCAAACTCCAAAATTGGGAGATAATGTTGTCGCGTTGTTACGCGCGTGCGTGGAGAAAGGCGGGACCACGGGGGTCTTGGACTAGGGAGCGACGGAGCGTAGGAAGTCATGCTTCACGGCTTCTGGGGCATCTCAGAAACACACTGGAAGCAACCGAAGGGGGGGAGAGAGCGAGAGAGAGAGAGAGCGTGCTTAACACCGACTCACGCACACACACGCACACACAGCCCGACCCGACTCACGCCCTTATGTACAGGAAACGCAAGGAAGGAGTGGAGCACCCGACACCAACAAGACGCCAATATACACAGACAGACGCAAACGTATATGTATATATATATAGAGAGAATACACTCCCGGCTTTGAGCCGGACCAAGATAGTTTACAACAGTCGTCTGCTGTCAAGCCGCCGTCGGGGAGCTCTCGGGCTCGTCGCGCCGAGCGGGGTCTTGCACAGGAGACAAGCTGCAGCCAACCCTAAACGAACACGAAGGGGAAGAAGAAGAAGCAGAAGAACCCTAACCCTAAACCTACCGGTATACCCTCTAATCCAAAATGGGCAACCCCTTTTACAAAGGGCGTTCCCTCCCTTTTATAGAACAAGGAGAGGGACGCGTTACAATGTGGGACAAATCCCAACTTTCATGGGATCGTCTGTCCCGACTTGACTACTCTTTGGCGCCATAAAGGTGCCCTCGATATTCACACCAAATGTACATGGGTGCGTACACACGCTGCACCCCGCCGATGTAGACAATGTTTCCCGGTTTTCGCCTATGGCCGAAATTCTTCACGACATCCGCCCCCACCTAACTACACGTGTAAAGCACAGTGCTCGGCCACAACCGAGGAATAGGATCAACTCACAGAAAACAGGAAATACAAAAAAAATGCACGAAGACAATAGAGAGAAGAGTACACAGGATATTTTACGTGGAAAACCCTAAGGGGGAAAAACCACGGGAGTCCTCAAACTCCAACTATCACTATACACAGAGATGTACAATGGTGAAGCTACAAGGCAACAACCTTGAGCTCACTGTCTTCGCCACAGGCGGCGGTAATACACAGAGGCAACGACCTCTTCGTCTCTCTCTCTCTCTCTCTTTCTCGGCTGCTCACTTAGCTCCCTCTAAGTGGAAAAACAGAAAAATGAGTAACAACTTACAGCAACAATAAACAGTTTGCCCTAAGTCATATTTATACACATATGACTTTCGGGCTATTTACAAATATAGCCTCAAGGGGCCTTGGCAAACATATTCACAAATATGTCCCCGCATCCGGATCTCTCTCCGGGTACATTCGTCATCCGGCTCCGTAGCCGGGGTCTTCATCATCCGGCTTCATACGGGGTACTCTTCACACCCGGTGAGTACTTTCACCGGGCCTGTATCTTCGTCCGGTTCCGTAACCGTAACCGGGCTTGCCGTCATTCATCTCCGGACATCCCATCCGGAGGGACCGAAATCCCAACAAACTCCCCCTTCACTTCGGCATGGGATGTCTCTCCAATCCGATCCTCTTCCGGCATGCTTCCAGCTTGTCGGGTGTGAGCGCCTTGGTCAGCATATCCGACCCGTTCTCGTCCGTGTGGATCTTCGTCAGCACGAACTCCTTGTCTTCTATCCTTTCCCGGATCCAGTGGTATCTACGCTGGATGTGTTTCGTCCGGGAATGGTAGGCCGCGTTCTTCGCAAGGTGAATTGCACTCTGACTGTCGCAGTAGAGTCGGTACTCCTCCTGTCGGATACCGAGTTCTCTAATGAAGTCCTTCATCCATATTATTTCCTTGCCGGCTTCAACAGCCGCCATATACTCCGCCTCCGTGGTTGACAACGCAACCGTCTTCTGCAACCTCGACTGCCACGAAACAGCCCCCCCTGCATACGTCATCACATACCCTGATGTGGACCGGCTGGTATCTGCATCAGCCGACATGTCTGAATCGGTAAATCCATCGAGTTCGGGCTTACCGGAGCCGAATCGGAGGCACACGTTTGCCGTGCCCTTCAGGTATCGGAGTATCCACTTGACCGCGTTCCAGTGTTCTTTGCCGGGATTGCTCATGTACCGGCTCACCACTCCGACTGCATATCCTATGTCCGGTCTTGTACACACCATTGCGTACATCAAGCTTCCGACGGCAAAGGCATATGGTACTTTCATCATGTCCTCCTTCTCAGCCTTTGTCTTGGGGCTTTGCTTGCTGGACAACTTGCAGTTTGCCGGGAGGGTTGACCCGACCGGTCTTGCTTCCGACATGTTGAACCGGTGAAGCACCTTTGTCACGTACTTCTCCTGTGACAGCCACAACTGCTTCTTCTTCCGGTCCCGGATGATGTGCATCCCTAGTATTTGCCTCGCCGGACCCAGGTCCTTCATTGAGAAGGTTCGGTGAAGCGCCTTCTTCAGCATCCGTATCTTGACCTGGTCCCGTCCGACGATCAACATGTCGTCCACGTACAGGAGGAGTATTAGAAAGTCTCCTCCTTCGAACTTCTTCACAAACACGCAGTGATCGGACTGCGTTTTGTGGTACCCTTCGTCGGTCATGAAGGAGTCGAACTTCCGGTACCACTGCCGGGGAGCCTGCTTCAGTCCGTAAAGGCTCTTCTTCAACCGGCATACCAGGTGCTCCTTCCCTTTCCTCTCGAATCCTTCCGGTTGTTGCATGTAGATCTCTTCTTCGAGGTCACCGTGAAGGAATGCCGTCTTCACGTCCATCTGTTCTACCTCGAGGTCCATGCTTGCCGCTATGCTCAGCACCGTCCGGATGGAGGTCATCTTCACTACCGGGGCAAATATCTCGTCGAAGTCGACGCCCTTCTTCTGCTGGAACCCCTTCACCACGATCCTGACTTTGTATCTCGGGGGGTTTCCGGCATCTCCCGGTTTCAGCTTGAACACCCACTTGTTTTGAAGTGCTCGCTTTCCTTTCGGCAACTCCACAAGTTCATATGTGTGGTTCTCATGCAGGGAATCCATCTCCTCCTGCATGGCACTTAACCACCTGCGGCTATGGGTGTCAAGCTTTGCTTCTATTCAAAACTCTCCGGCTCCCCCTCGTCGGTTAGCAGCACGTGCTCTGGTTCCGGAAATCTCCGGGGGGCCCTTCTCTCTCTTAGAGGATATCTCCGTTCCGGAGCTTCGGTAACCGGCTCCTCCGTTTCCTCTTCATCCGAATCCATTCCGGGATCGGGGCCGGTTCCGGTATCAGTTTCATCTTCCTCGGCCGGTTCTGTTTCTTCACCGTCTTCGGCCGGATCCTCGAGTGCTAACCGGTCCCTTGCCGGTCGGGACTGCTCCTCGTAGAGTTGATCCTCACCGGTCGACTTGGAGCTCTTCATCTTCTTCTCCGACTCCCAGTCGGCGAGTGTCTTGTCCTCCATGAAGATGATATCTCGACTCCTGAATGTTTTCTTGTCGACCGGGTCCCATACTCGGTAGCCGAACTCGTCGTCGCCGTAACCGAGGAATATGCATGGCCGGGTCTTTGGATCCAACTTTCCTCTCCGGTCCTTTGCCACATGCACGTATGCGAGACACCCGAACACCTTCAGATGCCGGTAGGACACTTCCTTACCGGTCCACACTCTCTGTGGCGTGTCTCCATCCAGGGGTACTGAGGGTGATCTATTTATCACATATGTCGCCGTCGACATTGCCTCAGCCCAAAATCCCTTGGGTAATTTCGCATGTGCTAGCATACTCCGAACCCTCTCCATTATGGTCCGGTTCATCCTCTCGGCCAGCCCGTTCAGTTCCGGCGTCTTCGGCACAGTAAACTCGAGCCGGATTCCCATCGAACGGCAATACTCCTCAAATTGCCCTCGGTATTCTCCTCCGTTATCCGCTCGTAGTGCTTTCAGCTTCTTGCCGGATTCTCTTTCCACTCTCGCGTGGAGTTCTTTGAAGACGGACAATACTTGGTCCTTTGTCTTCAACGGTGCCGTCCACAGCTTCCGGCTATGGTCATCTATGAATGTTACGAAGTACTGGGCTCCGCCATGTGACTTCGTTTCTACCTGACACACATCAGTGTGTACCAACTCCAATGGTACACTACGTCTCATCGGTGGCCTTGAGTGGAAGGAGGTTCGGTTCTGCTTACCAGCCAGGCAATCGGTGCACTTCTCCAGGTGCACATGCTTCACTGGAATAAGGTTGTCTTCTGCAAGCCTCTTCATCCCCTTCTCACTCATGTGGCACAGTCTCTTGTGCCACAGCTCACCGGCAGTGTCAGCTGCCACGTTCAGCTCCTCCGGACACAACCAGGCATTCATAAGGTACAGTGTGTTGACTTTCCAGGCCCGAGCCACTATCAGGCTCCCCTTGCTTAACTTTATTACGCCGTTCCGGATGCTACCTGTGTAGCCTTCATCGTCTAGCCTCCCGGCCGAAATCAGGTTCAATCAAACCTCCGGAACGTGTCGGACATCCTTCAGCAACATTTTGCATCCGGTCGAGGTTGTCAACCACACGTCTCCTATGCCGGCAATCCGGCACGTACCTTCATTTCCCATCCGAACACAGCCATGCTCACCGGCTGTGTAGGATGAGAAGTATCTTCTTTCCGGGGTCAGGTGGAACGACGCTCCGGAATCGACCACCCAGGTAGTCTCATCGCCGGCAATGTTTAGTTCACCTTCTTCGGTGATGAGCATGATCTCCTCTTCACTTGCCGCGAGTGCCGTTGTTCCTTTCCGGTCCTGCCCTCACTGATCCGAACCGTTCCGGTCCGTGGCTCCCCGGTATGCACCGTTTCGCTCCGGTGACTTCTTCGAATCGGTACCGTCGGTTCCGTTGTCTTTCCGGAAATGCCGACAGTTCTTCTGGAAGTGTCCCGGCTTCCCACAGTAGAAGCATGTAGGTCTTCCCCTCGACTGCGACCGTGTCCCCGACTTCTCCCGTCTTTGCGGACTCCGGTTCCGTTGTCTTCCCCGTTCCGATTCGGTAAGCAGCGCCTTCGAGTCGGAGGCCGGTTCTTTATCTCTCCGACGCGCTTCTTCATTTAGAATACTTGTCTTTACCGTTAGTAACGACAAGTTCTCTTCCTTACAGGAGGTGCTGAGAGTAACTACCAAGTTCTCCCAGCTCTCCGGAAGGGTACACATCAGCATGATGGCTTGCATTGCGTCATCCAACGGGAATTTGATCGCCGCAAGCTGGTTCACGAATCCCATGAACGTGCTGACGTGTTCGACCATGCTCTCGCCGTCCCGGTACTTAAGATTCACTATCTTCCTCATCAGGGAGGTCCGGGTCAGAGCATTCTTCCTCTCATACAGTTCGGACAGCTTCTGCCACATCTCATAGGCGTTCGTATCGTTCACCACATGTTGCAGAACACTTACATCGACATATTGCCGGATCGTCGCTACGGCTTTCCGGTTCAGGAGCTTCCACTCCGACTCTATTACCCCCTTGGGTATCTCGGCATTGTCGATCGGTTCGTACAGGTCTCGGACGATGAGAAGGTCTTCCATCTTTATCTTCCAGTCGGCGTAGTTCTGTGAGTTCAACACCATCATGCCCGGAGGCCCACTACCGCCGCCTTCCATTTTCTGTGTAAACGTTGCTCTGATACCAGTTTGTAAAGCACAGTGCTCGGCCACAACCGAGGAATAGGATCAACTCACAGAAAATAGGAAATACAAAAAAAATGCACGAAGACAATAGAGAGAAGAGTACACAGGATATTTTACGTGGAAAACCCTAAGGGGGAAAAACCACGGGAGTCCTCAAACTCCAACTATCACTATACACAGAGATGTACAATGGTGAAGCTACAAGGCAACAACCTTGAGCTCACTGTCTTCGCCACAGGCGGCGGTAATACACAGAGGCAACGACCTCTTCGTCTCTCTCTCTCTCTCTCTTTCTCGGCTGCTCACTTAGCTCCCTCTAAGTGGAAAAACAGAAAAATGAGTAACAACTTACAGCAACAATAAACAGTTTGCCCTAAGTCATATTTATACACATATGACTTTCGGGCTATTTACAAATATAGCCTCAAGGGGCCTTGGCAAACATATTCACAAATATGTCCCCGCATCCGGATCTCTCTCCGGGTACATTCGTCATCCAGCTCCGTAGCCGGGGTCTTCATCATTCGGCTCCGTAGCCGGGGTCTTCATCATCCGGCTTCATACCGGGTACTCTTCACACCCGGTGAGTACTTTCACCGGGCCTGTATCTTCGTCCGGTTCCGTAACCGTAACCGGGCTTGCCGTCATTCATCTCCGGACATCCCATCCGGAGGGACCGAAATCCCAACAACACGTCCACCGGTACGTGCCAAATCTGGCTGAAGGGTGAGAGATTTCGGTCGGCGAGAAACCGGTCTCCCGTGATCCGCATCTCGGCTCGCTGCCGGTTTGATCTGGCGGCTTCGAGTCTTCCTTCGCGCTCACCTCCCCGTAGGCTTGTTCGACCCGTCGATGGGTCCTCTGCTGCGATCTCCGTAGCACGCGTTCTTCCGTTGGCCCTTGTTCGGCCGTATGAACGCCCCGCTTCCCGCTGTATGCCCGATCTCCTCCGCTAGAGGAATGCCTGTGGCAACCCGCTTGGCCTCCGTTGTCGAATCGTGATGTCCCGATGGTGTTTCGCGTGGCCTTCGTCCTTACGCCGCCGCCTTCCTTCTCCATGGTCTTACATCGCCGCGTCGGCTCGAACCGCCATGGTCTCCGGAACGGTGTGGAAGATCCCTTTCCGGCCTTCTCCGCGCTCGCCTTTCCGCTCTGGCACCTCCATGTGCCACTACCCTCGTCTGTCGTTTGGTACTGCCCGTGTTGCACTCCTTGTCGGCCCCTTTCCGGCCTGATCATGCATCGCTGTTCTCCCGCATACCGGTGACCTTTGCATCCGAGGAACACCCCGCAGTAGCCCGCTTGGCCCTTCCCGTCGTCGTGTTGCTACGATAAGTCCTGAATCTTCCGCTTGCCGTCGTCCCCTCGCCCCCACCAGCTTGTCACCCCGGCTTGCCGTGTCGGTCTTTGTTACTTCGACGGAGCTACCGAGATCTACGAAGCGAGTGTGGAGGATCCTCCTCCGGCCTCTCTTGCCATCCTGACTCCGACCCTGTGCAGTTCACTAGGCACTTGTCCCTTTGTTCTCGGCACCTCCCTTGTGCCGTCTTCCGCTTCCTTCGTTCGGCCTCGCCCACGCCGAGCACCGTCCCGTAGTCACGCTTTGATCCGGCCCGCGATGGCCATTTGTGAGACTCTTGTTCTGTTCTAGGTGTGCCTTTCCGGCCTGACACACCTCCCCGTGTTTGCCCTTTACCGGCTTCTTCCGAACTTCGTGTCGTCGGGTCCCGTTCCCTGCCGCCACCGTCCTTCTCCCTCGGTCTTACGTTGCTACGTTGGCCGAACTGCCGGAGCCTCCGGATCGGTGTGAGGGTCCCATAGGACCGGACTCCGTTTCTATGCTTGCCGAAAGTCGGGTGCCTTTTGTTCGAGTCCCTCCCGGACTCTCCTCGTGCCTTCCGCGTAGGCGGGTCCCGTTTCCCGCCGCCACCAACCTTCTCTCTCAGTCTCATGTTGCCACGTTGGCCGAACTGTCGGAGTCTCCGATTAAGTGTGGGGATCCCGTAGGACCGGACTTCCTTATGCCCATTGTCTTTGTCACCTCGCCGCCACCGTCAGTATGTTATTCTTACGTCGACCACGTTGCCGATTGCCGAAGTCTCTAGAACCGGTGTGAAGGATCCTCCGTAGACCGCCCTTCCGTAGCCCTTGCCTTCGTCACCTCGCCGCCACCGTCAGTATCTTGGTCTTACGTCGACCGCGTTGCCGACTGCCGAAGTCTCTAGAACCGGTGTGAAGGATCCTCCGTAGGCCTCCCCGATTTGTCTTCCCGACCCTATCTCGGGTCGTCCTTTTCCTCATGCCGAGAGGGCGGTCTACTCCGCACCCTCTCCCGTGGTACCGACGTACCGTGTCCTCGGCCTCTTCGTAGACCTGCTCTCTTCCTCCCTCCCGGAATGGTCATCCGGGAGTCCGCTCCGCCCGGTTCTCGTCCGGGTCCGTTCGTCTTTCTCCGGATTGGTGAGTCCCGTTCTCCTGTCGCCACCGTCTCTCATACAGGACTTGCGCCGGCACTCGGGCCTGCAGCCTGACCAGTGTAAGGAATCCCATAGGACCGGATTTCATTCTCTTTCCTAATCTCGACCTTTGTCCGGTCGGTCTTTCTCCCCATGTAAAAGAGGGCGGTTCGTCCCGCACCGCCTTCTGTATCGGCTCTTCCATGCCGAAACCGGACCCGAACAAACGATCCATGACCGGATCACGCTCCACCCGCATCAGAATGCTGATCCCCTCGTGCCGTGTCCGTCCTCGGCCTCCTCGCAGGCCGTTTCCCATCCGTCTTTGCTGGCATCGTGCCAGGACTCCTCGGTACCGCCATCCATCTCCTCGGTCTTACATGGGCATACGGGCCCGAGTGCCGAGTTCTCCGGAATCGGGTCTGTGGGCTTTCGTCTGCTCCTTCCCCGTATCGTCTCGCCGGTGATTCTTGGCCCTCCGCCGCCGCCTTCCTCCGCTTGGGACTCACGTGGGTACTCGGGCCCGACTGCCATCATCTTGGGAGCAAGTGTGGGAAGACACAGAATCACCCGTCCGTTTTACGCCCTTGTCCGTAGCCACCGGCTCTCCGTGGTCGGTGGTCGACTTCTTACCGATCGCGCAAGCCCCATCTGGGCTTGCTTCTTCAATGACCGGGATCTCGGGCTGACACGCCCGAAACCGCTGGTCCCAACATTCCGGTTCCGCGATCCGTATCTCGGCCTTCTCCTTGGCCGTTCTCTCTCCGCAAGTCGAGAGGCCATTTCGTTCCGCACCCTCTCCCGTGGTACCGTGGTACCGATCTTCTCTTTCGGCCCCCTCATCCTCTGATCGCCTCCGGCCCGACTCCATAATAAGCCCTTCTTCGGCTTCGATTTTCCCCTCTTCCTCGAGCTTCGCTTTGAGAGCTGCATACGCCTCCGCAATCCTGGCCCCTACGCCGACCCTTGCCGACTCTCTTTGCCGTTCGGCCTCTTCCCGCTGTGATGGCACGCCGTCGCGTACCTTCCTCTTAGCCTTCTCGGCTCACTCATTGCCTAGCCTTTGGCACACCCTTCCGACCCTCGACCAGTCCTCCGCAAGCCCATTCGCTCCATCATCGTCTTCGAGCTCAATCCCGATGGCTTCCCGTTCCGCTCGGTCGATTGACCTGACGAACAAAAGGACTTTGTCCGCCCCCACCAAACCTTGTTCCCGCTCTGGGAGCCGAGCAAGTCGTCGCTCGAACTCCCGGAACGCCTTCGTCGCACCCCGGTGGGTCTTTGTCGATGCTACCCACTGGTCGAAGTGGTGCCATCCCTGGCTCTTCCACCGTCCTCCGTATGCCTTCAGGAGCGCCTCTTCGAAGGCCTCCCATGAACCACGAGCGTCACGGAGCTCCATTACTTCCGCATGCATCCGGACAGCTACGACCCGACAGAAGAACTCCAGCCTCAACGCCTCGTCTACGCCACGCTCTCCCATTTCCGTGTTGTAGGCTTCCAAGTAAGATGGGACTTTGTCCCCGTTGAAACGGCCGACTCTTTCGACCAACCGCTTGTTGTGTTGCTTCTCGCCTCATCACCACTCGTGCCGACTCCAACACCACTTCGGCCACCATCTCCACAAGGTCGTCGTCTTCCGACTCCATCCTCCCTTGCCGCCTTTCACGTCGGGTTCACCAAAGATGTCGCGTTGTTACGCGCGTGCGTGGAGAAAGGCAGGACCACGGGGATCTTGGACTAGGGAGCGACGGAGCGTAGGAAGTCGTGCTTCACGGCTTCTGGGGCATCTCAGAAACACACCGGAAGCAACCGAAGGGGGGGAGAGAGCGAGAGAGAGAGAGCGTGCTTAACACCGACTCACGCACACACACGCACACACAGCCCGACCCGACTCACGCCCTTATGTACAGGAAACGCAGGGAAGGAGTGGAGCACTCGACACCAACAAGACGCCAATATACACAGACAGACGCAAACGTATATGTATATATATATAGAGAGAATACACTCCCGGCTTCGAGCCGGACCAAGATAGTTTACAACAGTCGTCTGCTGTCAAGCCGCCGTCGGGGAGCTCTCGGGCTCGTCACGCCGAGCGGCGTCTTGCACAGGAGACAAGCTGCAGCCAACCCTAAACGAACACGAAGGGGAAGAAGAAGAAGCAGAAGAACCCTAACCCTAAACCTACCGGTATACCCTCTAATCCAAAATGGGCAACCCCTTTTACAAAGGGCGTTCCCTCCCTTTTATAGAACAAGGAGAGGGACGCGTTACAATGTGGGACAAATCCCGACTTTCATGGGATCGTCTGTCCCGACTTGACTACTCTTCGGCGCCATAAAGGTGCCCTCAATATTCACACCAAATGTACATGGGTGCGTACACACGCTGCACCCCGCCGATGTAGACAATGTTTCCCGGTTTTCGCCTATGGCCGAAATTCTTCACGACAACGTTCCCATTTTGTTGGTTTTGCACCAACGTATGCTCGAAGCATGTCCTCAATAATTTGATTTACTTGTTCTGTCTGTCCATCGGATTGAGGATGATCCGTGGAGCTCATGGTCAACGTTGTCAAGTTATTTTGCTTTCGCGTGGGAAATAAGGCGGGACCACGAGGGCCCTGAACCGAGGAGATAGCGAAAGAAGAGGAAGGGAGAAGCGTGTGCGCGTAGGGCTGGGGTAGACTTGTCTACAACCAACAACGTTTGCCGGAGAAACACATGTAGACGAAAAACAGGAGATTCAATTACAACAACAGTAACGATTACAGTGTTAGCAAGATTACAACCGCCTAGCCGACATCATACCCAACCCAAACAATCACACACCCATACGCACACACATTAGAGCCTTGCCCGAATGCACACGGCTTTCCTCGAAGTAGAGGCAACCCACCCAGAATCTTGCAAAGAGCAACGAAAAAGGAGGAGAGAGCTCGGTTCCCATTCCGACAACACCTCGTCCTTGCCTAAAACGTGATCCCCTCTCCTCTCCTTTTATAGCCCAAGGAGAGAGACGTTAGAGTCTGTTCCATCACTTTTATTCCATGTCCCTTTTGATAGAGATACCCCTCGATTCTCTACCTAATGCATACGCGCTACCTAGGATATTCACATCGCCGACCTGTACCTAACTATGTACAATACATCAAAACATGTGCCCATGTGTAAGGGCCGGTTCACGCACACTATCCACCGATTCCTCCTAGGGGGCGGTTTTCTCCACGACAACGTAGTTTCTAACTTCTTAAAGACTTGCATCCATAAGTCACTAGTAAAGTTTGGATCTCGATCACTCACGATATCCATCAGTAATCGATAAAAACGAAATAACTTGTCAACGAATTGGTAAGCCAATTCAGGAGCTGTTATCGTGGTTTTAGTAGCAATAAATCTGGTTATTTTAGTTAGTCTATCAACCACAACCTAGATGGCATCATGGCCTTTTTGGGTGCGAGGAAGGCTAACAATAAAATCCATGGATATACTTTCCCACTTATTATTGGGAATGTCCAAGGGATGTAAAAGTCTTGTGGCTTTAAGTCACTTGGCTTTGTTAACCTGACATTGGTGACATTTAGTCACATAGCTATGTATGTTAGGACGCATCTTAGGCCAATAGAATTGAGTCGAGTTGAGAACGAGTGTACGATGTATTCCAGGGTGCCCTGTTGAGGGTGCATCATGGCATTCAAAAATAATTCTCTTTTTGACCTCAAGCAAATGTGGAACACAAACCTTCCCATTACGATAGAGCAGACCATTAGCAATGTGAAAGGATTCCTTCGAGGATGTAGTGGTGTCTGTTCCAGACTCAACTCTTGCCCAATATTTCGCAAAATAATTGTCATCAAGATACTTTCCTCGAAGGTGATCATAAAGATATGATGTTATTTCAGTGAAGCTAAGCATGTTAACTTCACGGATGCGACTTAGTGTATCAAGGACAGTGTTCATGGAACCTTTACGATATCATATGGAAAAATCAAAGTCCTGAATGAGATGAGCCCATTGTGCCTTACGACCTTTCAGGTCTTGTTGGTCATAGAAATATTTCAAGGACTCGTGGTCCGTAGTTACCACAAAACGATATCCATAACGATAATCATGCCATGTTTTGAGCGCATGTATAACTGCAATTAATTCATTTTCTTGAACAGCATACCGACATTGAGAAGAATCAAGTTTCTTACTCTTGAATGCTATTGGTTTACCATCTTGATATAAGACAACACCTATAGCATAATCGCTTGCATCGGTTTCAACCTCAAAAGGTTTTGAAGGATCGGGTAAAAGAAGTGAAGGAGCCTTGCATACCAAGTCCTTGAGTTCCTTAGAGGTGAGGTCTAGTTTAGGATTCCACACAATAGGTTTTGTAGACTTACGTGTTTGACCTTTTAGAAGATCAGTAAACCGTGTTGTCAATTGGGAGTAATTAGGAAGGGATTTTCGCAAAAACCCGACAAAACCAATGAATGATTGAACTTCTCGAATATTCCCAAGAGTGGGCCAAAGTTTGAATCTCTCGATGCGAGAAGGATCAATTTCAACTCCTCGTTCGGTTATGAGATGTCCAAGATAAGAAATTGATTTCTTGAAGAACTCACATTTTGAGATCTTCGCGTAGAATTGTTTGTCGCGCAATGTTTGTAAAACAAAGGGGACATGTTTAGCATGTTCTTCTAATGTACGACTATAAACTAGAATATCATCCAAGAAAATAACGACAAATTTTCCAAGTTGTTCTCGGAAATGTCATTCATTTCTTGTTGAAATGTGGCCGAAGCATTGGTCAAACCAAAAGACATAACCAAAAACTCATAATGGCCATAACATGCACGAAATGTCCTTTTAGGAACATTGTCCTCACTTATACGAATTTGATGGTAGCCTGCACGGAGATCAAGTTTTGTAAAATACCAAGCTCCCTAGAGACGGCTAATTAGATCGCCAGCGCGAGGCAATGGATATGAATTCTTGATCGTCACTTTATTCAGGCGTTGGTAATTAATACACATACGTCATGTGCCCTCTTTCTTTTTTACCAAGAGAACAGGTGCACCCCATGGAGATTTACTATAACGTATATAACCCATTCATAAATAGTCCTTGAGTTGCTTAGATACCTCATCCTCTTCGGATTGATATAAGTGATAAGGAGGTATACTTATTGGTGCAACACCAGGTAGAATATCGATACGATGGTCTATATTACATTTAGGAGGTAACCCATGTGGTAGTTCACTCGAAAAAACATCACGAAAATCATTTAAGATTTCATCGAGTTGTTGTTCAAAATATGATAATTGAACCAAAACATTATCAATATTGTAACGTGAATGTGTGGATCAAGTACACAATAAAATAAAGTAGAATAAGACAACTCGCATATTGATGGAGAGGAAACAATCGAAGGAGATTGTTTTTTAACACATTGAATAAAATGAGTAGAATCGTTTAGTACAAAAGTAATGGAATGAAGAACCCAATCAATAGATAAAGAAAAGTTTTTATTAAAAAACCAGAGATAACCCAATATTACATCAGTGGTACAAAGATTTATTACATGGAAGTCTACTTCCTCTATATAAGTATCAATAGAAATTCCTAATGAATGAATCACCTCATTGTACTCTTTCATCAACCAAGCGCACCTTATATGTGTGATCACTTATGGTGGGTTGGATTCCCCATATCTGAACCAAACGATCATTCACAAAGTTGTGTGAGCTTCCTGAATTAAATGAAAATTGTATTGGAAATCCATTGATATACCCATTTGCACGTAGTAAATCATTGGGTCCCAACACATAGTGAGGGAAAGAACATTGACATTACGTAAATGATGTGTATAGACCTGAAGTGTTAGGAATCGGCCGGCCACAACCACTTACACGTTGTCGTGAAGAAAACCGGCCATGGGCGGAATCAGAGAAAAAGGCGCATGAACCGGCTCTTACACGAGTGGACGCGAGAAATGATATTTTGTACATAATTCGTAATTAGGTCGGCTGATGTAAATACTAGGTAGTACACATTTATTAGGGGTTTTGTGCGTATCTCTGTCGAAAGGGACAGGGAATAAAGCGGTTTTGACTAGGGAGAAAGGGGCACCCCCCCCTTTTTGCGAACTATTTAAGGAGGGAGAGAAGGAAGAAAGGGCATCGCGCGTTAGGGAGGACGAAGTGCTGCAGGACCGAGTGCCGAGCTCTCTCTCCTCCTCCGATCGTCATTCTCTGTGGGTGCTGGGAGTTCGACGCCTCTGCTTCGTGGGTAGCCCGTGCGCTGCCAGTAGAGGCTCTCCCTTCTACGCTTTTTTTTGGGGGGGGGGTCCAGTGTGTTCTGTCTGTGTGCGTGAGTAGGATCCCCGTGTCGGGTCCATCGCCGCCTTGCTGGTTGTAATCGTCAGAGTTTGTAATCTCTTGATATTGTAATCGACGGTTACTGTAATTAAGTGTTCCGTTTCTTTCTCTTTCCTTCTCCCTTCTGCGTATCTGCAAATCTCCTCTCCTCTCCTCTCCTCTCTCTCTCTCTCTCTCTCTCTCTCTCTCTCTCTCTCTCTCGCTCCTCGGTTCAAGGCCCCCGTGGTCCCGCCTCTTTCTACACGCACGCGCGTAACAACGCAACAACGTTTGTGTTCGTGTTCATGTGTAAAAACCAAGAACTAGTACACAGACAAAAAACCGTGAAGACACAGAGACACCGATATTTTACATGGAAAACCCGAAATGGGAAAAAACCACGGGGGTTCACAAACCCCGAGAAAACAGATCACTATAGTAGAGAGGAAGTACAGATACGGAACTCAGAGGCAACAACCTTGAGTTCTCCTTTGTCTGACAGATGGCTACAGAGTTACACTCTCACTCTCTCACTCACGGTTATAGAGGCAACTACCTCGTTCTAACTTTTCAATAATGATCAACTACACATTACTAAAGTTTGCCATAGTTGCTTATAAACAAAAGCAACTTTCTAGTTATTTACAAGTATAGCCCACAAGGGGCATTTTAGACTATTTACAATTATTGTCTTCCAAAACAATTTCGGTTTTCGATTTCAGTTTCTGCAACATGGTACTTCTGTTCCCATCCGGAGGGACATGTTTCCTAGCATGAAGGACATTAGGAATATGACCTTTATGGTCTGCACCTTTTGTTTTGTTGTCGTGCTCTTTCCGTTGGAGCTTTCGACATTGCTCTTTTGTATGACCCTTCTTTCTACAAAATACACAAAAAGGATGATGTTGCTTACAATCGTGATCCATGAATTCGTTGGGTGTCTTGCGTTTCCTAGAGAATTGCGACAGCTTAGTCCCAGGTGCTTCGTTGGGTTTGTTATGGTCCTTCTTTGAAGTGCATTGATAGCGAAGAACTATTTCAACGACCTCTTCGAAGGATTTTGGATCCTTATCGTGCATTATCCAGTGATAGTCTGAATTGGGGATGCCATTGACAAAACAAGCTACCAACCAATTGTCCCCTTCAAGACCCAATTTTTGGATTTGGGTTCTAGCATGGTGAACATAGTCTTCTAGCGAGGAAAACTAATCGTGACAAAATTTGTTCAGGTATCGAGCAATTTCCCTAAAGTTTGGAGCCCACGACACCAGGCGATGGCCTTAGCCCCTAATTCTCGGCCGACATATGCAATCTTTGTACTATCTGGCGTGGGATAGAGCTCAAAATGAGACTCCCATCAGCCCAACCACGTGTAGATTGCTTCTTCGGTTCTTTCCTTTTTTTCTCCCGTAAATGGCTTTACAAAAAATGTTGGTTCACCCTAACGCTCATCGGGTCTATTAGTGCCACGTTGTAAACTAATAACACGTGCCTCGAGAGACTATGAGATTACCGAAGTTTGGACATCTGATGAGCGGTTGAACTAAGGAATTTTTGTATTTGTAAGAAATATGAGTCAGTGGAGATTGGGCCAGGAGGATTTCCTTGAATTCCTTCCGCTTGAGCAGATGACATCGGGTTGTTATTATGAGCCATTGAATGATAATTTCTGGCAAAGAAATAGGATAAGGTCAGACAAATAGTCATAACATCATGTTGTGATGTAAAAATATCATGGGCAAACATTAATCGTTATCATGATCTCACGTCAATACCCCTCTAGACGTATGAGACGAGGTTCAAGATCAGGTTACTATGGTAACAAAAGTGTTTTAAAAACCATGGGGGTGACAAATGAATGTCTTTCCCTAATCTCTATATCGATTTTTTCATGGCAGCTCCCCGAGGCTCAACCATGTATGTTCGCGTCATGAATAGTTTATACACAAATAGGTTGCTCGTGTTGAATGTTTAACGTTTTATGCGTATAAGAGATATGCGAGACATTTGCCCATATACGTTTTTTTAAAAGAAACATATATGTCAAGAGTCCTTATTTCCCTCTCGTTTACCACAAATTGTGTTGGTACGTTACCTAACCTCAAGTCTCATAATTACGATGGCATACGCCAAAGTGCAACCTAATGGTCAAGCCAAATGAGCTCTCTTTTTGTAGTAGGCCCACGTGACCCATCACATGGTTACATCATTACAAATTCCTTTCGTAAGAATGATCTCATGGTGGCATCATATCCATGTAATGAGGGAGGGATGTTGGATATGTGTGTCATAGGAGCGATCTCACATGAAGTGGGTCAAGCCTTACGTCCTCAACATCATTGTGGCTATGATCGTTTCATTATGTAACGAAATCGAAGTGACCAATGGGGATGTCAACAAAAAAATTGTTGAAAAAAGGATGGTGACTACACCATTCTCACAAAAATGTGAGGACGACCACCAAGATCCTTTCCTTGAAAAGGAACATTCGATATAGAAATCACGTTGTCGTGAGGATTTTCGGCTATGGTGAGAAAACCCGAACGGGATGAATAAAATGGGGATGTGCAACATTGCACATGCACTTGATAGATTTGTAAAATAAAGTAACAAATGTAAAAGGAAGGGTAGAATGTAAGGTGCTAAAAGTGCACTACAAAGTTTGTGAAGTATAAAGATGATGTGGACCTAGGGGCTCACGCACATGTAGACTAAAAAGGAGTGCATGGGAGTACGGTGTTGTGAAGATTCATGGCCATAGTGAGAAAACCGGGCCTATTGGGAATATCGGCAGGGTGCGGTGTGAGCACTCACCCTTGTATACCCGTGTAAGATAATGGGGTGCCTTTATGGCGTTGAATAGGAGTTAAGTTGGGATAGAGAATCCGAAGTAATAAGGGATTTATCCCACATTGTAACGTCCCTCCCTCCTTGGGCTATAAAAGGAAGGGAGCCTCAGGGTCCCTTGTAAAAGGGTTGCCCATTTTGAGTTAGGAGGGTATACCACTTAGATCTAGGGTTTGGTAGCTTTCTTCTTCTTACTTTCTTTTAGAGTTTCTTTGAGGTCTTCTTCTTCGTGTCTGTTTAGGGTTTAGTCCAGGTTGAGAGCTCATATGTCCTAAGGGGGTTTCGCTTCCGCTCTGTCTCTTGTGCAAGACCCCGCTCGGCGCAACTAGCCCATGAGCTCCCCGATCGGCGACTTGGCGACAGAACGTTGTTGTAACCTAGTCTACCATGGTCCAGCTCAAGGCCGAAGTTGTATCTTGCTCTTGTATATATATATATATATATATATATATATATAGTGAAGTTATGTGCATTTGTGTCTGTGTGGGTGTCTTTGGAGTTCCTTCTTTTTGGTTTCTGTACATAGGATGCGTGTGTCTAGTCAGTGTTGCGTGCGCGTCCTTTCCCCCTCTCTCATTCGGTTGCTCTCGGTACGTATCCGGAAACGCTCTGGTTGGTGTTCTAGCTGGTCGTCAAGAACGGTGAAGCTCGACCTTCCATGGTCCGTCTTTCTCAGGTCCAAGACCCTTATGGTCCCGCCCCGGATCTAACATGCGCACGCGGATTACCGCGACAACGGATGTAGTGGGTAGTGGCATAGAGTGTGAGGGGAGAGAGTTAAGGCCCCATCAATCTAAGATCAAGGAAAATATTCCCCATTAAAAGAAGGGTATTTGACCCCTCCTTAAGTAATGTGCCTCACCCCTTACTACTATAAAAGGGAGTGAGGGGTCACTTTTGAGGTTTCTTTGGGGTCGCCATTTTGTTGGTTTGGGTAGACCATTAGGGTTTCGGGTCTTAGGATTTCAGGTTTAGGGTTTCATTTAGCGGTTTACATTCGGCCTATGCGGCCATCATGTGGTGTTTTCGTAATATAATCATTCAATGGATCTTGTCTTGTCTTTAATCTTAATCTCTCCAATCTTAACCTCTCTAACCTTAAGCCTTCTACTCGGTTAAACTCTCAAGATTCCTTCCCTTTCCTCACTCCCTAGTCCAAGACCCCCTGCAGTCTTGTCCTACTCGACACACACGCACGGATTTTCGCGACAACGTAATAACTAATATACACATATGTATATTTATCACATATATACGATCAAATACATATACACGTGACCACATATGCATATATTAAATAAATCGTAATATCAAATAGCCAACAATGATGTAATCGAGATAGGTAATCGAGGCATATAGCCTCTACGCACACGAAACATCCAAAAATAAGGGTTAATCATAATACACAATTGAGGTATTGACCTCTTACACATATCATTTACATCGAAATCAAGGTATTGACCTCTTACACATATCATTTACATCGAAATCGAGGTATTGACCTCATATTTATAACGAGACCCAAGGCCCTCAAGCAAGTTCACACTTGGCCTAATGGGTTGTCTCAATCCCGAGGATTAAAAGTAATCCTCCCCTTCTTTACACTCTCGTTTAACCCTCACACTTATCCACGTGTATAGAATACTACGGTAAATTCTCACCACGAGATATTATATGGTCATGCCCGTAACATTAGAGTTCGTTGAGCTTGCATAAACTCATGTGCCCATACACTTCTGGCAATAAGAAATATCTATGCATACCTTTTTCACTAATTTATACAATGTCAAGAGACTCCAAAGTGAAGACAACTCTAAGTAGGGTGCGTAGATCTTTGACGATATATCTTTTTGGAAAAAATCTCAAGTACCCCTAAGCTTTTCATTGCATTCCCATTCGCTCCTAGTTTTTCATTATCTTTGCAAATTCCCTTGATCTCTTACAATCATAACATTCTCTCTTTTCTAGTGTGTCGATTCGCTCTCTCCATTTTATTTTATTTTTCAATGTCATATCAGTACCCTGTTCCTCTCAAATCTCTTCATCCTCTTCTATGTTCTATCCCTTTTTGTGTGCATGGTCTATTCTCTTGGTGATCTCATCATTTCACTTAGAGACAATGATATGTCTATTACATACATACATACATACATACATACATACATACATATATAATGTGTACAACATTAAACAAAATACACACTCTCCATATCAACTCATAACATATTTGGGGATTATTCTTTTACAGGTTTGGTTAATTGTGCCATTTAATGGTATTCAAGGACCAAAAGATTTGGGGATTCTTCTTTTAGACCTTTGGACCTTAAATTATCCATAAGGCACCAGAAAAATTATTAGAACAAACCATGATCATCAACTTTAACTTGCATATCACAAGTCTCAGAACCCACTTAATACCATAAAGTAGATGGAAGACAAGTATATACCATAAGTATATGTTTGAAGAGAGTAAAAAAAATGTAGGAGACACCAAAGACATTCTAGGAAAAGAATGATGTGCTCACTCCACAAACAAATAAGAACCATCATTAATGTGAAACATCAAAGGCTTGAATTATAACTCCTCTAACACAATAGTATAATGTAGATCACTTATCTCATATCAAACAAAATGAGATGCATCTCGGGCTAAGGTGGCGTGGCATGTGCTTATATCACCCAAGTCGAGAGGAGGATTGGATCTGATTGATCCCCTCTCACAGTCCAAAGCATTACTCGCCAAATTTGTGGTGCGAGGACTCCAACCAGGGGATGACTGTTGGAAAAAGTTATTGCGAATACGCTTTGCTTCCTTTACACCACATAAAGGGGCCAATTGAGCCCCTCAGACAGGATGGATTCTAAACATGGATCTCAGACCAAGTTTCTCACGCAATTGGAGAATAGCTTCAGTGCATCCATGTGGAAGGCGTGGTGTGACAGAAGATGAGGACTCAAGTGTTATTGGCCTAACTATGAGCCTGCCTGGCTTACTGAACACATCCTATGGAACCCATGTATCAAAGATTAATCCGGTCAAGTAATTGGATCAAGTAAGGGGCTATCATTGGGAAGCATTGCAAAAAGTCCATGAAAGAGCATAGAATGTTGGAGACGGTTTATGCCATTGCCACTACAAGATCAAGCCAACATACTCCATGGAATCAAGGGCGGATGGACTATGAGATCTGAAATGATGAACACTCTATCGATTGGAGAAGCTACTAATCAAAGGATGACAATAAAGAAGTGGATGGACTACGAGGAGGAGGGCTCCTTGATCCCAAGAGGTAGGGAAACACCAGACATGACTCAAGGCCATGAATTGCAAGACAATGAGGTACCAATATTGAACATGGCAATTCGAGTACTCACATATATACATGTCGTAAATGGATTGTAGACCTTGAGCTGCTCAAAGTATAACCAGAATGACACATATGTACTCATGAAAACACATGGCTACATAAGGTAAGCTGGGACCCTTGTCAATGGGCATGGCGCAATCCTTATACAAATCAAGCAAGCAAAGCCATCACTTTCTTTCAATTCACGACTAGATTGGGGTGCCACATTCTAGCTGCTGAAATTGCCCAAGAGCCGACTGTTGCAAAGATTTCGTAGACATATCATGTTCCCCATACAATTATTACCAAATTTTGGCAAAAAATATGGGAACAACACCACATTAGGTGAATTACCACGTCCAAAGGCTATTAATACATAGGTCAATACCAGTTGGAGCGTGATAGTGTGGGATTTGTAGCTTTCCTAATAACACATTCGCGTTCACAAGTGGAAGGATCGCGCACAAATGGATGGATAAGGAATATTCCGTCTGATTTTGGGGCTTTTTTGGCCATTTCACAACACCTTGATACCAGTATCACATGTTCTCGAAAACTTGATGAAAAATCTAAAATTTCACCATTTGGTAAAATTGAAAAATGCCAAATTTTGGTCAAATACGAAAAGTAACTTTGCGTATTTTTAATGAGAAATTACAACTAGTAGTATTTTAGACCCTAACGAAATCATAAGCGAAAGATTTCAAAACAATCAACTTTTTTATTTCATTCGATAAAATGTTGTCTAAATTTGTTACATATCGTTGCACAAAAAATACATTTAGAAGTTATTTGCATCACTATCATCATTCCTTTCATGAGAATCACTACTATAGCTAATATAGAATTGTGACTCTTCCTCCTCATTTTCAAATGTACCAATCAAATCATTGTCTTCACCAAATGGTGTGCACTAAATCTTGTTCGCCTTCAATCTGAGATATCTTCTAAACTTGGTAATATCTCTTTTATTATGTCTATCGTTGTCGTCCTTAAACATCCAACTTTTGTTAGTGTAAAGTCATACACAATGATATCCACCTCATTAATCTTAACTATAGATGTATTACAAAGGTTTAATGCATCACCACGTCCAAAAATTTACCAATGGAGAATTGGTGCCCTAGGTCATGGCCATCTACATGTGTAGTTATTAATATTCCCACCTTGAGTTATTGCAAGTTTCCTTGTCACCTGAGTTATGCTCGTGTTGTCATCCTTAGTTCCACATAAATGTTTCTCTATTGTAGATGAACCAAACTATGAAGATCAACATTAAGTGCTTAAAGTGGTGATTAAGAACCACGACAATATTTTATAGAGCACGTAAATGGCATTTGCAAGGTTCAATTACCACCAACACAATTATTAATGGTTTTTTGTTAATCAATGAAGCACATGTTCACCAAAGGTATCTTGTTGTGCAACATACTTCTTTGTAGTATCGATGTGCATCTTTTTCTCTTGTAAAAACAAAGATTTTACTATAATTCGAGTTCATGTTTAAAAAACCTCTTTTATTTGAAAAAAAAGAAGATTTCTAAACTCGAACTCGATACATTGTATCAAATTCATGTTGAAAAGTCAACTTTTTGACAAAACTCAATACATTGTATTGAATTGTGGTGAAAAATCTGGTTTTTTCATCAACTCAAGCTCGATTTTTTTATTTTTTTAAATCCAAGAAAAAAAACTTTGAACATGAATTTGATACATTGTATGGAATTGTAAAGTCAACTTTTTGACACAAACTCGATACATTGTATCAAATTCATGTTGAAAAGTCAACTTTTTGACACAAACTCGATACATTGTAACAAATTCATGTTTAAAAGTCAACTTTTTGACACGAACTTGTATCGAGTTTGTGTTGAAAAACAAAGTTTTCAAGACCAATTCGATATATTATATGAGTTCCCGTCAAAAAGATGACTTTTCGACATGAACCTGATACAATGTATTGAGTTCATGTTGAACGTTTTTTTGCGGGTTTTTTTTTTTAAAGTGATTTTTTTTCTATTTATTTTGTTTCTTTTTTTGAAATTGTTTTTGAGCTTGAAGTGATGAAAAAACCAGATTTTTCATCACAAGTCAATACAATGTATCGAATTCGTGTTTAAAGTTTATTTTTTCCAAAAAAAAAAATTTAAATTTAAAAAAAAAAAGGAAAAAAGAAAAAGAAAATTAATTTAAACATGAACTCGATACATTGCATTGATTTGTGATGAAAAAATAGGTTTTTCCATCAACTCAAGCTCGATTCTTTTATTTCTTTAAATCCAGGAAAAAAAACTTTGAACATGAATTTGATACATTGTATGGAATTGTGATGAAAACTCTGTTTTTTACATCAACTCGATACAATATATCGAGTTCATGTTTAGAAATCTTCTTTTTTTTCAAATAAAATAGGTTTAGGACATGAACTCGAATTGTACTAAAATCTTTGTTTTTACAAGAATAAAATATGCATATTGGTTTTACATTTCATATCAGCAGACCATCACCGTTTAAACATTTATTGAAAAACTATTCAATTTTCGAAATTATAATTTTGAAACTTGTTAAATCTTTAAAAATTAGCAAATTTTACATGCTATTTTAAACATGTGATACTAGTGTATCAAGTTTTCTGAAAATTGCCTAAAATCGCAAGATTATAAAAGGAATCTATAAGTGGAATGCGCGATCCTTTCACTTGTGAACGCGAACGTGTTTAATTGTGTAACATGCCCAAATGTAACATAGTCAATCCGACATGCTCTGTGGACTGCCCAAAGACCCATCGAATATGGCAGGGATTGGTTGCCTATTGCAATTATGCTAGGTGCAAGCCACAATCAAGTGGGGGAATGTATGTTGGTTATCATGGCAAGCCCTAGTTGACAAGTACGAACATTGGGAGGAGGGGATGACGTTGGTGATAAAGGCACAAGAGATTTTGTTTTCCACCATCAACAATATCCACTCAACTCCTATTAATGCCAAAACTCAAATTATGTTGGAATTGGTCAGCCCAATAACTCTTTGGATTCTTTGGAAACAACGGTGTAGACGGGTATTTTCCAATCAAACCGTGCATCAATCAATGTTCCTGCAAGAAATATGGAGTGAAGTTGTAACCACTGTAAAGACCCAATACGATGGCCTCGCGAGTAGATCCGATGGAATCAAAAGACAATGATTAGTCTTCATCCAACAATGATCGTCTTCTCCCTTTTTTGAGTGAGTAGGCCTCCACATAAGATGGAACTATCAGGTCCCTACTGGGATTTGTATATAACATTCTCATCTATAAAATTTTATAACTAATGGAAGAAGTTTATATATATATATATATATATATATATATATATATAACACGAACGATGTGTTTGCATAGGTCACATTAGCCACTTTAGAGCCATTGATACATGTATTCTTCTTCTCCCTCTTTCTAAAATCACGCACTCTTACATCATACATAAATCATCAAAGGACTGGCCCCATATATCAAATGGCACACCTAATAGAATTTTGTGCCTCATGCATTGTTAATGGAAAACCCTCCAACTGCAAATGGAGTTCCTTGGGCATATCTATCATTAATAGGTCTAAGATAAATGAATGACCATTTCTATTATGCTATCACATAAGCCTGTCCTCTCTCTTGTATTGAGTCAATATTATTCATTGGACACCATTTTCTTACGATTTCTGATAATATATGGTCTCCATTGTTTCAGAAAAATAAAATGCATGAAAGATATTAGCAAACGAACATTATAGTTGATTTCTAATGAAATACAATAGCACAAGAAAAAACTATTTTGCATAAATTACTTTATATAATATAGAAACCAATTCAGTATTCTAGACGAATAGGATGTGATACTACAAGCAAAATTGCTCATTACATTTAACTTCGTGGTATGTCTTCATTACGTTATAAAGCATGACATATATTAGTTTCACTTTAGGAGATTCAGCCCCTAAAAAAATACACATTCCATTATACCACATGCCATTATCCAAGAGAATATATCAAACAAATTGCATAACTTAGGCATATAAATTATTGTTTTGTTGGGAGAAGATTTTCTCAAACATCTTGAGGTCTAACTAATATGTTCGAGGTCTAACATTAGGCAATCGACTATAAAAATGTTAACAATAAGTATGAAGGATTTTCTCAAGATTATGCTTTAGTATGTAATGTCTTGAACGTTTGTTTTCTCGTTCCTTGTTTGGATCTCACCATTTAAAAATATAAAAAGAACAGTCTTCGTTGTAAGGATGGTAGTTGCTTAGTGTTGGGTGGGTCGTAAGTGAATATGGGATCAAAGTTTAAGCTCGATGCTTTCACATGATAATGGGAATATTCGTATATAAAATTATGCAAAAGTCATTTTGTTAAAAAATATGGCTAGCTAAATGAGGTCATTTCAGTAGTTGTCTTATCCTTTGAGATAGGAGGATAACATGGAACAAAACATTACCACATGGAAAATAGTTGCAGTTAGAATATGATGGTATACAACACTAGTAAATTGCACTATTTGGTTAATATATATTCCATGAAAGATGGAGAATATATCAACGAGATGTGGTGGATCTTCATTGTTTGTTTATATCATCCTATTATGTGATATTGGGGATTGCATATCAATCACTCTAAATATTTGAGGTTCAAAACAGACACACTATCTTTAAATTTAGACCAAAAGTATGATATTAATTTGTAGAAAACAACAATCCCACATATTGTCTAGCTCGTGGATATCCTTGCAAGCAACATCGCCTCATTGTAAAAGCATCAAAATTGCGAAGGTACAACCCAAATAGCTAAAAGGAATAGGAGAAAGTGTATGCAATAACATCCAAATGCCTTTAATAGCTTTCAGCGTCAAATGATGGGTGGCTCATTGATAATAAAAAACATATTTGAATGGTATGATGGGACATCATCATATGATAGTAGAAAAGATTATCTAAATTTATTACACATATTAAACGCTTCTCTAATAACATGAAACTTAATTTGAATTTAAGAAAAAACAACAAAATCCATGCCATTAAAATTGTAACAACATGTAAAATAAACTTATCAAATTTAGCTTCTCATCCATCCTAGCACCTAATTAGCCTTTGAGCTATTAGTCGTGTAGATAGATTGACACATGCGAGATATTCTCCATTCGTGATATTCTCAATATTCGAGAATAAGAAATGGACCCAAGAATATTATAAAACCATTCGTTTTACAAAATAAATATATAAAATATTAATTAATTCATTTTATTATTTAAATCAATTTAATTCACTAAAAAAAGAACAATCATTTATTAAAAAGATTATAAACATATGATTAGTATTTACTCTTCTTTATAGTGTATAATAAAAAATGGAGAAGTTTATGGCCCTTTATTTTAATTAATTAATTTTAAAAAAACGAATATTTGTATATTTATTATAGAAATATGATTAGTGTGAAGTCCAATTTTTAATGTCAAGATAAAAATATCCATATTTTTTGAGAGAATAAAAAGTGAGGAACTAATGAACCTTTATTTTATTTTATTTATTTATTAAAAATAAAACGAATACTTTTATATTTATTATAAAAATTTATTAGTGTCAAGTCCCTCTTTTAATGTCCCTTTTTTTTATCCTACTAAAAAAGGAGGGAGTTCTTGGGCCTTTTTTTTTGTGTGTGGGTAAAACGAATACTTGACCTTGCATTCGTGTGCGTATTTGTTTGCATTCGAATGGGAAACCCCACGAATGCGAATATGTCAATCTATGGTCGTGTAAAAGCTCATGTTCTTGTATTTCTTATTGTTGTGAAACACCATGAATGTCACATTTTCCTAAAATGGTTTGGAGTTGGTTGCAAAGAAAGCAAAAACATGAAAATTGATCATTGCATTTGATTAACTACATTATTTTTCTTATTAACAATGACTTAGAGATTTATATTTTTTTGCTTATTAATGACGAGTTAAAGATTTCATATGAATCTTTGTTAATGGTTGGATATTAATAGATGAGAAATTTCCAAGCATTGTTGATGCATCTCTTCATCTTGAAAGGTTAATTATGTGTATATGTTGATACTCTATTTTGGTATGGCTTCAAGTTACCATGCATATTTGAATTTAAGATATCATTGAATACAACTTGAATGATTTATTGCAGAGGGTGTGTTATCATACATATAATTAGGCGAGTTTCGGGATGCCACATAGAGATCCTAGGATGATGCATGGGCCAAATCAATGCAACAAGTATGTGACACCATATTTGACTCTAAACTCTACGAATTGTGCACGATGGAAAATGTACTATATTGTTGGTGGCCCTAAGGTCACATGACTATATAAAACCATAAGATAATATGCACTAAGAGATTAAGTTCAAACCAATCAAGAGTCGTCATGATGATCAACATGTATAAGTATTGCCTAACTATGGTTCCATTTAGAAATATGTTCCATTTTTTGAGTAAAATATAGCGTGCTTGATACCAACATTTAAACATAGTAGACATATCCAACCTATTTTACTATTTTTGTCTTGAGAAACGCCCATAACAATCTTTGCCTTAAAAAGTTTTCTTGCGCATGGTGTATGAAGGCAAATTTTCACATTGTGCTCTAAATCTAGAGTTCAACAAAATGGGGGTATTCATTTTTAGACCTCATGCATTGTTCTCTCCTCATTTTTTAACCTCAAGGTAAATATAACGAAGGCGCTCATAATAGCGTTTTAAGTTTCTAAATGAAAGTGAAGACATGATCACTAGTTCGAGAGGAAATAAAGAAAGGAAGACATATGCCATTAATCTTCTAGCGTAAATAGCTTTTCATGCGAACAGAAGTTAAATACTCTATGTCTATCATCTACAATGCATAAGTTAATTTACTTATCATGATACAATAGCTTTTCATGCGAACTGAAGTTAAATACTCTATGTCTATCATCTACAATGCATAAGTTAATTTACTTATTGTGATACATGCTCACTGCAAAATGCAACGAATTAAACGACAAAGCTCCAACTTTTCTTCATTCACCAAATCCATAAAGTTGGTAAAACATGAAGAAATCAAGGTAGTACTACAAGGAGGAACTCACTTGTGATTCTTGGCTTACCAATATGTTCATATATGATATGATATTTTACGCTTGTTTGATGAGTAATATTTTTTTCGAGAATACAGACCCTTCATATTCTTGGCATGTCAATATTCATGTCAACAATTCTGGCACAAAGATGCTCAATATTTGAATCCTTATTGCCAACAACAACAATAATAAAAGAGAAAGCCTCCGATGTTTATGCATTGTACATGTAGCCACAACATTTTCTAAAATTGTACGGATAGCCCTAGCACCATGAACAGAAAATGTTAAGCAATTAAAAACAATCCATCAATATTGCTCTTTTATGTGATAGACTAGGCCGACATCCTCTTTCAAAAGTAAAGTAATATGACAAAGAGAACTAACATGCCAACATTTTGCATCGTGTTAAAGATTAAGGGCATTAATTTTGTGGAATATAATGCTTTGATGGTTATAATATAACAAAACAAGAACTGTCGAGATCTTATTAGAATCAAAGCTATAATTGGAAGATGCTTAAGTGAACTTTATTTAAGTGCTCTGTAAACTTCTAGAATGAGCCTGCAACAATACACTAAAGAGATCACAAAAAAGCAAAGATATGTACCGTCTCATTCTAACATCGATCTATTTTATCACAAATATGTGGTGACACGATTAAAAACAACAATTTGGAGAAGTTTGTCAGTCTTATTGTAAATCAAACAAGTTCAGTGTTCCAATACTGTGCCAATTGTGATGTAATATATGACCTAAGCTCTATATGTTTCCATTAGTCCTTTGTCACGAAGGACAACAACATTTTCACCATCAACATCACACATATTCAAGGCCTACTTTGGATCAATCCTTTTTGTTGGTAAAAAAAGAAAATTCATGAGTAAAACACGTCGTTTCTCTATAGTGTCTCTTCATGACACACTCCCAATGATCCCCCCTTCTCCCAAGGACCCACTCAACAATACCCTTGTGTATGTAAGAAGTATCAGGAACACAAGAGTTTATAGGGTCATTGATTTTGAGTCCCAAGTGCTATACAGACATATTTTGATGCCCTGTTTGCTCGAAGGACAATTCAACAGGAACAACGATGGGGTTAAGATTGATGTGCCGCTTCATTCGTAGGAAAGGACTGAACTCAAGCATAGGGTGATAATGTGAGTCAATATAAACTTTGAGTATATGTATATATTATTTACATACGATGAAGGAGAAATTTGAAACTATATATTTATTTCCAAAGAGCAAAGAAGAAGAGAGAAAGGAGAAGAAGACGAAAAGAAAAAGCAAAAAGCAAAATGAAAAAGGGGGGGGGCGGGGGAATGGTATAAAAATAGGATCCGATGACGTCACGGGCTGCTCCCCAAAACCCCAACAATAAAAAATCAAAGCAGCGAAAGGCTTTTAAAAAAGGAAAAGAAAACGAAAAAGGACCTGAGAAAAGAAAATGTCCTTCCTATCTACAGTATAGTTCTGCAAAATATAAAACGTAGGTAACAACAAATAATTAAATAGCAAATAGCAAATAAAAGCATACAAATGCATAACAAAATAATAAAACGATAAATAACAAATTGTAGTAAAATCCTGGCGCCTTCGAATCCATTCAAAACCATTTACAAAATTCAATAAAATGCGTCGTATCAAATGGATGAGGAGATTATGACGCGGAAGAGTGAGGAGCATAAAATTTTAAATTGTTTTCTGGGTATTTTTGGAAGAAAAAAAAAAGGTTAGTTGTTTACTGGGTGAGGTTATACGTCATTTAATTTCTTATTATGTATATAACGTCGACGTCACCATCCACGTCATGCCAACGTAATCGTCATCATTCTCGTCATCTTCATCATCGTCATTATCATGTTTGGACCATTAGAAACCAAACAAAAAAGAAGAAGGCGCTCATTATGATGGATGATAATAACAATATTAATAGCATGAGGGATGGATGGATCATGGCATGCATGATGCACTGCTCACACGCATGCATGCATGCATGTATCCATCCATCCATTCATTCATTTGTTGAATGATGATCGAAAAGGGAAACAAACAAAAGACAAAGCAAAAATAGGTTCTGTGTGTGTGGGGAGGGGGGGGGGGGTTCAATTACCATCACCATCACCATCATCATCATCATCATCATCATGTACCGAAAGCTGATCCCCTATCATTCATGGTCATCATGATGATGATGTAGGAAAGGCAAGTACTCCTCATCATCACCACCTTTACTACTACTACTACTACTACTACTACTACTACTAATGCTATATGTACCTCTACCCTTCCCCCTGCCAACACTACTATTAGCGGGAGCACCGGCACCAGATCTAGTACCGCTATTATTAGCCGTATTGCCATCCCCCCTGGGTGCTTCTTGTACAGTACTAGCTATGATCAGCTCTACTTCACGTTGGGTATCTCTATCTCCATCTCCATCTCCATCTCCAATGCCGCATGCAAGCTGCTTTGCCTTGGCAGCCTCGTGTGCCCAGTCGGTCCTGGACACCACGAGAAGCACGGAGAACGCACAGGCTGCCTGGGCTGCGAGCAGCCCGAACCAGAGCCCCACGAAACCGGCCTTGTACCAGAACGCCAGGCCTACCGCGACAGGCGTCCCCACGAAGTAGAAGGAGCCCAAGTTGATGCGCGCGCCGATGGCCGGCCTGGCGCTGCCACGCAGGACCCCGCAGCCCGTGGTCTGGGGGCAGTTCCCGAGCTCGCACAAGCCGACGATGGGCATGACGGAGGCGGTGAGCATGAGGACTCGGCCATCGCGCGTGAACACGCGGCCCCACGTGTGCCGGAATAGTGTCGTCCACGCGAGGTTGGTGACGCCGATGGCGGCCGCGCACGCGAGGGCCACCCATGCGGCAACCCGGGCTCGGGCCGGGCGGCCGGCGCCCAGCTCGTTGCCCACGCGGACCGAGACCGAGGAGCTCAACGCGAGCGGGAAGGTGTACATAAAGGAGGTGGTCTGGATCAAGATGGAGGTGGAGGCAATGCTGTCTTGTGGGTTGGGCAAGTAGCCAGCCAATATGGTAAGCACTTCATACCACCACCATTCCAAGCAAATTGCAAAGCAGCTAGGCAAAGCCAGGCTAAGCAAAGGCCACCAGCCATGGAAGCAAGCAATGCTCCAACCCCCCCATGTCTGGCTGCAAGCACCCGAGACCCACATGTAGAGAACCAGGAAGATGACCATGTGGAAGTTGGTCCAAACCGCCGCGATGGCCACGCCGGGCACGCCGAGCTTCAACACGAAAACCAGTAGGATGGTGAGCGGCACGTGGAGGGTGACCGCGAGGATCGAGCACCACATCATTGGCGCGGTATTGCCCTGGGACCTCAGGAACACCCTCAGGGGTTGCAACAGGCTATTGGCCAGGAGGTCCGGGAGCGAGTAGATGCAGTAGATGCTGGCCACTCTGGTGATGTTAGGGTTCTGGCCCAATGCCAGCATGATTCTGTGCAGGTTTAGCCACATGATGCTTATGGGGATGCATGTTGAGAGGAGCATGAGGATGGTCCTCTGCAATGACAGGCTGATGAGGCTCCAGTTCTTGGAGCCGAAGGCCTGGCTGCACACCGGATCCATCCCCGAAGCTAGCCCGAAGAGGACCGAGTAGCCGGTGATGTTCGTGAAGCCGACCGACAGAGCACCGCCCGCCAGTTCCAGGCTTCCCAGGCGCCCCAGGCACAGCACTGAAACCATGGCCCTCACATACACCACACAGTTCATCGCTGTCAGCGGGAGAGCTATTCGAGCTAGATCTCGCAACTCTTCGACGATCACCTACAAATTTGTCATATTCATATATTATAACCCCATAAATCAGTCACGTTAGTTTAATAATCCATGGGATTTCATATTAATTTCATTGGGGAAAATTGTAGTTAATTCATGGGAAGGAAGGATCAAATTAACGAATCCCTATTGATTCGGATGTCAAATGCATCCATCAATTTTTACCTGTAGGAGTATGGGGTTCATCACATGATTGATCTTCATTAGGTGGGCGAATGCAGCGACGCTAGGGGATTGATCAACATGATTATCCACAGAAATGGTCTTGACGTTGCCCTTGGATTGAGTATTATTTTCCATACTAGCTAGAATTAACGCACGAACAAGGACAATGAAGAAGTAGAAGGGATAGGAAAGGGAAGAAGCAATGACGAAGAAATGCTCTGTTTCTTATTCATCTTATGATTATTAGCAATGATGAAGAAAATGGCCCTGTTCCTAAAGAGGTTTTTATTGTATTTATGTATGTTGGTGTGTGTTCATTAAATGTCTACTAATTAAAGCAAAAGAAAGTGATAGATAAGAAAGAGATGGGGGAATATATGGTGACATTTATTTTTAACTTCAATACAAAATTTTATCCTATTATGTACATCTTGATCGATCCCTTTCTCTTTCTCTAAAGTTAGCAATATAATAACTACATGTGTACACACACACACACACATACATTTACAACGTTAATGGTCTACATGTATGCCTATATGCAGACACATTTACTATCATGCCACTGTTATGTTCCCATGATCTCTTGGTCTATCGAAAACCCCTTCCGACCTCTTCATAACCTTGTCGATATATTTATTATCATACGACACTACACTAACATACGCAACATGGTGCCCTCACAAATAATTGTAATATAGGGATCAATCTTCTTAGATCATGGACTTGAATTTTCGGACGATGCATGTATTGTTGTTGCAGATATCAAGTGACACTTGCACAACCTCCCCATGAGGTCTTGCCGATAAACAAGTCACATTTGGAATGGTTTTAAGAGAACATCTCTGACTAACTAACTAACTAACTAACTAATCAACTTTAGAAGCAACATGCCATATCTAATGGGCCTCTCCACTTCATCCATCTAAAAAAAGGAGAGAGTATTTCACAACCTCCAATTATTCCATAACTCCCAAGTATAGAAAAACCACCATATAAAGCGATGGCAAACCGCTTGATCAACCCAAGCTAAGACCTATTGATATGAAACCACTCTAATCCAAAGTTGGGAAATTAATTCTCATATTATTGTCGATTGCAATTGGGTGTGCGGCATAGACACATGCCTAATATTTTTAGGTACGACCATACAATCAAAGGAACACACACGATTTCAGAACATACCATCGTTTCAATGAATTTTTCAACCACATGGGAACCAGCATGATCCTCCAATACTCAAAACATGAAATGTTGACCTAGGTAAAAAAACTCTTATCTTTTCTCATATCTGATCCATTAATGTGCCATGTTGTTCAAACTTGATAAATCAACAAAGATCACTCTTTCATTAACATTGTGAGAGATATAATTATCTCTCTATTTGTCTTACCGATATGAATATTCCCCTTCATTATGAGAATTCAAACGCTATAACAATTGAATGCAACTTCTATTGGGGCCTTCCCACACTTGTGAGCGGGTGTGAATCAATACATTTAGCTAGTGGCCTAGTTTTGTAATTCCATTTTTGGCATCACCATATATCGCACACATACAAGTTTACTTGCCAATGGACATAAGATGTGAGACTCAATATTGTTCTCATATAAGATCTTCTAAACACTACTAACGCAACCTCACTTGGTTTGTTATATTACTAATGTGTTAGAAGATACAAAGGCAAGATGAATGTGTGCACCTCTATTGTACTGATGTGTGTGAAATAATATGGTGCAATTGAAGATAAATTCCACCATGAGAAGGAGTTTTTTTTGCGATTTTACTATTGACTGAATGTGAATCCAACATTTTTATGTAGTCCATTATTTGGATATATTATCAATATAATATAGTACATGCACAATATTGTTTGTACAAGTGAACCTATAAATATGAAAATGTTTATGATATATGTGCATATGGGACCCTTGATGTAGTAAAAAGCTATAAATCACGGTCATGCTTTAAGGTATTCCACAATCATTAAAATCCCAAAGACCATTACTTTCCTTTGGAAATATCTTGCAAGTGCCTCCTATAACATCATCCAAATCATACTTTGCTTTCATATTAGACAATAGAATAAGTGACTAATGTGTATATAATTGTGCATTTTGCTCTAAGGGTTAAACCTCCATACACAAACAAGACCAAATTTCTTCGGCAAAATATGTTGTTAGTTAATATGTTTAAAAAAACAGTATGCCAAAAGTCGATTCGTTTGTGATTCAACTATGAGAATACTTTTGTCTACTTACTATACATAACATCAATGATATGCAAAAGATAAAAATGTTGTGATTCGTGAATTAGAAATGAAATCCAAAAATATATGAATCCTTGTTTAATAAACTCCTTTGCTAGGATTGTTGTCATTAGGACATATTGTTGTTTACCATAATTAATACTCATAGAAGCAATTCAACATTAGAATCTTTGTCGACTTGGATACATATATCCATGTGCATGCATATTGTTGCAAATCATAGAATAATTTAAAAATCCCTAGAGACTCTTTATCCCCATGACATGAATTAAAGATTTCAATGCATATTAATGCAACTAAGCTTATGTGCTTAATTTAAGATAGTAGCTCATGACATGCCCCTTGAGTGCACAAGAATAAGTGAATCCAAATGATCGACAAGTATTTTGCTGTTGTGATAAATAAGAAGCATCACATAAATGTGTTGTGTACCTTGATATGAATGGATCTTGTAGCAAAAACTAAATTGAGAAGAAAAACCACATTTCTTTGTTGTTTATTCATTACCCTCGCAACATGAGAAACTATTGGGCGGAAATTGCAACATATTAAGCCTTCATTTACCCACACGATTGGTGAGTGATCACTAATACCGAGTAAACCATGACAGTTGAATGAGAGTGAATGCAACTGAAGTACACTATGGGATAATCCAAATCATTCTTCCTCTTATGGATAATATTAAAGAATATTTACATACCTCAAAGTTACGCTATAAATAGACTTCTAACCTCATCTCAACTCCTTCACAAGACATGTTGTTTCATGACTTCAATGTATATTAGGATGTTTGTAATGAATACACATGCATCATCTTCAAGATTATATGCATGTAGATGCAAATATGGGCCATAAACTCTCGCACAAACATGTTATATGCATGCACACTTAGAGATAATGAGTACTTGTACTCCATCCTATTCACGTAATGAATTCATACTATACTTTTTTAAGTGTTTGTTGCAACCATGGCTTTTGCTTTGGCTTGATACTAGCCACCATTTGAGTGCTAGTGTATCTCCTACTTAAATGAATGCATGTGAACATGGATATTCAAGACAATTTATAAATTAGAATATGGAAGTGTTCATAAAGGAAATAAATGTATACTATATACACGAGCAAATCATATTGATATGAATTAAATGGCATTTTGACAATTGTCAAAACTTGAATTGCAAAAGAGTTTGTTCATTTTATTTTGGCAATATGATTACAGGTTGGAAACCTCAAACTTAAGTAAAGACCCACAAACATATGGATATACAAAATCAGATATGAACACACAAGTTACCAAATGAAAGTTGAATATAGCTATAGAGGGATTTTTGCAAAGTGGAGAAAATCATAAAGATTTTGTCTATGAAAGTGGGCAATAAAATTTCAAGTGATCCCAATGGTCCATAAGATGGTTTTGCAATAGGAAACCTTATCCAATGAAAAAGATGGCATTGACATGTAAGTGATTGGGAAAGAGATCATACAATCAAAAGGGTTTTTCCAACCTGCATGTTTGGAAATCCGAGTCAAAGATTGGTTGTGTTGATCATACTACACCTCACATAAAGTGATTGAATTATTCTCCTTTTCTCTAAATGAGATCCTACTGAAAGTAACCTAAAAGCATCTCCACAACTTGAATTCCAAAGTTTAATAGATTAAGTCTTTTTTTCTACTATGCCTTGAATACGATGTTTTGCTATATAGTTTGTACCCAATGAGGGGGAAGACACAACTTGTAGATGTTATGAGTTGGTGATGCAAACCATATGAACATGAATGTTATCCTTGCTTCAATAGCAAATCCAAAAGCCACTTTTATGTTTCTTATGAAGGAATTGGGGTAAATAGTTGTCATTACTCCATATATCTTCTTCTTCTTTAAAAAAAAAAAACTACTTCCATTAGTTAAGGCAATGTACATAGGATAATATACAACTCATATCTTACATGCCACCTTGCATGTCAAAAGAAAACAATATGTGTAGAGGAAACAACAAAAACACCACATCATTCGATGAGCATAGCATTACCCAAACACATACTCTCCATGTGAGCCTCATACAACCCGAATTCAGCATAGATGTCCTCCACTCCATATATCTTTACGAAATCTATTTTTGGCAAGGACCAATATTGTATCGTTCAATTGCATGTTGAAAGTTCGGAACACGTACAACATAATTGACCACAAAACAAATGAAATTAACACTTCGTTTATCAAAATGAGAGCTAGAGGTTTATCAAAATGAGAGCTCCAATAGAGATTCTTGAATATCATGGAGCTATCAACATTTGTTCCTCTACCATTTCTCAAAGGTTTTGTGGAACTAACTTCCAACATTTGATCAATTTAGTACTAAAGGAACACATTTTAATGCTTCACCATTAAAATTATTGAAAACATAATCCTACTAATGGGTTCCCAATTACCAAAAGCAAGAGATCAAAGCGTATTGACATATCAACAAGCATCATCATCCATGGGAGAATTTGTTGGACTAGCACACAGAAAAAAGTAGCTTTACATGCCAACTTGTGTACCTTTAAATAAAGTAGATTTATTCCTCTAAAAAGCAAATTTGTTCATATCCATAATAAGGAAGAACTAAAACAATTTATCATTAGCTAGTTTGCTATGTAAATGCAATTTCAGTTCTCGTAAAAATAATGTGTTGTCAATTGGTGGCTATATATAATTACTTTTCACATTTCTCAACAATGCCTTAGTTTTCATTTATGAAAACTAAAGAGTCGTAAGGCTGAAATAATACCCTGACATACCTTGTCTAGATATTTTGGACCAACCATGATCTATTTGCATATAAATTGTCTAGAGTTTTTATTAGATAATAACATTGAAAAAATTGGTGAACTTACTGTTACCTAATGAATCATTAAGGCAACGGGTAGAATAACATTTAAAAAAATCAAATTTGGTCCATATTTGTTGACACTAAATTTGAAAGGCAAAGTCATTTGAAAGTTGTTCCGAAATTTTACAATGCATTGCCACTTATTATAGTAGAGGCATTATTACAAGGTCGTGCAAACAACGAAAAGAATAGAGATGACAAGGCTAACCCTTGTTGTGCTTTTTTTGGGGGGGCACGGGTGTTGTTGCTTTGGATCATAGTACAATTTTGTCATTTTTAATGTTTTAATGGATGGATAGCAATGCACCCTCTCTACATCATCAATCACAAGTCACTAGGAAGAAACTGTCTTTAAATATAATTCATAATGACAATTTGATCAACTTTGCGGAACTCTGCCAAATAAGGCAATGTATTAAGTATGTGTGAATCTTTCCCAAATATGTGAAAGTTATGTATAATGGACATACATTGTATCCATCTTTTTTATCTCTAATTTTTCTTGGTACTAGTCAATTTCTACCAAAATGATCTACCTATCTAAAATCTAAGTTCCACATTGGTGCTAGTAAGTTATGGAGAAAACACATAGCTATGTAATGTCAGTTGGGACCCTTTGCGATTGACATGGCGCAATCCTTATGTGGGTCAAGCCATCCCTTCCTTCCAATTCACGACTAGATTGGGTCACCACATTTTAGCCGCTCAAAAACCGACCGAGAGCCGGCTGCTATAAAGGATGGCACACATATCATGTTACTCATACAATTATCACTATGTTCTGGCAAAAAATCTAGAAACAACAACACGCTAGGCGAATTACCACCTTCTAATGGCTATTAATGCATAAATCACTACCGGTTATAGCATAACAGCATGGGAACCTTTAGCTCTCCTAATTGTGTAGCATGCCCAAATGCTATAGAATCAATCTGACACGCTCTATGGGATTGCCCAGAGACCCATTGAATATGGCGGGGGGTTGGCCACCTATTGCAATTATGCCAGGTGCATGGCACAATCAAGTGAGGAAATGTATGTTAGTTATCATGGCATGCCCCAGTTGACAAGTATGAATGTCAAGAGGAGGGGATGACTTTGGTGATAAAAACACATGAGGTTTTTTTTTCCACCATCGACAATATCCACTCAACTCCTATTAATGCCAAATCTCAAGTTGTGTTGGAATTAGTCAACCCAATAATACTTTTGATTGTATGGAAACAATTGTGTAGACGGGTCTTCTCCAACCAAATTGTACACCCAGTAATGTTAATGCATAGATATGGAGTGAAGTTGTAGCCACTCTAAAGAGCCAATACGATGGCCTCACAAGCGAATCCGATGGAGTTGAAAGACAACAACTAGCCTTCATCCAACAGTAGTCGTCCTCTCCCTTTCTTGAGTCAGCGACCATCCACATAAGATAAAACTATCACATCCTACAAGGATTTGTATATAACACTCTCATCTATAAAATTTTATAACCAATGGAAGGAGTTTTTTTTGGAAAAAAAACTACGTGAATTGTACAAACAACTTTATCTTGGTGTCAAATAATAACGCGATACTTCCCAAATCTAAGAAATGTAACACCAAATCTTACAAGCAATCGAACATGATAGGAAGCGATGAGTCCTATCTTCTACTTGAACAATGCAAAAGAAGCACTTGCTTGTTGTTTGTTCACATCTTTTTAGATCGAAGCTCCAATCATTAATGTCCAATTGAAGACCTTTGGTATAAATGGCAATTTAGAAAGCCAACTATGTTTAAAGACCTAAGTGTAAGAAGGGGGCGGGTTAGGCTAATTAGGTGAGGGGGCGGCGCATGGGTGTGAGTGTGGAAAGGGGTTTGATGGCTATCGTAGAATAGGGGAAAGGGAGGTAAAGGGTGAGAGAGGATTAGGGTCATGTGAATAAAAGGGGTGGGGGAACCTCTAGACTGTTGGTTATTGTCATTTCATAGTTATATGGTTGATTTTTGTTGGCCATCTAGTGAGAGATATATAAAATCCAGTAGAGAGGGTAAAGTTATAAATAGATTAAGTACCTAAACATAACGGTTATGTAACAACTAAGCTGTGGGTGACATGGGGCTTATGAGAGGACAATCACTTTCTTTTCCCAAGCAAGCAATGATAACACACTATTTAGGCAAGGAGAATTCTTGGTCCAAAGAAGGTAAAGACGAATCGAGTCATGACCTAAACAACAAGCTAAACCTTGGGTAGTATTTGAAAGAAGATATGAATGCCTTGTTATAGAGATGTATACAAGATGTTTTAGTTGCATAGATCATGTATACAATGTTTTGTATATTTGGTTAACAAACTTATATCATATCATTGACCCTTTTCTCATAAAGAACATGACCAAGCTTTTATATCTTTGATTACTACCTGTTACATAAGACTCATAACAAGGTTCTCTATTAACTTTGAAAATTGGAGTGGCATGTATTTCATAGCCAAAACTCACCATTCATTCAATCTGTGCAAGGTCAAGCTTAGAATGGCAGTATTTCACAGAGAACTAAACTATTTGATACCGAGATGGAACTAACTGGTTTCCTTTTAATGCAAACACAAGCAATGCTTGGCATTCAAAAAATAGAATGTTTGATCCTTTCAGTGTAACATCATAGACTCAACACAAGTTCCTCCTGAAATTTGCAATAAAGAAAATGACCAAGGACGAACATTATTGCATATACACGACATTAACATAATCAAGCACCCGAAAGCAAGTACGAACATTTATGATCTCTTGTTGTTTGAGCATTTGTTATATACATTATATTGCAAGCACAATCCTTGCTTTCACATAGAAGAAACAATTTGCCGAACAATCAAATCATAAAACCTAACATGATAATCCGTTTTGATACATTGTTCATTGATCAGAACTAGCATTGCATTTCGATGCAGACACTATTTTGAAATAAAAGGAGCACACTATATGATTTCTATTTGATTGGTAAAACTTCTCAGAAGAGCTATTGCACTCTCCAAGAATACAACTTCTCATAAGAGCTGAGTTAGGTTCCCCAAACAAGTAAAAGCAACTAAAACTGACCCATAGAAAGATTCCTAGAATGTGAGAACTAGGAAATTCCAGCGATTTCTCTATCCCCTGATGTTTGCTCCCATGGAGCCTCTCTATCCCCTGCTGTTTGCTCCCATGGAGCCCTAACAAATCGTGTATCGACAACAACATCGAGGTCATCAATGAGCACATCTGGGATATTGAGACCTTTCTCTTTCAAAAGATCGGTGGGCGGTACTGCATATGAACCCGAAAAGCATGCATCACAAAATGTCGGGGCTTCTTCACCCATCATCCCCCTCAATCTTTCCAGAGGAAGAAATGCCAGAGAATCTGCCCCAATAAACTTCCTTGTTTCTTCCACATTTTTCTTGAATGATATCAGCTCTTCTGTGCTCGGCGTATCAACACCGTAATAACATGACCCTATGATAGGGGGGCTCGCTATCCTCATATGAACCTCGGTGGCACCCACCTCTTTAAGCAACCTGACAATTTTCGATGACGTGGTGCCTCGGACTATGGAATCATCGACAACCACAACTCTCTTGCCCTCGAGAACTGCTTGTACTGGGGAGAGCTTGAGCTTCACCCCAAAGTCACGAATCTTTTGAGATGGCTCAATGAACGTTCGCCCCACATAATGAGACCTTATCAAGCCTTGTTGGAAGGGGACACCAATTTTCGCTGCATAACCGAGGGCCGCGACGACACCTGAATCGGGCACTGCAATGACAACATCACACTCGACTGGCGACACCTCAGCCAAGATTTGTCCGAATGTGTAACGGGACTGGTAAACCGAGCGGCCAAACACGATCGAGTTTGGCATGGAGAAATAGATGTGCTCAAATATGCAGGCCTGTCTCTGGCGCCTGGCAAGGAGGTAGGAAGAGGTCATGCCTTCCTTATCTACCACAACAATCTCACCAGGGTGCACTTCTCGAATATACTCCGCCTCGATTAGGTCAAGCGCGCATGTCTCTGATGCAAACACAATGGCACCATTGCTCCGTCTCCCGATCACGAGGGGGCGGAACCCGTAAGGGTCACGCACAGCTATGAGCTTATCTTCTGATAGGAAAACAAGAGAGTAGGCCCCCTCAATCTTCTCACATGCATGCATGATCCTCAAGAGAAGATGCTGCTCATGCGACTTGGCAATGAGATGGAGAATGACTTCGGTATCAGACGATGTGTTAAAGATGGAACCGCTCTCTTCGAGTTGGATGCGGAGGTGCTTGTAATTGACAAGATTTCCATTATGGGCAATGCTCAGGGACCCGAAGCGGTAGCTACAGACAAAGGGTTGGACATTCTCAACAAGTGAGGAACCTGCTGTGGCGTATCGGACATGCCCAATCGCAGAGGCACCCGGGAGATTCTCGAGCTTCTTGTTGTTGAAAACTTCACTGACTAACCCTAAGCCTACTTCAGAGTGGAGGGTATTTTGATCTGAGGTTACAATCCCGGCCCCTTCTTGGCCTCGGTGTTGTAAAGCATGGAGAGAAAGGTAACATAACCTACCCGCTTCTTCATCCCCATAGATTCCTACCACACCACACTCCTCTCTTAAACTCTGTTCTTCTTCTTCTTCTTCTTCTTCTTCTTCGTTTGCTTCCTTTGGTTTTTGGCTGGCTGCTATTTTAGCCACATGACCCCAGAAAGGGTTCTTTGCCGCCAAAGAAGAAGAGGAAGAGGAAGAAGAGGATGTTGAGTCTTCGCTGTGTGAAGAAGTGAGAGCTATGATACTGTACTGAAGACATCTTCTGAAACGACGACGATTGCGAGAAGAGTTGCGGAGCCAAGGGAGCTTCTTGACAAGAAAGCTTGAAGAGAAAGAGATGGTGCAGTCTATGGGGGAGGAAGCGATGACAGAATCCATCCTCATTGTTGTTGCTGCTGCTGCTGTTGTGGTGGTGATGGCCGCCATAGCTATGATGCAGGGAGAGAAAGAGGAGTGGAACACAGATAGAGAGACAGAGAGAAAAGAAGGGTTTGTCAGTATACCTCAATAAAGAAAGGGGAAGAGAAACAGGGGAGAAGAGTGAGAAACAGGGGAGGGGGGGAGAACATGAACCAAAAATGAAGAGGAATAATGCGCACACACATATATGCATTATATACAATGAAACATACATGCATATTTAACAAAGACATATACATACAAATTATCCGCCGTTGGCATTCCTACACCATGTCTTTCGATCGTAGCGGCCCCAGCTAAAAGATACTCTTGGCCCTCCGCCCGATTGCTAGTCTCCTTGACTCGGAGTATATTCATGTGTGCCCTGTTCTGATCTTGATGGGCCAAATTTGGCCTTAGAAGACGTTAATATATATATATATATATCTTCTCTCTCTCTCTCTTGTCTCTCCCTTTGCTTTGAGTGATGTTATGGTATATGGTCGAAAGACATCAGAAATAGAGAGAATCGTACCAAAGCCTTTGTTTGGAGACTCTTACATGATAGGAAATGTGTTATCGTTTTAGATCGTAGGAGTGTTTACCTAAAAGATACGACATTCTTTGAAGCTGAAGATCCAACCCAAAGGAGTACAAAGGCTAAAGACAGTGCATTCCGAAAAGGAACTCAAAATCCATAGCAAGCGATGACCTATGGGACTACCTCAAGTTTGAAAATCATGTCTTGGAAATGTCGAGGATATCCACGTAATAAGGGGTTGAGATTAAGTCATATCGCTTATGATAAAGATATTATGTTTCTGGCTAAAATTTGGGAGCATGAAGCCAAAGGTATTGCTAATATTGATGGTTATATCATAAAATCGTTATGACCTCATATTAGAAGTAATGTTGGGCGAGCAAGATTTGTGTGTGTTTATCTTGAGGGTTTGGAAAACTACATAAGAGTATGTTAAGTGTGATGAACACAAAAGATATATGTGTATGGAAGTAACACTCGTAAAGATCAACTTGATTTGGCATGTTGTTAGATTCCTCATAAAGCATCCAAGTACTATCGTTTATATGAGCTAGATTGTGATGATCCTTTGTTTGGTGTGTGTGTTAACATTTTTACATATGACAAGGTTGGAAAAGTGGTAGTTTGTGGGAGATTTTAGTGCTAGAGTTAGAACTTATCAAGATGTAAACATTGATGACAATGTACATCACTCAAAAAATTGTATAATGTCAAATCATGGTAGGCTTCTTGCGCTCAAGCATAATTGCACAAACTTGAAGATACTCAATGGTACCATGGTTTTCCGACGACAAATCCCAACCTCTGGAGGAGGAAGTGTAGTTGACTATGTAGTGGTGGAAGAATGTGACTTATCCATGGTGTCTCATCCATAATTGGCCCATTGTCACTAGACTTGGACCACAAACCTTTATACTTGCACAATGCAACAAAAAACTTGCACATTGTCCAATGCATTACATGACAAAAGGAAAAAAGTAACATTCGGCAACCTTGCGATCAAAAGGCTAATCTATATGAAATGAACCCTTCCCGTAGTAAAGATGTGAACAAATTGGGAGCAATTGAAGGATGTCAACATGAAGGTAGGATATTAATCGTTCATTTGTAGGTTGACATTGAATGCTAAGTTTCTATGGAATGCTTCGTGTTACGGGCATGACCATATAATATATTGTGGTGAGAATGTACCGTAGTATTCTATACACGTTGTCGTGAAGATTTCCAGCTATGGTGAGAAAACTGGATGGAACGGGCAAAGTTGGCAATCTGCACCGTGTGCACATGTACATTCGAAAATGTGTATAAAATAAAAGGGAGTTATCGAGGAATGAGTGTGAACATGAGGATGTTTAACGTGCCCCTACAAAAATCATGGCAAGCTATCTCCTTTGAAAAAGAGGAATATATGTCCCACATTGTAACGTCCTTCCCTCCTTGGACTATAAAACAAGGGAGGGGTCTCTTGTAAAGGGGTTGCCCATTTTGAGTTAGGAGGGTATACCACTTAGATCTAGGGTATGAGAGTTTTCTCTTCTTCTTATTTCCCTTAGGGTTTCTACTTTGGTCATCTTCACCCTATTTCGTTTTAGGGTTTCATTTTAGGTCTTCTTCTTCTTGTGGGTTTTGGTTCCTTCTTCTTGAGTGGAGGTTTAGTGTTCCATTTTGGTTCTTCATCTTGTGAGAGTTCGTGGGAGATTTAGGGTTTCGGTTTTCTTCGTGTGAGAGTTTGGCTTTGGTTTGGGGTTTCTACAACGACGACGCTTCGGTATTCCGGTGGCAGCACTTGGTGGTTTGGCTTCCTCTCCTCGATGGAGAGTGTTTCGTGTGGCGGCCAGTTCGAGAAGGGAGGATGGTGTGACATGGGAACACTCCACAATCTTCAGGGCATGACCAACAGTGGACATTGCGGTCTTGACCACCCACTTGACTCGCCTTCGCCAGTTCCCATTTCTTAACTCGTTGTATTTAGTCGATTGTTTTGTAATAACCATTAGATTCATGGGTTGTAAGTCGATTCGTTGTAAAACATTTGTAGCATATATATATTCATGTATAATCCTCTTTGTTTTCACCTATTTGAGTTGAGTTCTTGTTCACGGTCAATCGTCTTACCGATCCAAGCCGATCCATCCAGAAACCGATCTGGACCAATCCGGCTGGGAACCAGACCGAACCAATTCAACCGGAAACTAACGCGAGCGAAAAACCAAAGGGTCAAGGCTCGTTGAGAGCGAGACCTCCACCATCCGACTACCTAGTTCATGACCCTCGTGGTCCCGCCCAAGTCGACATGTACGCGCGAATAACCGCGACAACGTGGATAAAGTGTGAGGGTTAAACGAGAGTGTAAAGAAGGGGAGGATTGCTTTTAATACTCAAGGTTGAGAAAACCCATTAGGCCAAGTGTGAACTTGCTTGAGGGCCTTAGGTTTGGCTATAAATATGAGGGCTAGCTACCCTCATCGGGGGTGGTCGGGTGGCGATCCGAGCGAAGGGATCGAGACATACTCGAGCCTCGATCGGCGTCCCATACCACCGTCGTGGCGTCGAGTCGTACCTGGTGTTGGCACGCTCGCTACAAGAGTTGACCCACCACAAGAATGGAGTTTCCACGTAGTCAAGAGATGATGAAATGAGGGTAGCTAGGCCTCATATTTATAGCGAGACCCAAGGCCCCCATGCAAGTTCACACTTGGCCTAATGGGTTGTCTCAACCCTGAGGATTAAAAGTAATCCTCCCCTTCTTTACACTCCCGTTTAACCCTCACACTTTATCCACGTGTATAGAATACTACGATACATTCTCACCACAGATATTATATGGTCATGCCCGTAACACTTGGTTTGATGAAAAATGCAAGGCTCCTATAAAAAATGTTCAATTATCATAAAAGATATAAATGAAAATGTTGTAACATTATATAATACTGAAGAATGGCGAGGAGAAAGAAGATATAATATTATCAAATGCAAAAAAGGAAGAAAACGCAAATGTTTAAACTCCAATCAAAGTTGGGATGGAGATAATTCAAAGGGTAAAAAGAAGATATTATGGGAGAACTCACTGATGAAGAGATGGGACAATGTGAACATAATCTTTGTATGCATGATGGGATAATGTATATGGCATTGAATATGGAAACACCATATAATTCATGTGTGTCTATCGAAGGTGTTAATAGAGAAACAAGAATGATTTCTAATGGCAAAGTGGTGGATGCAACTTTAATGACAAGTGATGTCTTGGAATGGGCAAGACTAAACTCGCCAAAGGATAATAATTAGGGAAAAGTACCAGGATACCCCAGGAAGTTCCTCTATTTACCAGAATGCCCCTAGAAGTTCCAAATTTACCAAACTACCCTTATGTCCAAAAAAATACACTTTATAAAGTAATTATACACTCAAATCTACAAACCCTATTTACCAAAGATGGAAGAAATGGACCCGAACTAGCCCTATTTACCAAAGATTTGAGTGTATAATTACTTTATAAAGTGTAATTTTTTGGACATAGGGGTAGTTTGGTAAATTTGGAACTTCCAGGGGCATTCTAGTAAATAGACGAACTTCCTGGGGTATCCTAGTACTTTTCCCTAATAATTATCATATATCAAGTTATCAAGCAAGGATTTAGATTGGCTCGTGAATTGGATTAAACCAATCATTAAAGAAGGCGATAAAATTTTGTTATCCAACTATGGAATTATCATGGTTAGCTTGCATATGACCAAGTTAAATAACATTATCATGCAACATTTGGTTAGCTCACGGGTTGAACATCATCACAAACAAGGACTTGGTCAAGCAAGCTTTAACACCCCATTGTCAATCATTTAGTTACACTATGACTAATTATGTAACAAAGTAGACTTCAAGGGATGATGTTATATACGGTGAAAAGCTTCAAATATCTTGGTATTATTGTCCCATTGACATATATGTGGAATGTAAGTGATCACTCTAGACTTCAAGTGTGTTGGAAATTGGAATAGTTATTATATGTTTAAGAATCAATGTAAACAATACCTTTGATGAGAAGTCATATTGGTGGTATTCAATTGGATGGCGGTCCAAATGTTGCTTCATAGAGTGAAAGTGTGGGGTGACACTATCACACTTAGTGCATGGAGTGAAATTGAGAAAATCAAAAAAATGTTCGTAAATAGAAAATTGGTGGTAAAATTCCCAACATCATATCATGTCATGCTATTAGAAACACGTGCTTGGCCATATAGGTACTGCCAATGCAAAAAGTATACAAGTATATCACAAAGTCATGAATATGTCTAATTATAGATTGCCAAAACTTGCTTGGAGCATAGGATGCAAGGCACAAAAAACTAATTAGGGCAAAATCCTCTCGTCTACCTAGGTGTTTGACATTATGAAATGGTTCAAGAGATGGGGATTGAAATATCTATTGGGGCTATTAGGTGATGTTACGAAGCATGTGAACATTGACGATAGATTACTAGAGGCACACTAAGGATGAACTAGCAAGATGGGGACTGAATATTAAGTTGCAAATGCTAGCCCCCAATACTTTGTAAAAATGTGAGGACATATCCAACCACATCTTACTAACCCTTTGAGCCTTTTCTCTCATAGATCCTTAATACTTCTCTGAACTTGTTCACACGTGTTAGTTGTTCAGGTAGCATCATGATGTCATCAATTGTTAAGCCCTTGTTGTACAACACACATCCTACAAAGACATCAACATCGACAAAGGCACCAAAGGCCAATGTAAAAACAAGAAAATGGGGACTAGAGTTAAGTTGCTCTAGAGCTTTTGTCAAAGGCCACCTTAATGTGAAACCAAACAAGCCCTTTGTAAAAAGCTATAAAATTCACTTTTTCAAACTTGTCTTCTCAATCTTTAGTTTAAAAACAAAAAAGGCTCGTCTTAAAATCTAGGCTAAAGCTCTTGCTTTTTCTCTGTCTCTCATCTCTTTGTAAGATGAGTGATTAGGGCTAAATTTTATTTATCTAAACCCCATTGTATGTGGTGTAGCTTATACCTTTACTACTAGACGCATGATTTTTGCTCATGTGTGCAACTCTTTGGTGAGTGTTCACTAGCATAAGTATCACAACTTAAACCCATTAATGTATTGGCGACTTTGTAGTAAGATTAGAATTGCTAGGAGAGTTGAGTTGGATTCGGTTTATCGAGGCTAATGGCTTTGGAGCAAGTGACAACCACCATCACCAGGTTCACCACCCAAAAGGTATAATGTGACCCAAACCACTCAACGAACAATATTGGTATTGACACAAAACTCCACTGATCCAAAGATGTGCACCTTGAGACAACACATCAATCCTTAGTTCACCATCGTAGATACCAATATTTTCAAAGAAATAACACAATATCTCTACTCAAGGTTGAGTTGCTTAATCTATGCCTTTTAAGAACATGAATTTTTGAATGACCATTTGATCTTCCAATTTCCAAATTGGGTAAGGTCTTTTGCCCTAAGGTCTTTCCAAATCGGGTAAGACACCATAATAGATAAGTCATGTAGAGCATCTATGTTAATAATATGTATAGTATACATGTAAGTGATATAGATACATATGGATTAAATGCTATTTTACAAGCTTATGCTATATTGGGTTACCCCAAACCCTCAAGTGTAGATCTAACTATTAAAAAGTAGAAGTAGGTTGAAAGTTCAAGTCAATAAAAAATTAGACAACCGAAAGCAATCCTTTAAAAAAATGAAATTTTGAAAGAATGGCGCCAAGCTTTTAAAGCTTTGTTGCACATATGCTACTTTGCTACACATTGGTCCCTATATATGATGTGCTATAGTTCATTCAATTTGTGGTTCAAGTTGCATGTCTTACTCTTTGAATAAAGATGAAGTCTATAGAGCCCTCAGCCAATACTAAGGTTCACTATTAGGCATGGATGTCGAGTTCAAACTACATAACTCGATTATGGAATATGTAAGGGTTCCTATTTATTTTATGACATGCAAAGATTATGAACAATTTTTTTTAAGGATATTCACTACTACAAATACTTAGAAGCTTTACAAAGGGAACGACGAGCAAATAATTTTCCTGCAATAAGGATTTGCAAGTTAAATGATTGATGACATTGGAGGGTCACTCCATGCCAAAACTCTTGTCATACCTAGCAACAAGTCTAGCAATATAAATGAGTTCTCGAAATATGGACCTCAAATGTAGAATTGGACCCAGTTAAATAATAGGCCTTAATCATTATTGGTATGATCTATACAATAGATTCATTACATGGCAATCTAATAGCCATCAAGCAACATGTAATGACTAAACCCTTTGCCTTATTATTATTTATCCTAATATTTCTAGTAATTTGCACATCAAGTACCCCACAATGTGCATGCATGTTTGGTATGATTATTTTGAGCTAAGAAACTAACCTCAACTGTAATTGGAACCATTATTGTACATACTAGGTGGTGAATAATCTTAAATAATCAGGTAATATCTCTCATTAGATTGTGTTCTTGCACATTGGTTCAAGGTCACGTCACAAAATGTGCGGAATCCACAATATATTACTTTTGATCTAAGGCTACTATTAATTGAATGTACTCAAATGATTTGAAAATTTTATTTTGTTCACACCATATGTCCCATCAAGTCTTGCCGTCCACTTAGGTTAAACTCAACAAATATATGACACTACACTAGTTCATGAAGGCTAGAGATGATGTTTATTTCATGAAAAGGATGCTTTGGTCTCATTATACCTCTTCTTCATTGATCATGGTTAGGTATATCACACATTTGATTTTGACTCATGGTTCTTGTTAAACGTGGTTATACTTATGCTTGTAATGGTCCAACTTCAAAGACATTGTGAATTATCTCAAATTATCACGGTGGTTCAAGGTGGCAATCATGAATACATGATTTATTTATAGCAATAATTGAATTTCATAAGCGAAGCATCGACTATTGTTACATTTGTTTATTTCCGGTTGCTGTTTTTAAATGGTTGACCATAATGATATGCACGTCTCTTGAATTTTTTATTATTTTAAAGGTAGAATGAGTCTTTCAACATTGGAGAACAATAATCACATAAATATGAGACACGATTTAGATTTGTACACCGATTTCTTATAGTGAAAGTTGACACGACACCAAAGAAGGAAGAAGAAAATAACAAGATTGATTGTTGCTAGAATATAAGACAATGTTTGTACTCGTGGTCAAATGTATAGCACACCAATTTGTACCATGCATATATTAGACACATTGTAAACATTTGAATTGAAAAGGTTGCCACATTATGCTGTGTGTGAGAAATCACAATGGATTAAACATTGATATGAAGACGTGGAAGGATTGATTTAAATGTGTTAAATGTATATGTCATGAAGAATTGAAATAGCATGTTGTAAGAAAGTTTTTTTGTTGGGTCATTATGTGTTTGCTCTTGAATAAGATCAAGGTTTTTATGGAAATTCTTCAAATATTCAATTCTTGTATGATCTTATCTAAGCTCCATTGTTTGAAATCTATTCAGTGGTATCCTATTTTATTGCAATCAATCGTCCAACTTCCATCTAATGTAATTGTCATTATATTTGTACCCGCAAAAAAATCCATGACGTCATAAGTATGGATTATGATTAAGAAAAGATTTCGTAACTTAGGAATAAACAAAGTCAATTGTTTTGAGCCTTTACTTTTGTGATACTTCAAAGCCCCACAACAACAAAATAATGGTTTCCCCCTCTCATTGTGATCCAATCTTTCAACCCTGTATTCTAATACCACATAGATTCTTGGCTCCCACGCAATAAACTTTTCACAATTCAAAAGATTCTTGTGGTGGCTATATTGATTTAATCTCCCACACATGTATGTATGGAGGGTATTAGATCATATATTTTCCATGTCATCAACTATTATGTACATACACCTTATCTTACATATTTACTTTTGGACACCTTTGTTTTGTAGCCAATATTGTTCATTTGTACTTGCACACCTTTTTCATGAAATCTAGCTAAATTCATATCACCTATATTTGAAGTTTTGATATGTTTTCTTTATCGTGTACACGTGGATACACTACTCCCTTTACTTTTAAATTGGCGTACTTTAATTAGCTACCTTGTTCTAGTTAAAGAGTGTTATCTTCTAGTTTTTCTTGTATTCTTATGATCTTTATTATGTCACCTCTTGTTCAACAATCTTTGGTCAAAAGAATTTTGGGCAATTAAGATCACATACAACAAACTAAATGGTACATGTACAAAAGCTATCGAAGTGTCTAATAGCCACATATACATAAGTCTTAAAAATTTTACGCCGAACTAAAAGATGTGGCATAGAACAACTACCTTGTCATAAACCTACTCGATATCTATGGTTGTTCACTACTTCATGCATATACACACAAATAAATTATTTCTCCACTAGAAAGTAATTCTCCATTATCTAGCTTCAAGAAGTGTTGGGAGTCATTAGTCTCTATGATTCAGTTTTTGTACATCTGGATTTTGTTAGATGTGTTTTTACTATCCTCGAATCTGTTCATATCTTGATCCACTGACATCAACAAGTTCTTAATATTTTGTGAACAACTTGAAACAAATGCATTTTCCAATAAGAAAACACTTTATTCCTTTTCTTCATTTGCATTAGTTACATCAATTTTAGATCATTCTTCAACCTCAAACATGAGACATTTCTCTCTTGCATTACAATAATATCTTTGAGTGATCAAGAAGAAAAATATGATACCTATCTTGCCTATTTTGATAATGCTAGCGGGTAGACCTCATAACACTCTTGAGGTGCAAAGCATGATTAAAGTCAACAATAGTCATGTCTCAGAATTTCTTATTCAAACTTTGAAGAAATTTTCAAATGTTTGACCCACACTCTATATTCCCACACAAATGAATTATCGTGACAAACAAGTCAAAAAAAGTGTTTGATCGAGTTATTGTTTGCACAATCCTAGATGAACACAACAAAGCTCTCCTTTTGGATAAAAGTTAGGTGTATCTAAAGGGTATAAGTTTCTTACATCAAAAGAGCAAGAACGTAAAAGCAAGCATATGCATTATTTATTTATTTTTTCACAAAACAATTACTACTTCCATTAGTTAAGACAATGTACATAGGATAATTTAGAACTCATATGTTACTACTTCATTCGATGAGCACAGTATTACTCAACCGAATCCCCTCAACATGAGCCTCACACAACCCACATTCCGCATAGACATCCTCCAATCTCTTCACGTTTCAGCACCCACCTCTATGTTTGGTACCCTCGGAGAAAACAACCACGGGGTTTAGGGATGCTCCTTTGATTTGAAGCCTAATTTGGAAGATGAAAGGGGAGAAGACTCATCCTTGAAGACGTTTTGTAACAGGGAAACAATGTGTATGTGGTACCTTACATCTGTAAACGAGGCTAAGGGAATGCAAACATTGTGGAAGAGCTCCCCGATACAAGGGGAGTTTATGGAACTTGTTCTAGATGTTTTGGAGGGTGCACGATCTAGTGCTAAAACCTGGTTGGTTCCAATTCCATTGTGGTGAATTACCGAAGGAAAAAAACTAGAAAATAAGAATGGAGTGGGAAAGTATATGGAGTATGATGGCGACATATTTGTCAAGCAAGGGAGAATCCCCCTTGGCTCTTCCTTTGAACCCAAGTTAATGAGAATTTGTTCTTGGAATGTGCAGGGACTTGGTGGGTCACAATATCAACTCGAGAAGCGAATTTTTAGGAGGGAATTTGAAGTTGTTGGCTTATGTAGAACGATTGATATTTTGGTCTTACAATAGCATCACATTGGAGAGAAAGAACAAAACTTTTCAAAGTCCCGTTGCTAGGGGATTGGTACACATTGTGGGATCTAGCTCACGGTGTGTTAGAGAGGAGAGGTGGAGTCTGTATTTCGGTGAGGAAATCGCTTGATATCCCCATTCTAGATCATGGCATACTGATAGAAGGAAGGGTCATGTTCTGCCACTTGGAATGAAGGAATGTAAAATTTGGGGTGTTGGATGTCTATGCATCAAATAGTAGTAGTGAGAGAACCTCATTTTGGAGTGCGTTGGCAAACAAAATTCCCTCCTTCGACAACTGGATAGTGGCAGGAGATTTTAACATGACAGAGAGAACGAAAGATTGTCTAGGCCCGACTCACTCGAACTTGTTACAAGGGGAAGACCTTAGAGCATGGAGTTTCTTCATTGCTATGCTTGGAATCAAAGATTCATGGTATTCTAGTATGGTGGTTGAGGCGAATTCCTTGAGGTTTTCACGATTTGGTTGGAAGGAGAGTAAAGGATGCGACTCTAAATTGGACCACATCTATGTGAGCCCCAGAATAGAGGATTGGAACGGCTACACATCCATTCTAGCTGGGTTTACCTACTCCAATCACCTTCCAGTGTCCCTGACTCTTGATCCTATTTATACGAAGAAGAGTGAGTGCAATTTGAGGATTCCTCCAAATATTTTTGGTATCTAGAAGGTTAAGGATGTAGTGAATAAAATCTGGGCATAGATTGACATATTCGCATTCGTGGGGTTTCCCATTCGAATGCAAACGAATATGAATGGGTGGTCAAGTATTCGTTTGACATTAAAAATAGCACTTGAAAGTTCACAGTAATCATATTTATGTTTTAAAAATTAATTAATTAATTAGTTAATTAAAATAAGTTTCATGAAGGCGGACACTACAATCTATTAATGAATAATTGTTCTTTTTTTAGTGAAATAAATTTATTTAAATAAAAAATTAATTAATTAATTTTTATATATTTATTTTGCAAAACGAATGGTTTTATAATATTCTTGGGACAATTTCGTATTCTCGAATGTTACGAATATCACGAATATCACACATGTGTCTATCTATGCATCTATGCGACATCTCCATCATCCGACGATTCGATATAGGTAATGGAGGAAAAGATTATTAATTCTTCACATGTTCTTCAAAAAGCGGCTAGAGAGGAGCTGGTAAGGTGTCAATACCAGTTGCAACGCCTGAGGAAGGCAGTCATCCGAGCTCAAAAGCTTACACAAGTGGATCCACATTGTTCTTGAGCGAAAGATAGACTGCAGGAAGCCACAAAGGTAATGCTAGAGATTAGGAAACAACGTGAGCAATTCCCCTTCAGAAAGTCGGCAACATAGTGGGTTGTCAATGGAGATAAAGTTAACATGGAGTTTTTTCTTACCAAGGCTTCGAAACTAAGGGGAAAGCATATTCTAAGTCTCAAGCGGGAGGATGATTCGTTGGCAACTGACCAAGATGAAATCTTGCAAATGGAAACTAAGTATTACAAAGACCTTTTAGCTCCAACGTTCACAGAAGCCCCACCAATTAACTTGATGCTTGAAGACCAGGATTGGAGAGGTAGCCAAAACACAGTTGTCAAAGACCATAGAGAAGGAAGAGATTGTGGCGGGGCTAGACATGATTCACAATAGGGCTTGCCTTGGAGTTGACGACCTTCCCAAAGTCTTCTTTGAGGAATTTTGGGAGCAAATTTTTCCCAGTTTGGAAACTAGATTACAAGAGATGTGGAGAACGGGAAGGATGCCGAGTAGCTTCAATGAAGGATTGATATACCTGATTCCTAAGTCGGAGAATGTGTCGTACGAGATTAGACAGTGGAGGCCCATCACAATTTAAAATCTCATTTATAAAAAAATTGCTAACATACTAGTGTAGAGAGTAAAGCCCTTTCTAGGAGATATCATCCAGACCAATCAAATCGGTTTCATGGAGCATCGTTCTATTATGGACAACATGATTTTGTTTAAGGAGGTTGTTGCGACGGCGAGGGAGACCAAGCAAAACTTAGCCTATCTGATGCTTGACTTCGAGATCGCCTATGATCGAGTGCAATGGTATTTCCATGAAGAAGTGATGAAGGTGATTGAGCTACCGTGGGAATGGAGATGTGCTACTCAAGCCTTATATAGGAATGGTTCAAGGTGTTGATTCCAAGGAAGAAAGGAGCTAGAATCTCTCTAACTAGATCCATCAGGCAAGGTTGTCCTCTCGCCCCCTTTCTATTCCTCTTTATTACTGAAGCAATGTCTACCTTTTTGAATAGTCAAGCAACAACTTTACATGGTCTTTCAAGCCCTAAAAAAAGGAAGTCCTTGCTCGACTCGGTGTTCACGGACGATACGATGCTATATTTCCAAGGTAATGAAACAAATCTTGAGAGGGCCCAGATCGCTATTGATCTCTTTTGCAAAGCATCAGAGGCCTCCATCAATTGGAATAAGTCCAAGGGTTTCTGGATTAGTTCGGAGGTAGAGCCGGTATGGAAACCAAATGCTAAATTCAGATGGATTGCAAAAGGGGAAGGCACTAGATATCTGGGAATGTGGATTGGTGTAGATATCGACAAAAGAATACAGTCGAAACAAATTCAAAGTAAAAGTTGCTACAAAATCTCCATCTGGTCAGGGATGAATTTATCATTAGCTGGTAGGACCATAGTAGCTAACCATGTGCTATTGTCTACGCTATGGCATATGGTCTCAGTGTGGATGTTTGACAAGCATGCTATTCGTATTGTTAAAACATGTACTCGGGGTTTTCTATGGGCTGGGAATAGGAATGACAACGCGGCAGCTAAAGTAGCATGGTCTACACAAGCATATGCATTTAGGAAAATAATTCAAAACGTGTAGCAAATGATGATGACTTATGAAACTACACATACTTCAGGAAATCTTGTTTTGGAATTTTAGAGGATCTCGACTAAGTGATATAGGTCAAGGTATTAATATTATATTTTTCACTAAAACTCGGAAGCGTGAGGCAAAACACAAACTTAAGATAGATGACTACTTCAAAAAATTAATATGGCCTTAGTCAAAAGGGAATATTGAATATGCATGTACAATAAATATTTACATGAGATCTTAGATAATTAAATAAAAGTATCTAAATATGACGATTACTTTGGGGAAGACAAGTTCTACGTAGCCATAAGCAAAATTCATTATAAAGAGTTAAACCATTATAGTAGAATTTCCTTGGAACATGACAATCTTTTCACAAACTTAATTCAATACATACTTTCTTTAAGAAGTTTGGTAAAGTGTTGATTATCCATGATTTTAATTCTATAGTAGGAAAATAACAAAATATGGAGATCTAGGAAGAAAACATAGTAGCTGGTTATTTATTATGTGACTCAAAGGATTGTACTATGAGGATTGTGGAAGGATTCTTAAAATATTGTTAACTTCACAAACTTGATTAAAGAATGAAGCGATGTTAGAGATTGCAAAAGCCATATAGGAATGATAGAGTGGCTTGTAATTCATACATTAATATTGAAACGCCTTGTAATTCATACATTAATATTGAGAATGTTAATAAAGGAACAAAAAATATGACAAATACGAATAGCCTTCATCCAACAATGGTCGTCCTCTCCCTTTCTTGAGTCAGTGGGCATCCACATAAGATGGAACCATAGTATGAACCATGCGAACCATTCGTGCATTCGTGCTCGAGAATGATTCAATCATTCGAGAAGGGTAAACACCCTCAAAGAATGATAAATACCATACTTTTGGTTAAACTATTTACTATAAGATAAATATTTTTTCAAGGTAAAAAAAAATTTAAAAATTGCAAAAAAAAAACACATTACCTTCTTAATAATAATATGCATTTTTTCGTAAACTCTAATAACAACTATCCAAAATCCTACTCTTCAAAAAAAATCTCAATGAGGTGTTAATCAAAACGAAGATTCCTAATCTTCATTCAAGGTGATATCATCATCATCAAAATCATCATCCTCATCCTCATCTTGTGCATTATCATCAATATAAGCCATCACATTGGTGAGGCTCTCATTTTCATCAACTTGTTGTGCTTCTTGTTCACTTTGCAACACTAATAACCGTTCTTCATCATTTTCTTTCTCAATCATTTCAATAGTAATCTCAATAGGATTGAAACATCTTTCTTTAATCTTCTTAAGAATACGAAGATTTGTGTGCAAAAAAACCAATTTTTGCACATGATTTGAACTCAATCTATTTCTCCTTTTAGTATGTATTAATGAAAATGTACTCCAATTCCTTTCACAAGACAATGCACTTGTACCTTGAGATAATATTCTAATTGCAAGTTTCGTCAAATTGGGAGTGCTTGCCCCAAAAGTTTCCCACCATTTGATTGGTGTGCTTAATCGATTAGCATCCTTTGCAAATGGAACTTGAAATTTCATGTCTAATCATCTCTTAAATTTCATGCTTGAAATTTCAGAAATTTCAGGCATGAAATTTCAGAGATGATCAGACATGAAATTTCAGACATTTCATTTTGGAAATTTCAGACATGAAATCTCTGAAATTTCATGGCTGAAATCTCTGAAATTTCATGGCTGAAATCTCTGAAATTTCATGGCTGAAATTTCTGAAATTTCATGGCTGAAATTTCTGAAATTTCATGGCTGAAATTTCTGAAATTTCGTTTTGGAAATTTAAACCCTAATAGCGATTATTAAACCTAAATTCTAATCATACCTGAATGTCGTGAGTCGTTGAAACTTGGTAAGCAGTGTGCACTGTGTAGATCGTTGGAGGCTAGGTAGGAGAGGAGAGGAGAGCGTAACGTTACGTCCAGAGAAGAAGAGGGAAAAAGAGGGAAAAAACGAAAAAAAAAATGAAAAAAAATGAAAAAAAAAAACACACGAACTTTTTAATATCATTCGTGTTCGTTTCCAACGTAGGAAAACGAATGATAAGCCTGACGAACACGAATTTTACGTACTATGGATGGAACTATCCTGTCCCTACAGGGATTTGTACATAATCTTGTAAAATTTTATAACTAATGGAAGGAGTTTTTTTTTTTTTTTTGGGGGGGGGGAATAAAAATATGACTCTCATTACAAGTGAATTGAGCTCTTAAAATGGACAATGCCACATAATTATTATATGTTGACTATATAGATCAAGCAATTAAACAAGGTTTGCCGAATGATTAGCTTATCAGTGGGATTAAGCCAATTTCCAAATCAAGAGATTAGAATCAAGTATCAAATTATCAACTATCATGGCGAGCTTAATTACTACTAAACTATATAGCACTATCATGGAGCAAAGGATAAGTGCATGGGTTGAAATTAGAAACAAAAAAGCATTTGGCAAGTTGGTTTTAGACCAAAACACACACTCTATTATTGTTTTTTTATTTCAAATAAGCTTTTGACAGTATACCAAGCATTGAGGTTTGGAATCAAATGGTAGGAATAAGCATGCCATTAGAGTATTTAATCGCCATTGTACAATTGTATGAGCAAGCTAGATGCCAACTAGAAGCTGATGATGAATTCTCAGAATATTTTTTTAAGTAACATGGGGTTAGTAAGAATGTCCACTATCACCAAAATTGGAAGAAGTGGTGAATAAAGTTGCAAGAGAAGAAGAAATAGATGCTCCAAAACTTACATGTTATCTTATTGCTTTTAAATGCGGATGATGTGGTTCCCTTTTCATATAATGTTGATGATATTCAACGTTTACTTGGAGCAATTAAAAGCATTTCGCCAAAGTAGTGGACTAATTATGAATGTGGATAAAACAAAAATGACATAAATGCAAACTGTCCAACCTGACTAATACCCTATGTGTGAAAAGCGTAGTATATCAGTTATTAATGAACCTGCCTCAAATAAATCTAGTTTATGCTTTTAAGTCTAAGCATCAAGTTGGTTGGAAAACTTATTATATGTTAGCCTGAATCAAAGTGATACCCATGGATTCCTACATTTGCTTGAAATGTTGGATATAAACTAAAAATGAATCACAAGAGAGAAAATCAGAGATTACTACATGTGCTTGAATGTGGAATATAAACTAAAACGGAATCACAAGAGAGAAATTCTCTCATCTACTTGGGTAGTTTATATCACAAAATATTTCAAAAGATGGGGTGCGGAAGGTCTCTTAGAGCTTTCAAGTGATACTATGAAATATGTAGTTATTCAAAAAATGTTAATGGAACCAACCAATAAGGAAGAAATGTGAAGACATTAGGCCAAAATCAGAATATTACATTTCAAACATCAACCCCGAATGTTGGGTTCAATAGAAGGCAAGAATGCCAATTGATCATGTTCAACCTCACCTCATTACCAACATGAGTATTAACTCTTTCAGAGCCCTCACTCATTTGCACTTGATCACACAAGCTAGGTATTGAAGCTGGATAATGGCATCAAAATATGTCAAATATCACTTGATCACACAAGCTAGGTATGCAAGGGCTTGTCGAGGATAAATATCACTTGCTTTTAAATGTTCAGTGTGACAGCCATGATGACATATTAACATGGGGTGATGTCAAATGACTTGAATGTCACGCTAAAGAAAACTTAGGACCTTTATGAAAACTCGAGTTTTTATTTTTGTTGCAATATTTTTATTTATTCTGATGTAATAATCTTTTAAAAGCCTGTATTGACTGTCATTGTACTTTTGAAACACCAAAAGGGAAATGATTACAAGGAAATGATTATTGATCATTTACTTTGGAATTGTTTGCAGGGACAATATTGTGCTCAGCACCTATTCACAAGAAGCAATCTAGCCATTTAAATAGTTGTTTTAGCTGAATAAATGAATACCATCCAATAAATGAATACAATACAAAAGATGGCGTGATTACCCACAAGAAGCTAACGATACCATCCATATAGATAAACAATCAGACATGTGAAGTAGAATTCTCATACTCTTCTAAGAAGCCCCACACTCTTTGTTCTATTTCTTTCCATGATCTTGCTGTCTTCAATTCTTTCCAGATGCTGAAAATGGCACCAAGTGCATTGTCCTCATGCAAGATCGAGTAGCACCTGCTAAAATGTACTAATCATTAGTACCAATCTAGTACATTATATCTGTCAAGAGAGAAAACTGGGTTAAATCGGCGTCATCACTAACTGAATAGTGTCAAAGATAGATTCAATGTGGCATCCTAACACAAGTTATTCTATTTATCATAGAACCACGAGATCTAACTATTTGTAGGTGACAGCCCTAGGACTATAGTATCTCCTTCTACAGTCTAGATTTGCTTTATTCCAGCATTTATTCATCTGATTTTCTGGACCTGACACTGCACAGTATTATTTCCATAAATGCATATGTTAAAACGCCACTATCATTTTTGTATTGAAAGGCTTTGAGCCTCACTAAGAAATTGTTTATTTTCTGCTACTGCCAGCCTTTTTGGCATATAACTTCTGTTCGTAACATTTTTCTCAAGTGGTATCACAGTTGTGATGTCTGCATACGTCTATTTGTTTCTTTCTCCCATCAAACTTTGTTTTCTTTGGGCAGCCAATATCTGTGATTCTTTTTTTTTACCCATTTCTATCCCTCCAAACAACGATATTGGGAACACAACAATCTAATTCACAGCATGGGAGGGATTCTAAGGCCCTCAATACCACGATTCCTCAAATTCTTAAAAAGTCTGTTCTAGTAAATGGTGACCTTGCTGCAATACTAAGGTTTGCGGTATATTGCTGAAGGGACTGAGCCCAATCATAAGTCTACTTCCATTGTTGCATTCTTAGCACCCGCGCAAGCTGCAATTGATTTTTAGCTTATTAAAAATGATTGTTTGTGCTCATGCTCTCCAACATGAAGTTCCAAGCCTCATGTTTCAGAGCATGAAGGGCATGAAACCATGCACACAACCATCTTTGTCCAATCAAGAGTCAAAGGTGAAACAATAAAAGAAGCCTTAAGAAGTGGCTAAATCCCTTTAACAATGTTATACAAACAATGTATTGCAACAAGGTCATCATCATCGGTGTTTTTTTCCTAATCTAGATAGTTGGTTCCATCTGGGTTAGCCATCTGGGTTAGACGCTTTGGAAGTTGAGAAATGATGAACGCCAATAGATGCATTCGAAACCATCAAAACCTAGCCCTCCACACAACTTCCGTGATGTCTAAAACAAATCCTTCATGATACACATCTTTCTGATGTTAATATTCAACAACATGCAGCCACCTCATCAACACCTTGTAAATCCCAACAACCTCATAATACATGCAACTTTGCCTGATTGTATAACGTCCCACAAACACATGAGCCTACTAGAAGCACTTGGTCTTGCTCCATGAAATGCAACTACAGAGGAAGACTTGATTCCATTAAGAGGAATCATGCATGGTAATTGGTCCCACGTCCCAACTACAATTTGCTCCCAACTGGCTGGAGTGGACTATGAGGAGGCATTTTCTTGAACAGCAGAATATGCTTCTATCCGGTGTGGCCAACAATTTTCTGCCCACTATAGTTTGAGTACTTCCCAAATGGACGTCAAGTTTGTCTTTATGAATGGTGACTTAATGTAAGAATTCTATATGGGGCAGCCCCTCATCTTAGGTCAGCAAAGTAGGGTCTATAGACTGAAGAAAGCCTTGTTTATTTTCTACTGGTCTGTTGCTTAGTTTTTGTTTTCTGCTGCTACTAACTTCTGGTTCACCATGAAACGTTTTTGCCCTCCAACCATAATGTGAAATAAGCCTTAGTCAGGTTGAACATTGAAGCAATTCTTAGAGTTGAGGAGCTTAAGTAATTAATTCATTAAGACGATGGAACATGGTCCCATATCCCCCTATTGCAAGTTACTTTGATAGCAGCATTATCTCGACAATACACTTAGGTAGATTTAATGAGATGTTATCATTAAGATATCTTGGATGTACAGGCCAGCGATATTCCTCTAGCCTGTCTCCACATCCCTTTTGTGTGTATATTCCTTTGAAACAGAATTTCAAATTTCAGAGAACCATACAATAATCAGAAAATGAATTCAGACCGTTTGTTTTAATCAACGTTAATGCATAACATGCAATAAAAAAAGTATTACATTGCTCGATACGAAAGCTTGTTTACTGCTGTTTCAGGATTTGCTGGTTGTCCCAAAGTTGTTGATAGTTCATTGGATTTTGATGTTAGTGGGAGGTTATAACTTGCTAGGAACTGATTCATAAAGTGAACATCACCTCGGAAGACATCTAGAAAAATTGGCAGCATTTCATACAGTGGATCACCTACAATAAATAGAAAATTTATTATAATCTGGTAAAGCTTACATACTTGGACAGTAAGAAAAATTAGATGCATGCAATATGCTCACCAAGACAAACATCTCCAAAGTCTAGGATGCAACATCCTTCTATTTTTCCAATATTCTCAACATTTGGTATATGATGATCAATCTCGTCTGATCCATTTGATTTACTTGACTTTACCAGTATATTTTCATCATTTACATCCATGTGAAGCCAAACAGGTTTTGTTGTCTTTATATCCACCTAAAAATGGTGTCACTCAAATTGAATAAGCAAAACCTCAATTTGATTAGATCCGTAACGAGAGAAAGACATTGAAAGTTATCATATCACTACCTACCAACATTACAGGATCAGCTGGAAGATAATCCTCTACTTGTTTAACCAAATGGTTAGGGATAATTTCCCTATGATTCACAGGCAAAGTTTCAATTCAGTTTATTCATCACCAGATAAAATAATAAACACCAGCAACACTACAAGGACAGATTACCATTCCTCCAGCTCTGCAATGATGTCTCGTTGTTGCCTTCTCATCATGCCAATGAATAATGACCATTCACCCATAACTTTAAAGGCCCATGGTTTATTGTGATTATCAGAGGGTACTATCTCTGGTTGACTTTTTCCATTTACAACAGAATACACTCGAGGAATTGGCAGACAATGTAGATTTTTTATCTGCTCTCCCAGAAAGCTGCTGACGTCTAAAATGTCTCTCTCGTTCATTGATTTACGCCTGAAAAACATGTTCTGTTAGTCCATCGATCAAGTTTCTATAATAATTTTCCAGAAACCATGGAAAGTATCTCACATGTAACAAAATTCTTTGTCATCATATCGAGAAGTAATAATATATGGGTAGCATGGATTCTCACAATCAGGTTCAAGATAATCATCTTCACAGGAATTTAAATATGATGGATTTATGGCTGCCTGGTTCCATCTTGCTCGGTGGAAGTCCCCAAATGAGGTACTTTGCTTTTTGTGGATCTTCTGAAGCTTCTTTTTTGGATCATTCCTTCCATCCCATTCAACAACTTTGTATACTCCAGCTCCATAATAAATGACACCACTGGCAAGAATACTTGGAATTGCATGTTTCAAAGGCGTTTCTGACTTCTGTAACTCGGAATAAAATTGCAACTGCAAGGTCATCGTAAGAACATATAAGTATGCATATTCTAAACAGATTTTTCCTTTGAAAGATCTCCAACAAATCATTGAGGAGAAATATGACACTACAACATCAAAATAGACCCATTAGGCATAGTGTGTGAACACGTGCTTAGTCGGCCATGAGCATTAAAGGCCCAATACAAGTCATTCTTAGGGGAGGGTGTCGAGAAAGAAGCTCAACATGTATAATTGTTACACTTAATGTGTATCCTACGAAAGCTTTGGTGTGAACATAGTTATAATAGTGTGAACCTAGTTAAGTAATTGTTGGGTGTGAACATACTTAGAATTAGTATGAACCTAGTTAAGTAGTTGTTAGATGTGAATATAGTTATAATAGTGTGAACCTAATAAAGTGGCCGTTGGGTTTAACAATCGGCAACGGTTCGGTTTGAACCGAACCAAAACACGAACCCGCGGCTTAACGGTTTTAACTGTTCGGTTCGGTTCAGGTTTAGGTTTTAAAAAACGGTTTGGTTTCAACAGTCAAAAACCATGGGTTAAATGGTTTTTTATTTTTCATTATTTATTTTATTTTAAAAAAATTTTAAAATTTGTTTTTAAACAATCTTTTTATTTTTAGACCTTATTCTTACAATTTAGGAAAAATAAAATTTAAAAAAAAATTAAAATAATGAAATATTATAAATTTAATAAATTTAAAATTTGACCTATGTTGAAAAACCGAAACCGTGGTTTTTACGGTTTGAAAAATGTTTAACGGTTCAGTTTAATGGTTTCGTGGTTCGGTTCGATTTGGTTCAAGTTTCAAAAAATTTAAACAATTCGATTCCAAACCAGTTCACCAAACCAAACCGTTGCCAATTGTTAGTTGGGTTTCCACCTACCTATAGAAACTGGTTATATAAACCATTCTATATCTTTGTAAGCAGTGCTCATTTTCCCTAATCTACTGATATTTCCTTAAGTCTTCTAAGTGATCTTGTTGTGTGAGAGTTAATCTAAGATCCTATCACGGACACACCAAGCGCGGACTAAGACGGAGCACAGATGATGAGGCTACGACGGAGTGATGAGGCTACGACGGAGCGATGGCGGAATGACACAAGAGCATAAAGATAGAGATGAAGACTAAGGAGAGAAGATGGGTGAAACGAGAATACTAGATTGATATGTCCATGACTGGCGTTATTCACCTTGAATTCCTTCAAGGTGAACTCAACTATTTATACTAAGTGGCATGCATACCTGTTGCACGCATGTGATACAATAGAGCATGTAGGCAGTAGGTACGCATGCATGTGCCAAGTGTTAATAATACAAGGGAGAAATTATGCACATGATGCTAGCTAAAACCTACAATGAGGAAGTATATACATGATTATATGCTAGATGTGTGGTTAACACATAACACTCGATTACAACATGGTTATGTCAAGAGTTCGAATCTTGACAGATCCCTGCATTTTCTACAATAATGTGTGTTGACATGCTTAGTGGTCATGGGGATTGAATGCCCACAACTAGTCATTCTTTGAAAACAAAATATTGCAATCATAGTATGAACCATGCGTACCATTCGTGCATTCGTGTTCGAGAATGATTCAATCATTCGAGAAGGGTAAACACCCTCGAAGAATGATAAATACTATACTTTTGGATAAATTATTTACTAGAAGGTAAAAAAAATTTCAAGGTAATTTTTTTTTTTAAATTGCAAAAAAAAAAACATTACCTTCTTAATAACAGAAATTACAACAAAATTACAGAAATTACAGAAATTACAGAAATTATAGAGAAATTACAAAAATTACAAAAATTATAGAAATTACAGAAATTACAAAAAAATTACAGACATTAGTGAAAAATTACAAAAAGTAATGGCCAGGAGAAGATGTGGTCACTGACTCACTATTAACTAGTGTGCACGATGCAAGCAGCAGATCGTTCAAGGAAAAGGGGGGAAAAGAGGTAAAAAACCAAAAAAAAAGGTAAAAAAAGGGAATTACAACAAAATTACAGAAATTACAAAAAAATTACAGAAATTAGCGAAAAATTACAAAAAGTAATGGCCGGGAGAAGATGTGGTCACTGACTCACAATTGACTAGTGTGCACGATGCAAGCAGCAGATCGTTCAAGGAAAAGGGGGGAAAGGGGAGGAGAGCAGAGCGTAGCGTTGATGTGCAGAGGAAAAGGGGGGAAAAGAGGTAAAAAACCCAAAAAAAAGGTAAAAAAAGGAGAAAAAGGAAAAAAAAAAACACGAATATTTGAATACCATTCGTGTTTGTTTTCCAACGTAGGAAAACGAATGATATAGTAGACGAACATGAATTTTACCTACTATGATTGCAATTGACATGTCATATGCATTTAATGACAGAATATTCTATATCACACTTTCTAATGTTGGCTTATTGTAGCTCCCTTTTTCTTAATGCAAACTCTTCTTGTTGTGTAGATCTCTCTCTCTCTCTCTCTCTCTCTCTCTCTCTCTCTCTCTCTCTCTCTCTCTCTTATTTGGTCTTATAGGCCATTTTGGCCTCTTAAAAGACGTTAATATATCTTTCTTCTCTCTCTCTCTCTCTCTCTCCTTTTCCGTAAAAAATGGCTTTCACTACGAAAGGAAAAAAAACACCTCCACGATAAGTTTACTACAAAGTATAGAACCTTTATAGGGAGCTAAATACTCCCACGACTCCAAACTCAATGCCACCCTACACAACAATTCAAATGGCGAATATGATGATATGTGACCTTGCATAGCTCTCTCTCTTCATGGTTGAGATTTCGTGACTTCTCTAGCACTGTCAACTGCCTCAAAAGAAGTTCTTTTAACTTTACAACATATTTTCTCACCCCAACTTGCGAATCAAAAGTGAAGGCATTCCGCATATTCCAATTGAACCATAACCCCCAATACCTCAAGCACTTAAAAATAATTTGGAAATGAGGCATTGGTTCCTTGTTCTCCATATGTGCAAAAACCCAACTAGGGGAGATAGGCTTAGTCCAATTAGAGACATCCCCACTAAACTGATACACCTCCAAACCATCCTTGCAATCGGGCATAAAAGAACTCAATGCCTACTATGTTCCAATTCCACCAAACAAAAGAAACACAATCCTTTAGTAATGTTTCTTTTTTTTAATGCATTCCCCAATGGTAAAGCTGCAACCATAACTCTCCAAATAAATACCTTAGCTCGTAGCATCAATCGAGAACAGCAACTTGCTTTGATCACATGAAACCACCAAGTAATGGGATTACGAAAACCCCATATCTTTATAACCCTTTCTTCCAACAACTTATGTTTGTCAATCAACTTGTGATAAGCAACATTTGATCATAGTCAATCTCTTATTTCCAACAAACCTTCAATCAAGCTCTTGAGATCCGCCATCTAACTCAGGAATTGGCTCATATGAAGATAGTATTTCTTGCAACTTATCCCAAATAAAGGTATAACCTTTTGGAATATGAAATGTTGACATTTTGGTATTTGTCTCCCTCCCTCTCTCTCTCTCTCTCTCTCCTCGCTTATTTGTCACACACACAACGAAACTCATACTCCAGTGCATACAAGAATCAAACCTTAGGTCTATTTCTTTACATTACAAAACTAGAATTATGAGAAAAACAAGTTATACCTCGGATGATAAACCATCGATAACTCTATCTTGGCTTGTTTCATCAAGATATAATTTGATTGCATTGCGTCCAACAAGAAACACCTGAAGTGCAATTTAAAAATAAGGAAAATGACTTCGTTTTTAAAATCTACGAATAAATACAAATGATGATTACCGGATTACTTCCATTTCCAACAGGTAACTTCTCTTCATCTGTTGGTGGAGGAAGGTTATGATAATTGCATATTGAGGCAACTTGTTCTAGCCAGCCTTCAGCATCAAATGCAATGCAAGCACCCTTTGGTTCCAAAAGAGACCATTAAGTGTCTTCCCTTTCATTTAAGATAATTAATGGATAATATAAATTGCAATACAGGTTCTTCTCGATGACTTGAATATAATTGAAGGTCACGAAAGACTTTATTAACTGACCTTCCAGATTAGCTGCCTCAAGTCTGGCCGCATGAGCCACAACCTGTTCAACCACTTGCGTAATGTCTGGGACTTTACATAACCACTTTTCACTAACTTAGTCACGGAAGAGTTTGAGTGATGATCAATAAGAGAAGATAAAAATTCAACTGTAAAGCTCCAATCAGATTCATAGAAACCCTTCGTTGTCATCTTATCCCCATTCCCATTAGCAGATGGCTCCAATGAAGAATCAACATTAGCTAACATATATTCATGCATAGCAAGTTTTCCTGCACGAGCAACTCCTCTGTGATGATAACCAGGCGTTAAGTCAATGCATACAAGCTCAAAATTTGTGGAATTCACAAAGTTTTGTGTTACAGCCACAGATGTCTCAAGGTTCAAAACACAGTGCCACCACCCACTTGGAACAAAGATGGTTTCACCAGGATTCTGAATGCACTCAAGCGGTTTATCGTCCTCTTTGAGGGTAGGATATACATCCAACCACCACTACAAGTTGGAATGAGAAAAGCATGTTATCATCAAACCATGTCATCTAAAAGAATATATGCCATTGATAGTAGTTGCAGAAACCTGAAGGGATGAAGGGCTGTCTGTGGCCATATCTCCATCTTCATCAACATGTATAGTAACTGATGGAGGGACATGCCCAGGAGGATAGAAAACCCATCTGCAAATCATTCCAAATCTTCTCATCTCGTGAAGCTACACACATCTCCCTAAACAAGATCATAAGATTTCCAATACCTCTTCCGACCTCTAATCAAGGTATTCCATGCACTTGTCAAAGCCGGATCAACATGCCATGATGCACCTGATCGAGGAGGACCAATAACTAACCACCTGAATGGAGGCCGTTCCGAATCATCCATAAAGCTGAACAGATCTTCTTTGAAAAATTCTGGCACTTGATAGTCTTCGATCAAACTTGGAGCAATTTCACCAAACTACAAACCAAATAATTAATTTGCACAATAAAAATGTTTTTCCCCGCATTGCCAATGTTGGTTTTACACGAACAAACATTCTATGCGAACAAATTTGATTTTATAGGTTTTCTTTCTCCATTGTTTTCTAGACGTTATTTTAATGAATTCCTTCTATCTGATTCACAATTTTTAGTGTGCTCATCACAGCCAGAAACAAAACATATGTGAATCTGCAGGAGGGACATTTCTACTTGCAAAAGTGGTCATAAAGGCAAGTAGATTTAATAAAAGAAACTAAAAATCCGAAAGAGTCCCACACAATGTTTTCATATTTATCATTTTCTAGCATTCCAAGAAGTAGCATATCATGAACATTGGCTAAATGGTAAGCTTTGAGGTCCATAAGGTGGAGGTTGTAGGTTCTATGTAATATATTTTAGTCCTATGGTTCAATATTGGTCTCTGTATCACGAATACATATATATACATATATGTATATACGTAGATTGACCCATGCGTGATATTCATGAAATTCGGCGTTCGTGAAATTCTTAATATTCGAGAATGAAAATTTGCCTCAAGAATATTATAAAACCATTCGTTTTAAATTTATATAATAAAATTTATTTAATTCACTAAAAATTTGATTCATTAACACATTAATTAAATCACTAAGACAATAATTAATTTACTAATACATTAATAATTAATTACTTCATTAACATAATAATTAACCTACTAATACATTAATTAATTTACTAATAAATTTCTTAATTCATTAAAACATTACTTAATTCATTGAAAAATATTAATTTATACATTAATAATCAATTAATCCATTAATAATTAATTAATTAGGGTTTCAGCTAAACTTAGGGTTTCAGTGAAACCCCGAGTTTGCAACCAAGAACAGGATGTAGGATTAGCGTGGAGCATGAGAGGAAGGTGAGGATGCAGGCCAAAAAGAAGAAATATGGTCGAAATTAGGATTTTAACTGAAATTAGGGTTCACTCGAAACCCTAATTTTCTGGCCGAGAACAGGATGCAGACGGAGGCGAGGGTGTAAGCACACACAGGGAACAGGGTGAGACTCCTCGGTTGCTGCTCACTGTTCACCCGCTTGCACAATTTTTTTTCCAAAGAAAACAAATAAATTTACATGTGAATATGTCAATCTATATATATGGTATGGACTGTAGAAGCATGGTCACTCACAGATCAACAAAGTCACAAAAAGGAGTTCAAAGTTCCATGTTTACCTGCCTTTGCATCAAAAATGTAAAGTGGATTCTCATCATGTTGATGCCTCATGTAAAATGCATAGTCTTCAAAACACATAAGGAGTTTCTTATCATCGTCCTCTCCAACTTTGAAAACACATTTTCCAAATTTCTCCGTGAAATAATCAATGTTCCATCGTTGCATGGCTGGCCATCTGTCAGCTAAGTTACCTAATAGGACCTGATGGACCAAAAACACAATTCTTAACATCATGTGTTGCACTGAACTTCAATCAGCAGCAAACATGCGATTATAGAACATAGGTACCTTCGTCACTGAAATCTAAGAGTTTGGGAAAGTATGTACATCCCCAAACAAAAGAAAATGGATAAGAAACAGTAAAGTAAACTACGACAAGAGGACGGTCATGCAAAACAATTTCCTTTTTGTTCCTTCTAACTGTGATTTATTACGATATATTATATGCTATCCAGCTATTAATGTTTTTTTTACTTTTACTGTCTTCCTTTTCTAGTTGATTAGTGAGTCATTTACTTTTCAATCTTTTAGCATCAGATTTTAGAATCTAGATGGATTAGCAATCAAGTTAAATCTGAACATGGTTTATTTGTATTTTAGCTACGCATGCAAAACTCAAGTTTGGGTTTCCATTTTCATTCCCTGTTTTGGAAACTCAAGAAACTTGTTTTCTTTGATTCTGGTTCCTATAGCTACAGGCAGCTATGAACGTAAACCAGTATCTGCAAATAATAAACTAGGCTGTACCAGCCCGTGGATCACCATTTCCTTTTACTTTCCTTTGTCACGCATTCTATTGTACATCTACATAGACAGCCTCTCCATGATCTCTTTTGTTTATTTGTTTCCATTTTGTTGATACTCTGATAAATGTAGTGGGAATCTTGTTGTTCAGGTGAGGAAGAAGATGTGGAAATGCTCAGGATCATGGTTACCCCAATTTTGAATTAATATAACTACCTACACTTTAAGCTGAAGAAGCGATATAATCAATATCAAGAATAAAGATGCAAGACTATACTAGACAGACTCAAAGCAATGCTATGAACAAGTTATTATTTCATAATATATATATAGTCCTAAGTTTTTCTGATGATTGTATAGAAGGGAGGCTTATAACTGTACCGGTTTTTTCCCATCATATGTAGATACAAATTCCTTAAAAGAAAGGTCGTGCTTTCTGTCTATCATTCCTTTATCAACACCAAAATATCTTGTATCTGCATTAGAACGGTACCATCTTCTGTATAAAAAGACAGAAGAAAATCCTGCAGACATAAGATCATTCAGAAACAAGCATTCTCCTCAAATAAGTTGTGAAGCTTCTGTTTTTCTCACCATCAAAATGAAGCTTGGTATTGGTGAATCCATGGGTAGCTCCATTATCCTTGGTTACTCTGCCAAAATGTGTCATTTAAACTAGTTACAGGATATAATAAATAGTTATTGCAAGGAAAGATGGGAAACATAGAGAGAGTATTATGGTGAATGGTATTGACAACACATTCGGAGAACAATAATTATCACAATGGCATGAAAATGTGTACAAAAACTGCCAGTCCGCATGAGATTACCAAAACAGGGATGAATGCAGCACCAATGAATTCCTATTCCATGAAGTTAGCTTTCTCTATCGACTACAGCTCAGGCTCCCTACAGGGGTGAAGTTACATGGGATGAATTCTGACATATTATCCCCACTCAACTATAGCTTGGACTGGTCTGTGCTTTACTTCAGCCAATTAACACATTATCTGATTTGAATCAAATGATCGGAGAAACATATTGAGAACTCTAGATGTACCAATATGATCACATTAGGCGAAATTACCATTGTATATTTGAGGAAGGCTTTGGAACCCAACACCAGGCTATGCAGTTTGATCCTAGAGGACCATAGGTGTTCGGGTTTTCTTCACATGGAGCTTCAGAGGCAGACAAGCCTCTTAAAAAAAGAAGAGACTTGTAATGAGGTGAATGGCCGAAAGGTAATGCAAAGGAAAGGCGAGAATGCCCCAAGCTGCAATAGAAGTATGCAAGCCAGAGCCATAGAGCGTCAACACGAAAACAAAACCATGAGACCCAATCAACCATTGAGACAATGTGCGCCTCAACCTGAATATACACCATACAGCCTGAATATGAGAACAAAACCATGAGGCTTAAACACTGAATTCCAGGCCAACCACTGAGACAATGCACGCCTCAACCTGCCTCATTAAGAAAACACCAACATCCAAATGAGTATGCAGGAGGGATCTCTACTCTCATCATCATTTTCCAAGAAATCCTTGATACCCTGGTGGAAACTCACTTAGCAACACCAAAGTGCTGACCAATGATGTCAGCATTAAGGTAACATGTGAAAGTGCAAGCAACAAAGAGTATGTACATTCACACTCAAAGAAACAAACCCCAAGGGATCTAATAGACACAATACTGCCTACAAACATAAGTCGGACAAACATCCCAGCCATGGCTGCCATCTGGGTACTCCTAATGATAAGATATAGCACGGTAACCCCCCCAACCTGACACACTTGGGTACATGTGCATAAAGCGGCTGAAACAAACCCGAAGGGATCCAATAGATACAATACTTCCTAGGAACATAAGTCGAACAAACATCCTAACCATTGCTGCCATTTGGAGACTACTGAGGATAAGGTATTGCAGCTGTAAAACGGGGTGTCCCACCCCCAGCCTGAACCACTTGGAGACACCCACTCAGGTACATTTGCATAAATAGGCTGATTTCACAGGAAGGGCACAGTGCTGCAAGAGGGGCTGCAAGGCTAAAGTCTCTCTGTTTTCTATTTCTTTTTCTTTTTTTCCCTTCACAATATTTTATTATACAACATTATGGATATAATTTCACATGATCACTTTCAAACGTCAGATGGACCACATCAGTTAAAAATATCACACAGACGCATCAGCAAGTTGTTCTGGGGACAAATGTGAAGAAGTCTGCAAGGTGATTAGTAACAGCAGTAAAAGTAGTACATGGATTATTTGCAATAGTGAGTAAATGCAGTGAGTGGATAATTTTGTGAAGCATAACTCACTTTTGCAATACCGTGTGCTTCCAAGTACCCGAATATCGAAGCAATCCTTCATGAGTATTTAAGCATAGCTTCATCCACAATGGATCCTCATTGCAAAATATGTAGAAGACACTACATTCAACAACATTCAATGAATTAATATTGATTCCCCAGTTTTTCATGATAAAAGTTTGTCTTCAAATTGGTAAATGGTTGTAAAGGAAAAGGTTCAACAGCATAAGAACCAAAAATAATGACAAATACATAGCAATGGCCTTCAATGAAATATGGGCTGATGTATGCCATGGTTCACCATATCAAAGCTATAAATCATTAATAATATTGACTGTTGATTTTTACATTTTGATTATTTATTCCCTGATGCTGAAAGGAAAATAACTATCTGTATATAAAAGTCCAACAAAACAAAAACCAAAAAGTATACTAAATTGTTAGATATAATCAATGATCAGCCCCAAGTTGTAAATCTATCCCCATATGTGCTCTTAGAGTGCACATTTTGTGATAGCGCCCCAAATGAGGAGCGGCTAGTGTGCAACTCGACCATATGGGTCGATAAGGTGTTAATCTAGGAAACCGTAGATGCGTAGGACACAATATATTTAGGAAAGAGAGAAATAGATAAAAGGATTGGCTAATCAAGTCAGCTAGAATATTTTGTGGGCAAGTTACGATGTACTTAGTCTTGAAGTATGCGTCATTGACTTCAAGATAAGTATTATCTAGCACTAGCCTGTACCTAGGGAGTTGGGTCATATTAAATGACAAGTCAGTTGACAGAAAAGGAATATCTCCACTACTGTCAACTGACTTGCACATTTATACTAAGACCAAACATAGATTATAAGTCACTTTTCTCACACAGTGGTCAGATTGATCATTAGTCCCCACTAATTTTGTAGTGAGCCGGTCCATATCCTATCTAAGCTCTAAGGTGTGAGCGCATGGGAAAACTACCATTTTGAACTACTCTCATACGTAATAGAAATTCTGTTTTCATATATCCATCTCTGCAGTTGTAACTCTATATACCTATCTACTCGATTCTCAATATTTCTAATATGGTATCAGAGCAAAGAGGTTGATCTAGATTAGGTATATACGGGTAGTTGCTGTCTAGCAACAGAGAGAAATAGAGAGAGAGAGAGAGAGACAGAGTATCAATGGCCTTGTCCACGAATGTTGCAGCTGCTCCATTGCGCATTCGCCCACCTCCATTGTCTGATGGAAAGCTAGATGGAACCAACTACACTCTATGGAAGTTCAAAATGTCTGCCATTTTGGATTCCTACGAGTTGTTGGAAACAATCATGGGACCCACAGGGGGAGACCCTGAGCCCATGGCAACCTTTGACCCTGCACACCCTACCACATCAATTCCTCCAAATGCTGATCTACTTCGAGCCTGGAAGAGAAGGAATGCTGATGCGCTATGTACCATAGTCACTGGTGTATGTGACTCCGTACTAACACTAGTGCAACATACAACTAGGGCACATGAAGCTTGGAGCATATTGGCCAGCCAGTATGAGACCAGAAACTATCCAAGGATACTAAACCTCGAAAATCAGCTTGCTGCAGAGAAGCTCGCTGATGGAGAGAAAGTAGAATCCTTTGTAAAAAGGATTAAGGATCTTCAAGATCAGCTGGCGGCTGTTGGAGTAGTCGTCTCTCAAGAGGATATGGCTCATCGGTGCATTCGAGTACTTCCTTTCAAGTATGATGGCATTGTGACAGCATTGAACACTCAGGTTCGACCCACTCCTTTAAAATTTGATGAACTAAGTGCAATGCTGCTTGAAGAGGAGCTTCGGCTGAAGACAAGAGAAGAAAGGGAAGATTCAGCATTTGTCTCTAGGACTAAGGGTGAAGGGGCATCCAATTCAAACAATGCGAATAGGATACCGAAGAAGAAGAAGTTCAATGGATCGTGTTTCTACTGTGACAAGAAGGGTCACACAATCAAGGATTGTCGAAAGAAGATGGCGGATGAGAAGAATGGTTCTAATAAGACTTCTTGGAGAGAGCCCGAGTCCGCTAACAATGTCGTAGATGAACTTGAGTTATGGGTCGCAACTGAAGAAGTGTGTTCTTCAGTTGACACTCAAGTTGTTGATGAGTCTTGGATTCTCGATAGTGGAGCATCCCGACATATGACCAGTAATCGTGACTGGTACAGTTCTTGGACACCTCTACAAGAGCCCATCAATGTTGTGGTCGGGAACAATGCTCGATGTCCGGCCAAAGGAACCGGAACCGTCTCCCTCAAAGCAACGACCGGTGGGACAAAGCATCTCTCTCAAGTGTTGTACGTGCCAGATCTGAAGAAGAATCTACTGTCCATTTCTGCACTGACTGACAAGGGTCTTGATGTTCGATTCAAGAAGTCGGGTGCAGAAATAACAGATTCTGCTGGCAAGGTTGTAGGAATAGGGGTGAGGCGCAACAATCTCTATGAGCTGAGCGCGTTTACCATTTCTACTGACCACAGCACAAGTACCAACACAAAGCAATGGCATGAGAGATTTGGGCATCTCAACGTTGCTGTGTTGAAGGAGATGAAGAAGTCGAATATGGTAGTTGGGTTGCCAACCCTATCTGACTTAAGTCATGTTTGTGATGCTTGTATGATGGGCAAGCATCAAAGATCAGCCATTCCAAAAGAGAGTCAAAATCGGGCAAAGACTCCTCTACAGCTAATACACATTGACCTCTCTGGAAAACTGGTGACTCCTGCAATGGGTGGATCTCTCTACTATATGCTAATAGTCGACGACTTCAGCAGAAAGATGTGGGTTTACTTCCTTCGGGAGAAGGCTGAAGCTTTTAAAATCTTCAAAAGATGGCATAAGTTTGTCGAGCGAGAGTCTGGAAAGTTAGTGAAGGAGCTACGCTCTGATCGAGGTGGAGAATTCTTATCAATAGAATTCTGTGAGTATTGCAAAGAGCATGGAATTAAGCGCCAACTTACAACTGCCTACACCCCACAACAAAATGGCGTTGTCGAACGTCGAAATCGAACAGTTGTCGAGATGGCTAGGTGTATGTTGAAGGCACAAGCGCTGCCCGACCCATTCTGGGCTGAAGCAGTGAACACAGCAGTTTACATCCTCAATCGGAGCTACACGAAGGCACTTCAAGGGAAAACACCCCAAGAAGCTTATTCAGGCAAGAAACCTTCAGTGCTGCACTTCAGAACCTTTGGGTGTATGTGCTACGCACATATTCCAGATGTGAGCAGAAAGAAGTTGGATGCTAAAAGCAAAAAGTGTATCTTTCTCGGATATAGTGAAGAGTCAAAGGCCTATCGACTCTACGATCCAGAGGCAAGAAAGATATTGACAAGCCGCGATGTGGTGTTCGATGAGGAACAACCACAGCTAGCTGAGAACAACGATTCTCAAGTTATCTCATCAACTGAAGAAGTATTTTACCCAATCCCGACCCATTATCCAAAAAAGGAAGCTGAACCATCTGATGGTAATGGTTCACTAGTTCAGCCTATGCCAGTCCCACATGTAAAGAAAATACCTAAGTGGGCTCAACAACTCTTCAATGATCATACTCCTAAAGTTGAGTTTCCTGAAACTTCAACTGATGGATTACGAAGATCAAGAAGAATACAGGAGCAAGGAAGAACCTCTGACCACATTGTCAACATGGCTCTGATGGTGGACATCATAGGCTCAGTGAGTGAGCCGACCTCGGTGGAGGAAGCTATGGCCGACCCGAAGTGGAAAGAGGCGATGATATCAGAATATGATAGCATCATGAAAAATGACACATGGGAGTTGGTAGAGAGGCCAACAAAGAAGAAGGTGATAGGCACGAAGTGGGTATGGAAAGTAAAGTATAAAGCTGATGGCTCTTTGGAGAAATTCAAGGCCAGGCTAGTAGCGCAAGGATACTCCCAAATTGAAGGGTTCGATGTACAAGAAACATTTGCCCCGACAGCTCGCATGACAACAATTCAAATGGTCATAGCGTTGGCTGCTTCAAGAGGATGGCCGATTTATCAAATGGATGTCAAATCAGCATTTCTGAATGGGCATCTCAAGGAGGAGGTATATGTGACACAACCACCGGGGTTTGAGATACCGAATTCAGAAAACAAAGTTTGCAAGCTGAAGAAGGCACTATATGGTCTAAAGCAAGCACCAAGAGCTTGGAACAAGAGGATAGACAGCTTCTTACGATCAATCGACTTTAAGCAATGTGCTTCGGATGCAAGTATGTATGTCAAAATGAAGGACGGGAAACAAGTCATCATTATCATTTACGTGGATGATCTAGTACTTACTGGTGACCATGAAGAGTGCATTGGCCAAACACAAGAGTGTTTGAAAACTGAGTTTGAAATGACAGACTTGGGGATTCTACACTACTTCCTTGGAATTGAGGTTTGGCAAACCTCGGTCGGCATCTTCATGTCACAAAGAAAGTATGCAACAGAGATCTTGAAGACCTTCGGGATGATGGACAGCAAGTCGAAGTCGACTCCAATGGAGTCAAACTGCAAGCTATCCCAAGAAGACTCATCACCAATGGTTGACATAAGGAAGTATAGACAACTAGTAGGAAGTCTAATTTTCCTATGCAACACTAGGCCGGATATTTGTTTTGCAGTCAATGTGGTGAGTCGATTCAGCAACAAGCCGAAGGAGACTCATTGGAAAGCTGCTCTACGTGTATTAAAGTACATTGTGGGTACTTTAAATTATGGAATCTTCTACAAGCCAACAATTGACCAACTTAGTGGATATTGCGACTCCGATTGGGCTGGAGATAGTGATTCCAGAAAATCAGTTTCTGGATATTGTTTTTCAATAGGATCTGGAGCTGTTTCATGGAGTAGTAAAAAACAACCAACAGTGGCACTATCTTCAACGGAGGCAGAATACAAAGCAGCATGCATAGCGACATGCGAGGTAGTTTGGCTAAGAAGAATCCTTATGGATGTGGCAGTCCCAATAAGGACGGCAACGGTATTGAGGTGTGACAATCAGAGTTGCATGGCCATTGCCAAGAACCCCGTATTTCATGCACGTACTAAACACATAGAGATTCAGTATCACTATGTGCGGGAGCTAATAAATGATGAGATTGTGGAGCTTGAGTACTGTCCAACATCAGAAAATGCTGCAGATATCTTCACAAAGGCGCTTGGAGCAGAACAGTTGCAACAACCCCTTCGACGACTAGGTGTTGGCCCAATTCCAAGTGAATTCAATGGGTTGATCATTGAGGGGGCGTGTTAGATATAATCAATGATCAGCCCCAAGTTGTAAATCTATCCCCATATGTGCTCTTAGAGTGCACATTTTGTGATAGCGCCCCAAATGAGGAGCGGCTAGTGTGCAACTCGACCATATGGGTCGATAAGGTGTTAATCTAGGAAACCGTAGATGCGTAGGACACAATATATTTAGGAAAGAGAGAAATAGATAAAAGGATTGGCTAATCAAGTCAGCTAGAATATTTTGTGGGCAAGTTACGATGTACTTAGTCTTGAAGTATGCGTCATTGACTTCAAGATAAGTATTATCTAGCACTAGCCTGTACCTAGGGAGTTGGGTCATATTAAATGACAAGTCAGTTGACAGAAAAGGAATATCTCCACTACTGTCAACTGACTTGCACATTTATACTAAGACCAAACATAGATTATAAGTCACTTTTCTCACACAGTGGTCAGATTGATCATTAGTCCCCACTAATTTTGTAGTGAGCCGGTCCATATCCTATCTAAACTCTAAGGTGTGAGCGCATGGGAAAACTACCATTTTGAACTACTCTCATACGTAATAGAAATTCTGTTTTCATATATCCATCTCTGCAGTTGTAACTCTATATACCTATCTACTCGATTCTCAATATTTCTAATATAAATTTATATCGACAGTGTTTCATGAAATTTTGCAGATATGTAAAATCTTTACATTTTCTTGATGTGTGATAAAATGCACAGTATCAATGGCCTTTCATCAAATATAGCAAACTATGTGAAAGCTTTATATTTTCTCCATGGACTGTATCAATGACATTCCATCAAATATAACATATTATGTGAAATCTTTATAGTTTTGGTTTCCTGATGCACTGTCTCAACGAGCTTTCATCAAATATAGTATATAGTATGCGATATTTACTTTTTCTTGATCTCTGGAAGATCCAAACAATGCTTTTGGCCAAATTCAAGTTAGACATGATCAATTAATTTATTGATAAAACTGCGAGCATTGTGTAGCAAGAATCCATAGACTTGTACACAATGTTCTTGGTAAAAATTAAAGTTTTATATGGCTGCAGTTCTTCATAGTTCAGATTCAACACATTGATCAACGAGATAGAGAACTCTGAGCATGAATGGTAGCATATATATAAATAAACTTCAAGCATTTCGTAGCTAGGAACAGAAAAAAGAGAACAAAAAATCAAAGAGAGATAGAACGACAATACACGTACCTGCTAACGCAGGAGAGGATCGTCAAATCTTTCGCTTCAAGAAGCTCCAAGATGCAGCAGATGATCTCATCAGAAAGGACCTGGAAGCGACCTAATGCATCGCTTCGGCGGTTCCAGGGCTCCTCCATGGCAGGGCAGATCTGTAAGGTACAATCATGAGCTGCTTAATCTCCCTCCAACCTCGACTTCTTTCGTCTTCCTTCTGATGCGTGTCAATTCATTGACTTGGATTTCAACGCGTTAATCTCCCTGCGACACAATTTCCCGCGTTAATTACCAAAGTACCCTCCCCCTCGTTTCCCACGACATCTCTCCAAAACTCCCAAACACTTACTTACGTACCCACCCACTGCTACTTCATGTCAAACGCAATGTTTTGATGTTATATTTTGGGCTGAAACTTGGAGCATGATGCAAAAACGCATACCTAAAATAGATGGCTACCTTATAAAATCGATATGGCCTCAACCCTCAAAGGAATATTGGACATGCAGGGATATTTACCATGAGAGATTAGATCATTATACAAGATTGTGTAAGTATAATGATTATAAGTGATACCTATGGTTAGAGATTAATTTGGGCTAAGAGAATCTCCACATGGTCGAATCGACATTCCTCATAAAGAGTCAAACTACTATAGTACATTTGGGTTGGAACGTGACGATTCTTTCACATATTTATGTGAAGACATACTTGTTTTTGAGAAGTTTGGTAAAGTGTTGATTATGGGAGAATTTAATGATAGTGTTGGAAAATACCATTATATGGATATCACGGAAAAAAATAAGTGGATCCTTGTCTATTACATGAAAGGATTGTATTATGATGGATTATGAAAGAATTATTGTGCATATGCTTGACTACAAAAACTTGATTGTCTAAAATGGCATAAATGGTTTTCCTTTGACAAATGTACTTATATGTTTACAAGCCTCAAGTGGAGGAAGTGTAGTCGAATATGTATATATGAAGGCATGTGATCTATCCATGGTGAATGCATTTAAAATTGTTGCTCTATCCCTAGACTCAAACCATTTGCCCTCATACCTTACACTCTCACACTTTATCAATAAATGTGGTACGGTGAAAGAGGAAAGAAGATACATCATTCGACCTTGTTACAATAAAGTTATGATATATGCAAAAGAAGTTGGGAACCATTTGTCAAAACTCTCTTCAAGTAATGATGTTAAAGAAATTTGGCAACGCTTGAAAGATGTCATCCTTGAGGTAGGATATCAACAATATCGAATGTGTGTTGGTGGACATAAAAGAGGTAGTTTCCCATGTAATTCTTGGTTTGATAAGGAATGGTCTCCTACATTCACGGCAATTCCTAACAAAAAAGAGATGGGAAAGGGAAGTAACCTCTTGACGAGGTGAACCATGTCATTGATATAGAGGGGAGGGATCAAACCTTCCCCTAGTGTTGGTTTGCAATATAAAGTAAGTAAGTTTTGACACAATAGACTAGGTGAACGAAGTGCTAAAGTCGTGTATATATCTCAAACTATATATGTTTGCAAAAGGGGGAAGTGAACGGGTCATGGCATGGCATTAATATAAAAAGGTAGCAAGGAGAAAGAAAAGGCAATACTTCCAAATGCAAGAAAGGAAAAAGAAAAGGTTGTTTAAGCTCTAACCAAGCCTAGCATGGAGACAACTTAATGGTTAGAAGGAAGATACCAAAGGTGAATTCACGATCAAGAGATGCTAGAATATGTACAAAGCCTATAAATGCATGAGGGAGTGGCTCTTATGGCAAGAACGTTGAAACTCCTTGGAATACATGATGCATTGATCTTGAAGATGCCAATAAGGGAACAACGAAGATGGCTAATGGGAAAGCATTGATGTAACTCTCATTACAAGACAATTCTTAAAATGGGCAATGCCAAGTATTCATCATCGGATCATGACATCATAGATCAAGCTATTAAAGAGGGTTTACCAAGTGATTGGTTCATGATTTGGATTAAGACCATTTTTAAGGTTGAAGATAATAATAAATATTGAAGTATGGTAAAATCATGGTGAGCTTAACTATTCCTAAATTGTATAGCACTATCATGGAGCAAACGTAAGTGCATAGACTGAAAGTCAAAACAAATGAGCACTTGGGCAAGCAATTTTTTAGACCAAAACACTCCATGATAGATCATTTTGTTACATCAAAAGTAATTATGGAAGAAAGTCGACTACAAGGAAAGACATTCTATTGTTGCTTTATTGATTTAAAAGAAAAACATTTGTCTTCTTTTATTTGTTTTACACACAATCATAAAGATGTCTTCATCTAATTGTTTGTTTGTTTACATATGCATGTTAAGATGAGAAGCCATTCCGTAAAGGTTTTACCACAATCATGAGATGATCTTATCACAAAGTGTGCATACATCTTGCTAGCTTAGCAATCACTCCTCTCAGGATAAGGCACCAACTTTATGTAAAATTGTGATGCATGCCATGTTCTCATGCAAATTAAAAAACATATAACCTATCCAAGCATGGGTCACCTTTATCGATCAATTCATCATTTCAACTTTTATATATTGTTATTATCACGTCCTAAGCCCTTTGCGTACACCAACAATAAAGGATTTGTATACAAAAGAGAACCACAACGGATGATTTTTCCCACAAATGGTTGCGTGTATACCAAAGTATGCCTATTTAGACAGCCATGTCTCTCATGTATGGTGCAAACATATGGCTCTAAACTTCCTATGTACATGCAGACAAAAATGGAGCAATCCACTAGTCTTTATGTCATCATGCGCAAAATCATCTATGATGAATTAGTGGCATTGTCCATGATGGTAGAAGCCTTATTCTAGATAATAAACTTCATGAACCAAAGTTAAACCGTGCCACCTCAACGAATTAGACATGAGTTTCAAGCATGAAAGCCAATGGCAACAAAAGAAGACACATAAGGATGATGATTCTCCTAGCCTCATAAGTGATGAAGTGCTTCGACAATACTAGCCTCAACATTGAGAACTTGTCACCCTTTTGATGTTTTACACCTCTCCCAAATGATGAATGGAACAATGCATTGTACCAAATCTATGGTAGCTCTGTACCCAAATGACTTGGCTCACACCAAGCCACTTCCACGAAAGATTACTACAAAGGTCATTTCATGAACTTTACAATGAATGCTCCATCCAATGTCAACTTTCAACGACTTCGTTTCATGCTTGTTCAATACAAAAATTTAATTATCGCAAAAAACACCAGTTATAACTAGGATTTCAATGCATCCGTTCTATGAAAGTCAAGATTCTTTCTATATGCATGAACAAATGAAAAACAAAAATCATGAATTTAACAAGAAACATGTAAAGACTGATTTCAGTTGACTACAACCTGTACGACAACATTGTCATGTTATGTTGTGAGTTCATTCATATACGGTAGACACTAGGTCCCTAACATGAGGTTTCAGGACCTGAATGGCTGGACCAATTAGACAAACCATTGAGCCAAGCATGGCAATGTCAAGACAAATAAAGAGGGTTACGCATGACTTTTAGGAAAGAGAGAGATTTGTCAAAGTTGTCAAAGTTGTAGGTGGTTCAAATTGGGTAGGACGATGGTTCCTAACAGCTTTGAGATTTTCAGATCTGCATAGCTAGAACAAGTAGGAAAGCCATGGAGCTAACCATGCCACTGTGTAGACAATTAATGGGTAAGAAAAAGTCTTCACTGACCAAATATATTATCGAAATCAAGCTTGTTACTTTTTACAAGTTGGGAAGCTTACACTGTTCATAATTTCCTTCTTCAAACACTCCTCTAGGGTTTGTGATGAAACCATAGTTGACACTTACATTCACAAAAACAAAGTAACCACAGCCTTCTCAAATCCTTATGCAAACAAAGGATCATTCTTCAAAGGGTTGCCCTCAACTTGGAAATTCTTTGATAATTTAAGCATAATGCCATCTGCTGTAGCTAAAGCCTCTAACTTTAATAGAAACCTTGATATCTCTTATTCATTCACAAAAACAAATGAGGATTTGTGCCAAATCTACAGAGGGGCACAATTCATAAGGTTGCAAAGTTTATATGCAGGAGGGCCAGACATCATTAAATTAGATTGGCTTGTGTTAAAATATAGGATTCTCACATGAATACACATATGACAGACATTATATTTTTCATTTCAAGTGTATCATGATGTACAAGCAGTTTACCAATAGTTGACCCAAATGTTAGTGGATCCATATGGTAAATTAAGCAGGCAAGAGCTCCTTTCCTGCAATATAGCCTTAAGGTTAGTGTTAATGTTTGTTTTAAGCATTATTTCAGTAAGCTATAAGATATCTTAGACAGTGAATCGAACCTCGGTTTGGTGAAATTTCCGTCTTCTCATTGCTTTTAGAGTCTTCTTCAATAGTACCTCTGGGAGGACTTGGTAGATTCAAAATTTCATCTACATCATGATCCAGAGCATCTGATATATCTATATGACCCTCTCCACCTATGGTAACACTTGGTGTATTAAAATTCTGATTTTCCTCTTTATGATGATTCTGATTTTCCGAAATATCTTCACCTCTGGGATGCGATATAGTCCTCTCTGCAAGCTCTGCAATTGGTTGCTTTTCTAGAACAGTAGGTTTAGCTTTAGCTTTTTCGGCTTCTACTTCTTCAAACTCTACTTTGGACAAGGGTGGTTCTGGCATGGCTTCAAGCTCCATCTGAGAGTATAAACATTCAGGAGTCGTAAACTAAAGAAATGGAGTAAGATAATGAGGTATAATTCAAAATATATGGAAAAAGGACCTTCATCTCTAGTTCCTCGAACTCTGCAAGTACTGCTTCCTCATCCTCAGTTGAGAGACGGTCCCCAAGTATTGCGTTGATTTCCTGCCATATATGAGCAATGGATATTAAAGAAGGATTTCCTATATTTAATCAGTAAATAAAATGAGTAATTACAATAGCTCTGCGTGATTTTACAGGCTCTAAGCAAGAATCTCAAGTACAAAGCAGATAATTGATACACTGAGAACCTGCCAAAGCTCTAGTTTTAGAAACCCTGGATCAAACCCTAATTTCTGCAACTAGCAATAGATTTGTCTCCAATATATAAAACATAGTGGTAGCTGATATCCACAATCCCGTCAATAATCAACCCCCAGAATCCCCAAACCTTAAAAACACATGAGCAATAAAGAGATTTGCAATACATCCTCCAGCAACTGTAAACTCCATAATTGAAGCATTCATATTCTGCCATGCATTGATAGCCTCAAATTTGCAACAGTTTTTTATAAACTAAGGAATATTAACTAGCTATAGCTTTCAATTTTTTAGTTGATTTTCTCTCTATGAGTTAGTATCGAACTGAAAGGCAGCTCATATGACGGAGTTGAATATGCAGAGCATTTGATAGCTGACAGGCGGCCAAGACAGTTTTTTCATGTTCACTTCTGGAAAGCTGAAATTATTGAATACTCTAAACAAAAACCTGAGAATAAGCACCTTCTAGCATGCAAGACTTGCAAAATTACTTATGCCACAGCCAATATCCCCACTGTAGTTTTCATCACATTCTCACCAAAGTTGTAAACCAAACAAGTGGTATCAAATATACACTTTGTTTGGAACACTATGGACATGTCCTACATCAGAGCATAGAAAATCAGCAGACCTTGAAAGAGGCCTTTAATGTGAGATTGATCCTTGACAGCCTGGGTCATCGAGAAGCGTCCCTTTGTGCTAGTAAATGTGATTCCTAGATATACACACGAATTTGCTGCTTCAACTTGGTCCTCTTGATAGGGTGAAGTTAGCTTAGCTTGTCTGCAAGTCAGCACAGACGTGTGGAAAATAAACGGCTTTAGTCCTTCCTATGTTTACTGTGAGAGCCCTTTTTCATGGCAAAACTATCTAGGGCATTGAGATGATGTTGTAGAGTAGCATGAGATTTAGACACCAAGATTATGTTATTAACATAAAGAAAAATGTAGACAGTTGCGTGAGTTTCCTTGCCGTGTGGACTTGTGATGTAGTCTGCTACCTTGTTGATGTACCGCTTCAAGGTGGCGGAGAGTGGATATCCTTCTTCACACCACTGGTGCTTGTGATTGCCACTAATAGCCACCTCAGCCACCTAACTCATCTCGACACTTGAGTATATATTGCATATATCATTCACATCCTGTTAGAGGGAATTTTGAGTGCAGAATTTGTAGGAGACTTTCCATTGGGACAGTATCGAAGGCTTTGTGGAAATCTACAAAACATCCACACAATCACTTCTTTTGTGGCTTTGCTTGGTTCACCAAGTGAAGTAATGTGAGGATGTGGTCAGTGGTACAGAATCCTCTCTTCAATCTCATTTTACTTGAGATTCATATCTCTTCGACCTCAACATAAATAATGAGTTCCGCTTCAAGCACCATTCCATAAAGTTTGGTGAATGTGTGGCCAATCATGACAGTCTGATGGTTCTGTGTGGTCAGACCAATCATCCATGTTGACAGCTCTGGATAGCCTTCTCAACCTTGTATGAAATCAAGAAGGTAGAGATGGTAGGGTGAGACTTTGATGGTTATGATATGGGAAGTTAAGTGGGGGGCATTATACACGCATTTTGCATAACAATGCCATAGTTGTGGATCCTTGATTGAGGTCAGGTTCTTTGAAAAATCATTCATTGCAATATTGTCCCTCATAAGCACACCTTTTTTAACACACATGGGTTGCAGTTTGCTTGTGAGTTGTTTGGTGTTATATAAGTCTTTGCTCATGAAGGCATAAATTTCAATATTGTGCCTCTTCACAAGCATACCTTTTTGAAACATGGGTTTGCAGTTGCTTGTGAGTTGTTTGTTGTGTAATCTCAGTAAGGCTTACATTTGTATGAAATTGCTGATACATCTCTTTACATTTCACATCATATGAACAATCCTGGGGCATAATCCTAGGTATGTGGCATCTAGTCAAGATGCAGTAAGAAAGAAAGAATGAGAGAAAGAATGATATACTATCATCTTTTAAGAGGCCAAAATGGCCTATAAGACCAAACAAGAGATTACATCTTAATTTTGTCTCGTCTTTGAGAACAACAAATCAAAATAAAATAAACATTATTAAGAAAATATAAAAGTAAATAAGACAAAAAGAAACCCATCAATCACAAATGGGCTCCCGATCTTTCTTTAGACTAAGCATTTGTAGGAGTGATGGGTCTAAAGAATGTTGTGATCGTTCTTTGTGGATGAGCTTGTGTGGCTGTACTATTGTCCTTTAACAACTTTTCCCTATGTCTCTTGAGTTCAAGCAAGAAAAGGCCTAGGCACCATTGGTCATTGTATTCCATTAACTTGTGTAGTGGGTCTAAGCCTTGTTTAAAGAGGCAATGGTATATCCATCTTATTTCATAAAAGACACTACAGTGACAAACATAGTGTTCTTCAGATTCCATTCCTTGATGACACAATTGGCAAATTCTTTCTTCTAGTGGTAGTCATGTATATCTGCCTACCTCAATCTCTAACTGATGTGATGACGTTCGCAGCTGCCCTATCACACTGCACAGCGCATAGGGTAGATGTCCATATAAGGAGAACTATTGTTGAAGGTATGGAGTTTAGTGGAGAGTTGGGAAGTGAGGGCATGAGAGAGAAAGAGAGATTAGCATCTTTTAAGAGATTAACATGCCCTATAAGACCAAACAAGAGATTACATCTTAAAACGTTGTCTCGACTTTGAGAACAAACCCAAGATCTATAGCATAGGCAAATCCAAAATGGAGAGAAATTGGAAGTGAGGGAAGCACCTAAGACTATGACTCTGTCGATGGCAAGGGTGATGAGATTGTAGTTTGACAAATTGTTGTTGCCCGATATATTATAACCCCTTTGTAATGTCCTGATTGGGAGCCCAATCCGATAGCCCTTGATTCTTGTAGCATGAATAGGAGGGATAGGATATGGCACAAATCCTGATTACAAATATGCGCTAATCACGATATGAGTTATAGACCAAAATTGATCTATGATTATACTTACAAACATGGGTGAAATTATGTTATCCATAATGACAAAAAAAATAGGCTCTACCTTTCCTAAAGGTCCATTATAATGACCTTAATGCATGGGTGAGTTCATGCTAATTATATTAAAACAATAATATACGCTCTGGTTTTTTAAAGATCCATGATAACGATATTAATGCATTGGTAAAACAAAACTAAAAAGCTATAGCTTCCTAAAGATCCACGATAATGATCTTAAGACAGAAAACGAGAGACGCAGAAATAAGGAAAAGATTCCTAAAAGAAATCGGAGGAATTAATAATTGGAATAAAATCGAGGGTCAGTACAAACATAGATTCATTCACAACCAGGTCAATTGCTGATATTTCATAGTGGTATATAACTACATATATATTGAGCTAATGATTACCTTGGAACATACATAAATAAATCCAATAGTGTGAATTTGACACTAAGGAATTTCTGGTGATGGAAAGGTCATACCTCTTGATACGCTTTAGCCTCAGCTGTCTCATCCATCAGCTTTTGTACATCCTCGATGTTGACTTCAGTTTGCAAATCCTTGATTGCTTTTGCTCCTGCTTTCAAGCTCTCAAAAACAGCCTTTTGCTTGCTTGCTAGTTCTATATCTGATAGCTTCAAAAGACAAGTGTACATGCAGGAAAAGTGAAGAACAATATATACAATGCCCCTGCAAAGACATCGCTATAGAAAGTTTCTACATCACTATGAATGTCAATGAGAAATATTTCCCTCAGAAGACACTTGTTTCAGCCAAAAACAAACCAAAATATGTGTTGCATATATAGAATTCACCAAAATCTTCTTATTGTCAATTCTAATTATCAGAAATAACAGAAAACGTTTCCCTGGGTGGTTTCAGTTGACATTAGAAACGCATTTTACAGTGATGTTAACTAGGAAATCTGTAAATTTTACCTGTTGCTCGACATTGAGGAGCCATGCATCAACATTCTTGAGAAGCTCTTCTTGTACTTTCTTCTTTTTCAGAGCTAAAAGTGCACGATCTCGTTTTTTTTCCTTCACTAGTTCTACTGCTACTTCCTTCCCTCTCTCAATAACTCTCTCCAGCTGAAAACATGAACCAATTAAGTGGAGGAATTTGCTAGCTTTCGCTTCCAATAAAGAAAGCAGTGATCTTAGTGCATGAAACGTTCACACAAAGTTCAATGCTTCACTTTCTTTCCATTACATAATCTTACACATGCACAAATAGTTTGAAAGAAAACGGCATTTCATGCAGCAACATATGCAGATAATAGTTGAAAGGAGGAAGCATCAATGCACCGGCATGTACACATAAAAGTTTAAATGAAACCAACATTTCATGCAGCAATATATGTGCACACGCAGGTTTGAAAAGAAAGTAACCAGAATCAGAACAATTATTGAGAACGAAACAAATACACACAGTATATACATAAAGATCAATATACCTGCTGTCAATGTATGAGAAGTATAATAAACATGAAAAATAAAGCAAGAAGAAACAGATCTATGTTCAAACTTTTAGAAAAGGAGAGAAATTTACATGGTATGTAAAAAAAAAGCTAAGACGCATACTGAGACATAAGTATGTGTATATACGAAAAGAAAGTAACAAGAAACAAATTTCTACCTCAGATATCGTAGAGAATGCCAGAAATTTACACAAGTATCTTACGCAGTATGTACAGAAATGATGAGGGACACACCTGTTGTTGATACTGAGAGAGTTTCCGCCTTTGTGTCTTAAGCGACAGAATGGCGCGATCAACATCGCTGACTTTAGGTTTCTTCGCAGAGAAGAGGTTCCCCATTGCAGGAACTCTGGAAAACAGCAGAGGGACGTCGAGGTCACGACCTTCTTCTTCGTGGTCGTCTTCTCTCGGGCATTGAACTTCTCTTCTGCGCAGAGAGAGAGAGAGAGAGAGAGAGAGAGAGGAGAGTCAGAAAGAGTCACAGATTTTATTGTCCGGAGACATATACGTAAGTTTGGGTATGCACGTATGTATGTATGTATATTAATATATGTATGTCTATATGTATATATACGTGAGTAAATTCTCGATGTTCAAGATTATTTTTATGGATAAACAGATGAAATCATTGGGAGTGCACGTCCGTTGCGATCATGTGAGGGTTGGCGAATGTGTGGAACACAAACTCGAATGTAGCGACAGTGCATGTTAGAACAATCAATGTGATGAAACTCCATGGCCATGTGCACTATAGAATTTTCCCTCGTATTAATATAATCATAGGAAAGTTGAACTCCTTTCTTCTCCACTATTGCGCAATGAGAGGCTTCCCAATGATGATGGCGTCATCACTTAAAAGAAAATGGAGTAGAAATTGTAACAACCTCTAGCTTGAGCCAATTATCCTTGTCATTTTGGGGGGGTTTCAAACAAATAGTAATTGCTACCCTTTGCCACCTTAGGATGAGCAAATCATTTGGTTCTTCTTGGGTGTAGGTAGCATTTGTTCTATGAAGAAGCCTTCAAACAATAGCACTTTCAGTGCACGTAACCAGGGCTTGAATTTGACGGGTTAGCCTTTAAGTTTTTTGACGGGCATTTTTTAAAGATTTATGTCATATGACACGAGAGTGCAAAAACTAATATGTCATTTGACGTACAAGTTTTAAGAATGAAAAGATCTATATGATGCTTCATTATTATACATTTTATTACAATAGAAAATACACAAAGATACACAAATAAACACTACCCAACAAAGATAATGAAATCATACAAAAAAATTAATACAAATTGAATACTTAATCATCATATATTTCTTAAAGCCCAAAAAATGCAAAAAAATGTTTGTCATACCGTGATCCTCATATTAAGCATTGTGCAATATGCGTCTACTTCAATGATACTATCCTTCTCTCTTTCTCTTCAAACCAAAGGTTAAATATATCCCTCCAACAAATGTTTGATGTCTCCTAAAATTCCTCTAGCATCACTTGTGCATATTAATAATTCATCTAAACAACAATCAAACATAATAACCTCATCACAACCATACTCCTTGATATCTATGGGTTCAACCAATCAACAATTAGACCTATCTCACCTCCTCCATGCTTTCTATGGCTTTCAATAAGTCCATATTGGACAAACATATGTAACTAATCTCTCTAATTGCTTAGTCCTTATCCTATTGTAGATTTTTGTGGGAATAAAAGAAAATGCATTCCACTGTGTCATACACGTTTCTCATGAGCAATCTTCAAAGAAAAAAGATTCAATAAAAGAGAAAATAAAGAGAAAATAAAGAGAAAGAGAAAAAGAGAGACAAAATACATACTTCAGAGTGATGTAGTGTCAAACAGTAGATGTCGTGCAATCACTAAGAAGCGACGGGGAGCAATGAGTAGTGAGCGAGCCGGGAGCAATGGGTAACAACCAAGGAACATGGAGTAGCGATGAAGGAAAGCAACGAGCAACGCGTGAAGAAGGAAGCAAGAAAAGAGAAAACAGGGGAGAAATAGAAAGAGGGGGGAAATTGGGAATGAAACATTGGAAGAAATATACAATATAAATATTTTCATATACTATAGAAATCCTGGCCGGAATCGATTTCGGCTATCCATAATGGTTGCCACTAGCTGGGAAAAGTCCCGACTCCCAATTCAACCTTTGCCCGACACTATAAATATATACATACATACATATATGACATGGAAATTAAATTTTTAGCATGTCATTTGACATGTATAATTTTTGGGCGCCTTTTGCATAAAAAATGAAAATTGTAAGTTTATATGTCACTTGACGGACATTTTTATTGGGTGTATGTTTTTTATGGGCAAAATGGCCTTAGACAGGCATGACACCCGTTAAATTCCTGCCCTGCATGTAACATAGAAATAACAAATTGATCATTTTTTCTTTTCTTTTGACTCAAAGAGAACTAGCGGTCTAAAGCTTCTACATTGTACTTAAATTCACTCATGTTCACATCGTTGCTTGCACAAGTCATGCTTATAAGCTTGTGTAATTCCTTGATTATTAGTCACAAGTTGTCATAAACTTTGTTCCATGAAGCTTCTAGATAGACTTGGTTTCTTTTCCAATTGATACCATGGTATACACAAAGCAATATGGTGTTTACTTGTTTCATTGCAACTTGAGAAACTTTACAGATTAAACCAATTGTGTGAACCTTCTTGTGTGTAGCTTGAGATCACCCACATCCCTATCTCATGAATCTTCCTTTCTAATACCTATCTCATGGGTCTAGTTTGAGAAAATGCAATTTAGCAAATAGAAAGTGCATAAGGATGTGAGTATGAATCGCAGCTTACAAGAATTCATCCATTGTACGAGTTAGTGTGAATGCATTATTTAACTATTGAGCCTCTACTATGTCTAAAAATTGAGGTTGAGAATCTTGGGTTCACAAGATACTTCTAATGAGTGATTTCTTTTGTAAGTGCGTTCTGATTTTATCTTCTTTCTATTTTTCTAGACTTTATCTTTGCTCATCATTATTTTTTTATCATCACTCAAATTAGATCCTATATTGTCATATTAGCTTCAATGAATACTCTAGAAACAGGCTTATATGTATCATACAATAAGGAATTGAGAAATTTGCATACACCTATCTTTTTTTACATGTTCACAAGGTTGGAAGTCATTCGTTAAAATACAAATAAAGACCGAGTTTTTGGAGCACCAAGTCCATGACTACAATTTTATTGCTTCATACTGTAAAACCAAAACAGCATACACATCACAATCAACCATGATCAGTTCTTATTGTTATCTGTGACGCACGTTCAATAAGACCCATTCAAAGCTAAATGTTGAGCGATGTCCCAAAACATTAGCCTCTATTGTCATGATACAAATTCACCAAGTAATATTACGGTTCAAAAAGCATCTTCACATAATCCATAAGGTAATATGTTAGAAAATATGAATCAAATCCTTTGCAATGCATGCAAAGTTTGTTGTCCATGAATTAAGCTCGAGGACACTTGTGCATACCACATTGAAAGAGATTGCATCAAGTCAAGAATCCTGTGAAGTTCATAGTTGCTAATTCATGGTTTGCTTTTGTAAATAATAGCTAGCTTGAAGAATAGCCTTTTTTGAGGCTCACCTGTTTATTTCTATAGGAAAGCAATCATGATTGATTATTCAACATTCAAAGATATTTTAAAATAAATATTCTTCACTTCTCCATAGTATCATAGGCGTGGATCATGCATGGTATAATTCCAATTAGTTCCTATAATGAATTCAAACTCTTGGAAACAATAACATATGAGAAAATGAGGTTTTCTACAAACCTTAGCATTACCAATTCAATGTACACAATAATTAGGTGCCTGATCTCAGAAAGCCTCTTAAGAACAATAATTCAACAAAACATGCTTCTATAAACCTTATCACTACCGATATATGGCATATACATGATAAACAATGTGTGCAACCCAAGAAAAAAGCGGTTACTCCCATTGCTCCTAAAATATGGCATATACATGATACAATGTGTGCAAACCGAGAAAAAAGTGGTTGCTCCCATTGCTTCCTAAAACAAATTGTTGCAAATACCAATAAATAAATCAATGGATTCTTTGCCTGACGGTAAATTCTAGAATTATGTTATGAGCTAGTAAGCAAAATAGCTTGGTCAGAGTGAGATTCATGGTGGGGAATATAAACTTGTTATTCTACTCCAAACAGTCAATTTGTTCTGTATTAATTCGAGCTGAATTCACATAAATAGTATACAAGTGCACCTTACTTGCATCTGTTAGAAGTATATGATGAGCGAGGCTTCCAATGTGGATGCCGATAAAATCTCGAACCTTGCAAGTATGTGAAGATCTCTGTAATTCCTGAACATCCCAAAAGTCTCTCCAAAATACCGCAAACAAAACGAGTTATTATCACAAAACACTATTCTTTTTCCTTGCCATTTGGCTTAAATAGTTTGATTTTCCAAAGCATCATCCTCCACCTGTTGTCTTACAAAAGGCTTGAAGAGTCTAACCCAAGGTTCAGTATCCCGCATGATTCTTGCAGCTCGTTGGAACTCTTCACGCAAAGCACGAATGCTATACTTGTCAACTACGCGGCCTAAGTCATGAGAAATCTCAAATGGGTCTTCAATACATATCAAATGTCTTTCATTTCCAATGCGTCGAGTCCAGTCCTTTTCCGCTTTACTGAATAACGATGCATAAACATCGAAGAAAAATAAAATAACAATGCATTGAGAATAAGATAAGGAATAGTTTATCAAAATGCCCACCTGCTATCTACACTTTCTGCCTCTCTATGTAGAGAGAAATCACATTGTAGAGAGAGGAAGGATGTTTTGGGAGGGTATTTTTCAAAATTTGAAAATACTTCAGTATTCAGTAAATTTCCGAAAAAATAAGAATGTAATGAAAACTAGAAGACATGACGTATAAAATGAAAAGATTGATAAGAGGAAAGCCACCTTAAGAATCTCCCTGTTCTTATCGAAATCACTGAGTGACTATAATCATGCCCAAAAGCCCAGTATTCGAAGAACGATGTTAGCAAATCTGCTAGGCTCTCCTTGTTTTTCTGGCCAAAACCTTTCAGACTTTCAACTCTATCAAAATACGCACATTTTATGTGTCCTACAGTTTGCTGAAATGTAGGTTCCATTTTCTGTTGCAGTAAAAAGTCAAAAACATGAGAAATCAACAAATATTCATTCAGGAATCATGATGCTTTGGAAAACATTTCAGTCTTCATATTTCAGGCCATAATGTCAAAAGTATACACAGTCATTTTTCCAAGATTGCAAAAGCTATGTTTAAAGATGCAACAGAGAGATGTGACAATATCTCAAACTTCTAAGCCAACTCAAATTTTCATTCTCTTATTCAAACATATCCAAAATGCGATCTCGTTGCACTAGACAAGAGAAAGAAATAGCTTGGATCTAGTGCTATTGCCATGGTTTTTTCCAAAGCATAAATTTGACTGACAGAACACAAAAGTTGAGAAATATTGAATGAGGTAGCTCAGATTAAAAATAAGGGATATCATGCCCATCATTATGTGCTAAGGTTAATCTTGTGGTTTCTAATATGTGTGACTCAATTTAGTCACACATACAAAAAGTTGGGCAAGGGCTAAATCTAAACCTACAGGATATACGGTCATGATAATAATAAAATGCACATATAAATGAGCATGCAAACTCAAGCAACAGAAGCAAATGATGCATGCATGGAGAAAGAGAGAGTATCCCTTGAAACTAAACATTCAAAATATGTATGGCACATGATATAAATGGACATGTAGATGTGATGTAAATGAGCAAAATGCTCAATGAATATTCTAATTACATCAACTAAGATCTAGGAGAGGGGCAGTAGTAGGACAACGCTATGATATTTAATACATCTCAGAGATGGGTAAATAGAATGGATCCTTGATAACTATTTAGTGGGAAGCTAGTAGAGAACATAAATTCATACAACTAGAAGGGGAACATGAAACCAATTGTTAGTATTCAGAAATATTCACATTCGTCCCAGAATTTTTCATTATTCAAGTCAAGTATACGGAGGCACAGATGTCCCATGTCCTTCATACAGTAGTAGGGCAGGTCCAAACATCATCCCATCAATTGAAGATAAAGACCGGAAAATATAAACAGCTTTCGAGAACCCTGCCTGCATGCTTTGCAATCGCGAGTTTAATTTGGGGAGCATTATGGACTTCATTGCCCACTATGAGACCAAAGAAAAATATTATTGTCTCTCTTCAGAGAAGGATTTGAACCTCTCCGTAGAGTGATGGAGTACAATGACCAAAGAGGCTTATTATCCTTCCTTGTAGGGATAAGGTTGCAAAGAAGGGCCCCTTGAAGGAGAGATTCACACTCATAGACTCACCTAAGCAGAGAACTTTGATAGATTTCTTTTGTACGGACACTACTAGGGAAATTCATGATGTACAAGCAAATATTCATGATGCGAAAGTGGAGGCCTGACGCCTAGCATCATTGTTCTTTGTTATGGACATCATGAGCACCAATCAGGACCACAATCCCAAGTGCATACCATATTTGATCACCCCAGATGCATATTTTCAGGGGCAGGAATATCAGTTCAAATGATCAAGCACCAAACCTGATTGTTGGTTATTACGTTTCAAACCATTTAATAAAAAAGATGTTTTTGTTTTCGTTCCATTACTTGCTTTGATGACTTAATTGCATACCATATTGGATCATTGGATATTTGCATTGCCTGATTGTTTGTTACTGACGTTTCAAACCATTTAGTTTTAGGAACCTACAGTAGAAAGACATCGCCGACTTAATTGCATCCATATTAGATCAGCTCCTGATGGATATTCTCATAGGGCAACAATTTCAGCTCCAATGATCGGGCATCAAAGAAGATTGGTGGTTATTCATGATTGCATTTCACACCATTTAGAGTTAGGAATCTAGCGTAGACAGATATTTTTCTTTAGTTTTTCTTTTGTTACTCACGTCAACAACTTAAAATAAAACAGCTGCAACCTTTATCAGGTCTCATAGGCTTTCTCGTCTTTTAGAGATGTTGATATATCTTGCTTTCTCCCTAGATGCCGATGAGCCAAATTAATATGTTAAAAAATTTAGAATGCTAGCAGTGCACGTTTCATGGCTCAATTTCATCTCTTTATAATATAAGTTTGCAAAATCGGCTGAGATTAATAACCATGCATAGAAAAGGCTCCGTCCTTGAAAAGAAGAGAGAAGAATTTCCATCATACAACTGTCCAGTCTCAGTGCCAACCCAAAGCTATTTCCTATTATAATGACTTCAGAATAATATATCAGTATTGTTCTCTGAAATTATGCAGAATAACTTTAGACATCCATGATTAATATTCTGCCAAAAAGGGGCCTATGCAAAAACAATCCACCAAATTGCACATACACAGCAGAGCATACAGATATATTGCATTGTCAAACAATACTAGTACCTGAAGACATGGTAGCACAGGAGGTTTTCTTTGTTGGAGAAAATGTATACACATTAAGACATAGCTGCAAAAACATAAACCATCACCCATGTCAAATATTGATAATGCATCTGATGTTATCCAACAGTATAAATAAGCATCATTTGTAAGAAGATGAATACAAATTGAAACTTCAAATTTAAAAAGGATGTCTCATAGATTAAAATCCCAAAGAAAAGAATTCTCCTCTCTCATTATACTTAACACTATTATCTAAAAAAGTTTCCAAAGAATTTGGTCCAAATTCACATCAATGTCACAAAACATATTTTTCATGTATATCTATTTCCACAAAATTTATTGCAAGTATAACTACTTTTAGTTCATGTCCACTTTACAGCTTTCTTCTTGGTAACCTTCTATGTATGTTCATATAAAATATCATAAATGTAAGCAATTTAATAAAAAACATTCTATTTCATATTACCCATGCACATACCCTCCCTAAAATTAAAGCATGCCACCAATGCGCAAGCTAGAAGTGTAAATTCACCTATCGAGTACCTAATGATCATCAATTTCATCATGTATAAACTAAATGGCATACATCTTAGTGTGTGCAATACATGTCTCTGTGTCAGAAACAAACATACACATCCAGGATGTCAAGCAAAACCATCAATTGCATAAGCTAAGTTGAATTCCCCACACATTGTCATTATTTATTCTTGCTACATAAAGCTTCAGTACATTATCATCCGTGAAAAAATTAGCAAGGAATTTTGGTTATCAAATATAAATGCAAATTTAAAACGTAAGTAAAATTCAAAGGTGAAATGTAATGAAGTAACTTGATGAGAAGAATAACATCATCTCAAGTAAAATATCATTGTGTTTAAACAGAATCATGTAGGAAACTTACGCATAGCTAGAGAGTGTTCCCCGGTATGTCTCATTCACTTGACGACATTTGGCCCAATGTTTCACCAGGAAAGCTAGCTGACGAAGTCGGACATCAATCTGAGCATAATCACGTAGCAGCTTTGTATTCACAACAGCAAGCATATTATTAACACACACGTCACAAGATATCCCAGTTTTTGGATCTGAGTACTTCACAATAGGAACCCTTGCATGAGTTAATGCCTGCAAATTAAAAATATGCTCAATTATAAGGTACTACAAACTTAAAAGGCCTTCCAAAGTCATATTGTTGTTAGAAGCATTATAAGAAATACTGTAAATGGCATCATTTTATCGAAGGGTTAATATGAACCTGAACATTCTGCATATCATTTTCTTCGAGAATGTCCGCTAACTTGCGAACCACTTTAGCTTTGTTTGAATCTTCAGATTCAATGGAAAGACATATATCAATGTCACTATTACATACCCCAAATGCGTTAGCACAAGACCCAAATAAATAGAGTTGAGCATCAGGCCAAATTCCTGACACAAGTTCTTTCAGAGTTGAAAGAAGTTTCTTTCTTCTTATTTCCTCATCTACAGGTGGTATCAATGTTTGAAAAATGGAAAGAAACTGTCTAGTGCATTTCTCCGAGTCAGCTCGACTGATAAATTCTCTTCGGATGAATTTGGGCAGCATGGAAACCCTACTATTTGGTTGCCTAACCTGTTTCAAATCCTATAAACCCGAATGTTAATGTTACAAAGAAACATGGGCATTCTTTTCAATCTGACATTCCTTTCATAATCATGTTACCTTAGAAGGAGGAGCCTGTTGGATATGTTCTTCTGATACATTATCTTTACAAAGTTCTAAAAACTCAATACATCCCAAGATTGTTTCATCATTGTTCCCATCATTGACAGTTCCTTGATCATCAACCAGCAGTGAAGTGAGTAAAGCTTGCTTGGATTTATTTGCAGCATAGTCGGGTGCAGCATTGACTCTAGAATCAGAAGGTAACCCTACATGGTTATCTTGAATCAGAGACTTGTTTCTTAATCTACTGTTATGATTCACTTGATCCTTGGATGGCTCGGAAGCATTTGAATGCTTCAACCTCCAGCTTACGGATTGTCCTCTTTGCTTTTGAATATCACGGTTGACCCTGATAGGAAGTTCTTCCTGAGTTCCCATGAATCGTATTGTTTCACTCTCCCTATCTTCATCTCTTTTACCATGAGTTATAGCAGTCCAGTCAAGCAAGCCATTCCCTGTAGTTGTCTTCCCATCCTGAGCTATCTGACTATATCTCTGTTTCAACTGCAGTTTCTCGGAAGTGTCTAAAAAATCACTCGAATTTAAAAAATTAGCAGAATCTAGATTATCAGATGCTAGAAGTGTTGCATCCTTTTGCACATTACTGAATCCATATGCATGTAAATCAGGCCTCTTTGACAACTTTGCCATACTTTCTATCAAATTGAATGACTTATCATGATATTTTGCAACAGTAGGATGCAACACATGTTGATGAGAGAGCTGATTACTTGGGGCTCCCTCAGTATTTTGACAAATTTGGTCTTCTTCCAACCTCACTGGACCAATGGGTCCATAGCCCTTTGCAAGACTCGCTTTTGAGATTGAGGTTAGTTTCATTGATTCATCTGATTTGATGGGTTTCTTAGGAAAAGATGCACTGGGCAATAACATGTCTGTCTCTTCTTTAACACAATCCTTCTGAGCAATTTTGACACCAACGGACCCAAATTGAGTATAGAATTGCTGTTCTCCTTGCTGAAACAAAACTCTCTCCGGTGCCACAACAGGAGGATTCGCATCTTGGACGCTTTTATGAGAAAGAATCTGTTTATTCAGAAAATCGTCATGTTGTTTTGGATTCTCAACCCCTGTATGTGATAATATGGATACCACGTTATGTCCAGGGTGCACAAAAGATGAATTAGAATTCATCAAACCAGATTGTCCAAATCCTGGAGGGGGCATCTGCACATAAGAATGATGATCTACTGGACGGTATGGATAAGGGCCAAAGAACTGATTCTGCGTTGAAGTAGGGGGTGGACGGCCCAAAAGGGGATCCATGTGGGAAGTCGTGAAAAGTTCGGGAAACAGAGATGGGGGAGTACCTGGAAAATGAAGGGAACCCTGATGATGTTGTTGATGTTGATGTAGCTGAGGTTGTGGTCGATGCTGTTGTTGATGTTGATGTTGTTGACGACGGTGTTCGTATTGATGATGGTGTTCATACTGATGATATTGGACACGGCCACAGCCATGCTGAAGATCTTGTACAGGCAAGAGCCCTGTTCTATCGCCATCAATGACCTCATCACTGAGGCGCCACCGAAGGCTATGGCTATGGCAAGGGCCCATGGCAGCCACGGCAGGGTCTTGCTGGAGAACATGCCGTGAGTATTGCTCTTCTTCTTCCAGAGATCTGTGGTGCTCTTTGACAAGGATGGAGTCTGTATTACGAACCTCTGAAGAAGAAACATGTCCCTTCTGAAGCAATTGAAGTAGGTACTCTCCAGCTGCTGCTGCAGGAGCAGGGGAAGAAGAAGACGAAGAAGAGGCAAGCATATGGTTTTGAGAGAGAGAAGACTTTGGAGCAGCCATTATCTAACCATGTGTTGGTGGAATTTTAGGGTTACGAAGAAGCATCCATGGGACTAGTGGGTGGAGAAAGAGGATCCATGGTAAGGAAGCTGTGCAGAGGATATTTATGTACATATGATATGCAGATGTTGTTTTCCCAAATACAAATACAATTGGGACCTGCTCTGTTCCTTTGTGTTCTGTTCCTTTGGCTCTCTCTCTCTCTCTCTCTCTTTCCCAATGCCCACCCAATCAATATACATAGGCTTTAGCTTTTCTCCTGCCATATACAAATGGTTGGCTCTATAGGACAATCCTAGAGTTGTCCGTCCCACCCTTCGTGTATTGGCTTCCTTCTCTTCTTCCCATTGTGTTGCACTACACTTGTCTCGCGCGAAAGGCATACCTCTGTGCTCCAGTGGCATATCCACGAAACTTTATGGCCCTGAGTTATATGTGTCTTTGTTAGACTTATGTGTTTGCGTGCCTCACAAACTCAATATGATGGACATGCTCGACTTTAGAGCTCTTTTGTCACACCATTGCCCAACCATTTTATGGAATTGTTAAAGTCTTAAAACAATGACTTTTGCGTTTGTTATCAATGCTACCTCACTTGCAATTTTTATGCAAAGATTGTTGATGCTTCTCTAGGTTGTATCGTGCGTACTTTTCTCGTGTGGACCAATGGAAGGTGTTATACCATGTGCCCATGCATACAATTCCACCAAACCTCCAATTTATGTGTTTCTGCTATGCTACGAGAAAAAAATGCGCCTGAATGCATGTAGTTTTGGTTTTGGTTTGGTTAATAATGCAAATCACTGTTTGTATACAAATAATTGCTCCTGTCCTAAAAGAAACAAGTGTCACTCGTCATATCAAAACACTAAATCAAACTAAAGTTAAAGCATCATCGAATGAATATGTAATGTTTATTCTTGGCATAGGAAAGCATTTTAATGTGATGCTATGTTGAGTTTGTTGTAAAGTCCTTCTAACATGGTCATGCATAATAGGGATAGAACAATGTTGTCACTATCAATTAAACATGAGTGTTGGAAAACGTTGAAATCTTATTGAGTTGTAGAAAACAAGTATATCGTATTATCCAAGCCAACTGTGAATTTTGGATACACATGTATAAACAAGCTCACATGTTGTTTTTCACTAGTGATGGGGAGGGAAATAGTTATAATTTTATATATTTGTGACAAGAATGGAGACAAGTCAAGTCAATCAGAACCATCTATGATGAATATGTCTAGTAAATATTAATATTCAAAAATAGGAAGCCAATGTCCATTCTGATGGTTCGTTCTAGGTAGTCGTTATATCTATCAAAATGTTATCGTGCTTTATTACGTCATATCATACTTGCAATGTATGTAATGTTGTGAATGGACAATCATTACAAGAGAAAGACAATAATGAATATATTGATGGTCATAGCTTGATGTCTTGACAATGTAATTTTTCTTTTTTGTATCGTGGATGTGCAAAAAGTACCCCAATATTTCATTTGGCAAATTTGGACATTTTTTTGTTCACATACAAATATGCGTCCAACAATTAGGATTGTTTATTGAATCATCACAGTGAAGTTATATTAACTTCGTAAAGGAGCTTTTGATGTTCTTCAAGATATCATCCCTTAGGGAATCGATTGATAGATCGAGAAGTAACAAAGCACTACAATGCCTTGAGTTCCAATGGCATCAAATGGGAATATATTTGAAGATGAATGTCCAACGCCAATGAATCGATAATTTTGAATGCAATAATAAGTCTTCGCCTTGCTACAAACACATTTGTATTGGCAAAGTTAATATTGGTACAATTATAATGGACTAAAGTTGCGAAGAATATTCTTTCGAAAACTGAGGATATTGGGCAACAATAGAAAGAGAATACAAAGATAACGAGACTGACGAAGTTATTATTCAAACCGAAAAACAATGGATGTGTTAATATATAAACCAAAGTGAAGAGGTCAACTTTTACGCATCATAATTTGTAAGGCATTCCTGGATTTTAACTCTTTGAATTTGGAACATGAAATTGCTTATTAGGACTTCGGAGGAACATGATAGTTACTTTTTAGGTCAAAGACACTAGTAACCAAAGTAAAAATAACGAATGCTTTTATGATGAACATAGAGTCAGACTCCCATTGCTTTTCGCTTGAATCCAAAACCATGCTTTTGTTTTATCACACATTTATACAAACTATTTGTTAACTTTAGTATTGTAATGGACGTACAACCATTGTTTACACCCTATAATATCTTGTTCGATTTGTTCCATATTTAGCACGTATTTAGTAACATGCACGAGTATCTTCATTCTAGACATCCTTTCTCCTTTATCGAGGACATCAAAGGAAAAACAAATAAATTAGTTTGATTATATGTAATTTTAGATACACTTTCTTGCATGGATATAAGAGTTGAGATGTTTGGATCACCAAATTCATCAAAGGAGACTTGTAGTACTAGTAGTCATGTTTGATTGATGATTTAAGGTTTGTTCTTCTTGTTTATATCAATTTATTTTGGCAAGTTTGTGAAAGCATGTAGTCATGTCATGTAATAAATAATGGAGTAAATGTAATTGAATTCATTTTTGTTTGTTGAGTTTTGAAATGTGGTTTGAATGCATGTGAGATTAACGGGGAATCAAAGCTCGTGATTAAGCACACACTTGCCATTTTCATTTCTTCTAATGTAAATCTAATCTTATAATGCATGAAGTAATGCCCAATTTGTACGAACCATGGCAAATGTAACATCACACTTCAATTATTGTAACCAAGTTATTTATTCAAGCATTGTGAATAAGATCCCCATAGGTATATGTTCGAGTTCTTTGTTAAGTGCCCTCGTAGTCACAATGATCACAATCCTACCACAACACATAATTTCCCTATTGTATGGTCAATTACAACCAAGTCCAAGATGTCATTTCCTAGAAGTGTTGATTTCACTCAAATGGCACAATAAGTCAAAAGAGGTCGCACTACCCACTCATGAACCATTAAAACTAGATCCCACCAAGGTGGGAAATTTGTACATATCATTAAATAAACATCAAGAGCTTAACAACATAATGCGACTCCCCATTAGTGTGGTGCAAGGAAGGAAAAAACTATCGACTAACTTACAACAATCATCATCGTCATTGCTGTCATCATTTTGATAGGGTTAAAACACATGGAGTGTTTGTTACTTACAAGAGTAACAGCAAACCATATATGATTGATTCATGATATAAGGCAAGAAAATGACCTATCCAACATGTGAAATATCAATATTGATAGTAGCTTGGGGGGGGGGGGGGGGGAGGATCCCATGGCCACGCAAGGTCACGGAACAATGTTTTCTGCAAAGGAAAGGTTGATTGAACGGCGGTGCTAGGCATGTCGAGGCGAGGAACACAACCCCATGCTTTTTTGTGTGTGTACGAGTAGGGAAAGAGTGAATAAGGTGGACATAGAATGATGGGCGTTCTACGGGCCCTGTGTGAAACAAATCAAGTGTTACATACATACACACACACCCATACATACATACATACATGCAGTCTTGCAGACACACACACACACACACACACACACACACACACACACACATACATAAATACATAAATACATACATACATACACACACACACACACACACATACATACATACATACATACATACATACATACATACATACATACATACATACATACATACATACATACATACATACATACATACATACATACATACATACATACATACATACATACATACATGTATATGTATGTATGTATGTGAGAGCATATCATGTGAAGCAAACACTTATCGGTCTTTTGTATGTATGCTACTCTGCTGCCTGCCTGCCTCTCTAAGGAAGGGGCCGCCGCCATGGTATCAGGACTGTGAAGAGTCAGTGCAGAGTCATGGTTCAGAGTAAGCAAGAAGAACCCCCCAAAAGACAGTCAGAGAGCCTATGATGGTATTTCCGATCCTCCTCTGGCTCCTCTTTTCTTCAGGGTTTCAACCATACATGGTTTCTGGTCTATCCCATATCGATCTTCAATCTGTGTCTGAGCCCCTCGCCTACTCTTCCGCGAATATCTCTTTGTCCAATGGAGGTCTATGTAGAAAGATCTTCTCAGATTCGCTCTCCTCCATCTGCTTCGCTGGAGAAGATTCATTGGTTTCCTTATATCATAAGGAAAGGCCAGATTCATCTTCGTTTTCCTCCAATTACGTGGTAGGGCTAGAACCATTATCGGGTTGCTCAGATTCCGAAGAATGCGGAGATTCTTTGTCAGGTTTCATAGAATCCAGAGAAAGGGTGGAATCATCTCCAGGTTCTCTGGATTCCAAGGAAGGGCTAGAATCCCTGAGATTTGATGGGGAGGTTTCAAATGAAGTGATTGTTAGGTTTACATCTTACAAATATGCAACCGAACATCAAATTGCCCTGTCAAAATCTATGCAGCAATTCGACGGATGGGAGTGGGTAGAGCGGGTGAATCCAGCCTCAGCATTCCCTACCGATTTTGGTTTGCTCAGGATTAAAGAAAGAGGAATTGATGGTGTTGTAAACCAGTTGAAGGCCTTAAATTTTGTAAAGGACATCTCTCGGCAGTCTCGGTTTACTAGAGCCTTACTGAAGGAGGATGAAATCACAAGAGATTCCAGCGCGCCATCTTTTGGGATGGAAAGCAATGATTCCTCAGACGAGAGTGCTAAATATCGAAGTGAAGGGAAACGATCCACACCTTGGAGTGAAGATGGTGACCTTATGGGTCAGTGTGAGAAGCCATCCCTTTCGAGTTCTGGCCGGAAAATCCTTTTGCAAGTAAATACTTCTTTATGCCTAGCCATACATATGTGTTTGTGTGTATGTGTGTGTGTGAGAGAGAGAGAGAGAGAGAGAGAGAGAGAGAGAGAGAGAGAGAGAGAGAGAGAGAGAGAGAGAGAGAGAGAGAGAGGCAAGTATGAATTCAACATCCATCATGATGTCCAAGGTGGTTCTACAATAACACAACATGAGCATTAGAGATTTTATCCTTGTGCAGAATGTGCTAATCAGGGAGTTTAACAGTGACAGATGGTCCACGCTACTGCATGATTTTAGTTGATCTCTGCTCTAAGTACTCTTAATATAGGGTTTGAGGGGTGTTACTGAGTTCAAATATATCACAGATTGTTATATCAGCTGCAAGGCATAACCCTGCTCTAAAATAAGAGGACAAATTTTGGAAATAGGGAAACCAGTCTCTCTTATAGATGCTTTACCACTAGGGTAGATTATTAATTTGAGATAGAGGGAGAGGGTAGGCATATTAGCAGCAAAACATCATTTCATGGATGGGACTGAAAGTTCATCATTAATGCACATTAATTTGTGAATGTATATTTGTATGCACACATATTTTGGTGTATGCAGCAAGCATTGTTGTCAATAAAATGCCACTTTTTGCGTAAACATAGGTATTAAGTACTCTATTGATTCCAAATAATCTTATCAGGCCATTGGAAGTTGCTATTTATTAATTTTAGTGCAAGAAATATGCGTTTTGTGTTTTCTCTAGATATGTCCATTATGAAATGTGGTGCGATGATTTGTGTCTTTTTTATTATTTTCAATTGAAATAAAATTAAGACCTGGAATCTAAGATTTGATTTGTTACTTCTTTCACAGAGATCTCAAATAACGTCGATGTTTGGGGCTGACCAGCTTTGGAGCAAAGGTTTTACGGGTGCAAAGGTTCGGATGGCAGTTTTTGACACTGGTGTGAGGGCTGATCATCCACATTTTAGGAATATTAAGGTATTGCATCATTCTATCAAGAAATGTTGATGATACCAGCTTTCATATCTCATTTATGCAAAAAATCAATATAACAGCAAGCGTTTCTTTGAGACACTTCAGAGATAATTTTTATGTGCATCAACAACGCATGTTGCACATAAATAAAATTAGATTAAATGTCCCATGACACTTAAGGTCTAAGTTCTAGTATTAAGCCTTCACTTCTTTTATTTTGTTAATATAGAGAAGATAGGTATGTACTATGTGCACTCTCAACTAGACTCATGGTATACACATTTAAATATTTATGTTTATACTATGTAATGTTATGATCATTAGACATGTGCTATGCAGTGGCATGATCAGTAGGCTTGGTTTGCTTTTATATTGTTGATGTTATTGTGGTTTTATTTCATTTTGTTAGTCTACTCAATGGATCTGGTTTCAACACTCAAATTTTTTTATGTGGATGTGCCATAACATACCATGTTGCAACTCTCTTTGGTGTATACTATTCTAACCTCTTTTCTTAAATCTCCAACCATCAATGCGCATTGCATGAAACATTAGCACCAAAGGTGAGAGTACACATGAAGATTGGACTTTTCCTTGGAAAGTGAAACATGTTTGAGGCTGTGAGCAACCCACGAGAAGTGTATCATGTTTCATGTTGATTGTTGCATTTTGAACATAGAAGGCTAATGTACTGTGTATAGGTGCAATGTACAGTTATATCTGTTTGCATTTTTCTTTGTCATATTGTAGATCTCTGTGTAATATATTCAGTCATCATCAATAGGTTATTATACACAACGAGTCAGATTATCCTCTTTTTATTTCTTGTGACAATGTGTATATTATTGTTTATATCTTTTATGTCATTAGCAAGACCTTGCTTGTTATACAATGGAAGATTTATGTGGCATCGCTATTTCTTTTTCTTTTCCTCTAACTGTAGGAGAGGACTAATTGGACAAATGAAGATACATTGAATGACAATCTAGGACATGGAACCTTTGTGGCAGGAGTGATCTCAAGTAAGGATCCTCAATGTTTGGGTTTTGCCCCCGATGCTGAGATATATGCATTTCGAGTTTTCACGGATGCACAGGTAAGATAATATTTTCTTGTTACTGCTTCCTTCTCATTGCACTCGAGCATCTGAATTATGTTGATATGAAATGATGTCAATGTTCATCTGTGCCACTCATCTCATGGCTGTTCATCTTCCAATGTTTTCTTTTCTTTTCATCTTTCTTCTGGTATTGTGCGGTCTTCTAGTGAATGTGAAATGAGCGCTGATTGCACCTACATTCTTAATGGATTGTATGTGGGATAATCACATGTTTTTTTTTTTGGGACAGTTTCTTTATTATGTAATGCAGAATTGTTTTCAGTATTCTGCAGGTGTCGTACACATCATGGTTTTTAGATGCTTTCAATTATGCAATTGCAACTGAGATAAACATCCTTAATCTTAGCATTGGTGGACCGGATTTTCTTGATCGACCTTTCATTGAAAAGGTAATATTCGGTAACAAATGATAACAAGCTAATTATAAGGGGAATCAATAGGTCTGAAAACAGAGGTTTTAGAGCTTTGATAGCTAAGTGGCATTTTTCATTGCATAATGTTATTTTAATTGTTATATAAAGGTATGGGAGATGACAGCCAATAATGTCATTATGGTATCGGCTATTGGGAATGATGGACCTCTTTATGGAACACTCAATAATCCGGCTGATCAGAGTGACGTGATTGGTGTGGGTGGGATTGATTATAGTGATCATATTGCATCATTCTCATCACGGGGGATGACTACCTGGGAAATTCCTCATGGGTATTGAGTGCTTTGCTTATGTTTATTTTCTCAGCCATATCGAGGTGTATTTCTTGATGGTCTAAATAGCAAACATTTCTGTATTTCTTGATTTAGGTATGGACGAGTAAAACCAGATATTGTAGCTTACGGAAGAGATATCATTGGGTCAAGGATAAACTCTGGTTGCAAAAGTCTTTCGGGAACTAGCGTGGCGAGTCCTGTAGTGGCAGGTGCTGTTTGTTTGCTTGCCAGTGTAATTCCAGAGTCCATTCGTTGGAATATCATCAATCCAGCCAGCATGAAGCAAGCTATTATTGAGGGAGCTTCTCGGTTGGAGGGTCCAAATATTTTTGAACAAGGTTCCGGGCGGTTGAATTTGTGAGCATTTTCTTGATTTTTTGTCATTGTGCAAGTCTTTTTAATGTTTCCTTCAATAAGTCTGCACCAAGGCTCACTGCCTGATTTTGTCATGTCAGGTTGGAATCGTATGAAATCCTTGTAAAATACAAACCCCGAGCAAGTCTTGTTCCATCAGTAATAGATTTTCTTGATTGCCCTTACATGTGGCCTTTCTGTCGGCAACCCCTTTATGCGGGTGCTATGCCTGTTGTCTTCAATGTCACAATATTGAATGGAATGGGTGTTGTAGGCTATGTGGAGAAAAATCCTACATGGAATCCTTCTGATATTGCTGGTAATCTATTAGACATTCGATTCACATTCTCGGATACCATCTGGCCATGGACAGGATTCTTAGGATTACACATGGAGATTCGTGATGAAGGGGTGAATTTTTCAGGCATAATTGAAGGTGATATATCTTTGTCAATTGTGTCACCTTCAAGAACACAAGGAAAAGAAATGCAGAGAAGTGAATGCACACTCCATCTTCGTGTGAATGTTATTCCCACTCCTCAACGAGAACGCCGGATTCTTTGGGATCAATTTCATAATGTGCGTTATCCACCTGGTTATATACCCAGAGATTCATTGGATGTTAGAAATGACATCCTTGATTGGCATGGAGATCATCCTCACACAAATTTCCATAGCATGTTTGATATATTATGTGATGCTGGATATTATGTAGAAATTTTGGGTTCTCCATTCACATGCTTTGATGCTCGTCAGTATGGGACATTGCTAATGGTAGATCTGGAAGATGAATATTTTGAAGAGGAAAAAATTAAGCTAGAAAATGATGTCAAAGTTTTAGGACTTGGATTGATAGTCTTTGCTGATTGGTATCATCTTGAAACAATGATAAAAATGAAATTTTTTGATGACAACACTCGAAGCTGGTGGACTCCTGTGACTGGTGGAGCAAATATCCCTGCATTGAATGATCTTCTTCTTGGATTTGGTATTGGTTTTGGGGGCACAATACTTACTGGTCCTTATTCCATTGATGGGCAAAGGGGTTTTTTTGCTTCTGGCACAGACATCTCGGTTTTCCCCGATGGTGGTTTCTTGCATCGATTCACGTTCCAAGATGGAACAAAAACAAATTCACTTTCATCATCATTACAAACATCAGCTCAACCACAAGTAAGTTCTGTTAAAGTTCTGATATGAATAAGAGAATTTGTCAACACGTGAGAGATGATCATACTCATTTGAGAAGTTTCCGCAGGTAGAGGCTGCAGTATTAGGAGCTGTAGAACGTGGTCTAGGCCGTGTTGCAGTCTATGGAGATTCTAACTGTCTTGATAATAGCCACCTCGTGACTGATTGTTATTGGCTGCTCAAAAAGTTGCTGGATTTTACAAGCCATAATTTGAAAGATCCAGTGCTTTTTGCACCTTCAAAGAGAATACATTTTCCATTGAATGGGCTGACATCCTCATCTCCATCTCGTAGGAAAGATGCGAAATTCTCCATGTATTCACTTGTTCTTGATCACGAACTTCAATGCGGTGTTGATGCTCGATTTGAGGTGCAAGGTACCAAAGGTTATGAAAGGCATATCAAGCTGCCTTTCAGCTCTGGACAGAGGCAACCGAAAGGAAGTGATAGACCCAACAGAGAGGACATGTCTATGGTACTCTCCAATAACACTGTTGGTGATGGTGTAGTTTCGACTACTTTAATTGATGGGCTGCTGAAAAACCAAGAAAGGCATGTGGGTTTTCCTCATGACACAACCATGAATTATATCAGAAGAGAAGGTGTAGTATCTGACCAACAAAAGTCAGCTGGTAAAGCTCAAGAGGAACGAAGAGACAATAATGTCATTGGATTGACTTCTAGATGGCTACACCACGATGAGGTAAGAGACGTCATAGAGATTGATGTATAGATTTTCTCTCTTGAAGTTCTTAGAATTTCTTTATTTGATTTACAGTTCGATTCATCGGCATTATTGGCTGTCCAATGGCTTATCCCCATTTTTCTTTGTTTTGCTGGTGAGTCCAGAAAACCAGTTAAGGGCACTTTTAGTATATTTCAGTTTTATTGATCCAAAGGGTACTTATGATACCTTAGAAAGTTTAACAGCACCTAAAACCAGAGCTTGATTTTTTTTCACAGGGTTCCTTCTCATAATTAGTCTATGGCGTAGTATGCAACAAAAGAGAAGGAAACGAGTGCGGAAAGGATCTGCTCGCTCATTGCTAGTTTTCTAAGATATTTCGTCCTTGGTTTGTATCTCCGCCATATGATTTTGTACACCATGGCTATTAATGAGACATGAGAAAATGAATCTGGTGTATGTAATTACAACCAAGTGGCATATATATACTTGCTCCATGTTATGTGAAGATGAATCTAGTCTATGTGGTTAAACTGAGTTGCATAGACTTGCTCCACATTATGTGGTGATTAATACCTTCCAAAGTCATTACTGCTATAAAAAGGGTGGCAAAGCATTACATACATAGTTTTTGCTTGAACTTAACCCACAGCTCTCAGATTTGTACAATTGTAAGTGTTGATTCTTTGACATATGACATCATAGTTAATGCAACTATTGTGTTGGGTTGAGTTAGGAACTTTGTAACTGTAATTGCAACCTTTTGCTTGGTTGTAAACTCTTGTGTTTTGTTCAGATGAGAGTTCATTTTGGCACAATTTTCGTTCTATTGTATATCAGACAATTGGAGATGATGTCATTATTCACGCGACTAATAATATGAATGAATTTAAACGTCTCGTGCATGTTGGAATAATGTTTTCAAAGTTTTTTAATCAGTTTTACGTGTCAACCATGATATTCCCATTCTATCATGTTTCTAAAGTGAAGTTTCCTCCGTTTCCTCTTTCAAAACTGTGCTAATAAGTTGAGGGCATGAAAATGAAGGCAAATTGATATGCATCAGTAAATTAAATGATGGATGGTTTTTGTGTGTTCATATGATTATTTGGTAGAGTAGACTCCCATGGAGGGTCCTCTTGGTGCTGCCGATGAAAGCTTGGCTTTCATTTTCTCTAACTTTGACTGGTCTGTGTCACTTGTCGAAGTACTCTTCTATTTGCTTTTACTCATTCTCTTGCGAAGTCTCATATTTTAGTAACGCCTTCGAAAGCTTTTCTTCCATAAATAGCTTTTGCAAGGAATGTGTTATGGGGATCTTTGACAAAGGCAACTTCTTTGAGTATTCAATTCTTCTTCGTTTAAGTGAACATGCAAAACTCCTTAAGTTCTTGAGAAATTTCTGCATAAGAAATTCCTGTATGCAGAATGTCCGAACTAACTTTCTGCTTTGAACTTTGATGCACATGGGTTCATAGAGTCTTGACAACTTTGTGAAGATGATGACGATGAGGAAGGCATTGAATGTCATGATGGTGGTGATGATGATGAAGATATTGAAAGAGTTATTTAAGAATAAACATAGTATAAGGGCATGGAAAGTTGTATACAAAGGAGCATGAAGGGGAGCAACAAATCAACAAATTTAAATAAATTACACCATCTTGTAGCTGCATTCATAGATGTAACTTTGACTTTCTTATTACTAATAATCCACAAGTGATGCATTCAACAATAAAAAAACTTTAATTGATCACTTGCTTCCACTCACCGTACTTGGTGAGTATAGCAATGGCATCTGTAGAAATTAACGGATCTGAAATCGGGGAAAATATTATATAAATAAACAATTATAATCTTCCCTTATTACGACTGGTTCCTCAATTATCATCACGTACTGCAATTACTTAAAACCTAAAAAGTATTTGTCATCTATCTCATATGGTGTATTGAAATAAGTGAATTTACACATAGTTTGATCTCTCTCATACATAGAATTCATGCATTGCGGATAAATGTTTTTGCACAGCAGCAATCTAGCTTGCAATCTAGTTGGGGTGGTGAGATTTGTTAATCCAATTGATTTACTGTACTACCTCATGATACATGATGATAACACTAAAAAATGACTGGCTTCGGGTGGGTTTCTTTTTCTAAGAATTGTTATCTAGTTTCAGAAAAAACACATGTCATGGTGCAGAAAGTATTGGTGGATCCCACCGATCTCTGCCAAAACATAACGATAACAACTCTTGGATGTCATAGGGCAGAGCACATGACAATTTTCTGAGTTTCCTTACTTCACACTGAAGGTTTCTCTAAATGCACGTTTGCATTGCGTTCAATGTGACCAAAGAAAAGCCCCTCATACCAAGCTTGTGTCTTTGTGGACATGTATATATGTATCAGTATGTATGTCCACACACACCAAACGCGTGCATCCTCAATTCATTCACTGTTAGATGTTGGTTAAAATCCCTAGTTTCTTAGCCTCGTGAATAGGTCTACATAGAACTATTATTATTTTCGGTCTTTATGAAAGTTTCCTATGGTGACCTGGTGTCTGATCTAAATAATCTAAATCGTGCAAATGCAACTAAGTTGGTAATCGGCACGACGCGACGTAATTAGATTCTTATCAAGACTTTCATTGCTAAGAAATCTAATATCATTTTGCTTCATATACTTGAAGGGAATTCATCACACATCTTGTAAGCATTCAATGTGCAAACCGTAATTGTCGTGTTTGAATTTCAACGATTTTATTTCTTTTGTCGAGACACAGTATGCAAACTTTTCTTTAATGCTTATGGTGGCACATGCAAGATTTAGAAAATGAGATATCGCCCCCATCAAAATTAAAAATACAATGGTAATAATGTCAACGTAAAGGATATTGTTTGAAGAAACTTTCAACACTACCAAGAAGATAAGGGCCATGACATGTTCACTAGCCGCTATCTACGAGGGTACTACAATTGAGGGTTGGTTCCTAAAGGCTAAACGTACATTGACAATAGTTATATATTGACGGATTTAACAACTTCAACGAGGTTCATTTTTTGGTGGAAAATACAAAGAAAACTTTTATTTATTTATCGTTTGAGCACCTTATTTTTAAGATCGAGATAATATTTTCTTACTGTTCATGTTGAACTAAGATTCGTGTGCATATTTGCTCAAAGTTAAGGCTTAAAAATCAAACCAATATATGTGTGTGTAATTGATTCCAACAATGATTAACAAAGTTGAGAATAGAAATATGCAAGGTAAAAGTAAGTATCCTTGGAAAAAATGGTAAATTTGAATTTAGGTGCAAGGGAACTCCACATCACCGACAAGCAAATTCACTGTATTTTAGGTTTGTAATGAACATAACATTAAGTAGTGGTCCCGCCTCATTCTAATCGAGAAAGTTCTAGTATCCAACAATTGAGTAAGACTTGGATTCTAATGAATTGGTGTAAGTAAACCAAATGGTTCTTAGAGAATGGAGATTGAATACAACAATTTAGACACTTGAGGGTGTGAAGTTGATTATCAATGACACTAACAAGAGGCCAAAGAGTGTGACACTACAAAAAAGTTGTTCTTAACTATTGATGTTCAAGTTTCTCTTTAAGGAGTTCATGATGTTGAACTTTCATGTAGGTGCCCACTGCCACCGCTTCCTAAATACCATATATGGGGAAAAAATTGGAATGGTTGCTCTATTCCCCAAGAGTTAGCCTATTTTTAAATAGAGTGATGACACCTCAACAAATTTGTAATCAAACACCTCAAGATCACCCCTAACATATACGAGATTGATGGGGATCAAATTATTGGTATAATGCACTTTAATCCTCACTCCTTGATATCTTTTCACACACGATGGCTATACTTTATTTCCTCTTTTTCATGATCGTTACTCCATTTTTTGTCTCACATGATGACTAAATGTAGATACTTTCTATCACACTCAACCTCTATCTCTCTCTATAACACACACAATGTTGAGGTATGATCATGGCACATCGCCCAAATATGAAGATATGCAATGTATGAAATGAAAACCTAATGGAGAATGAATATCATGTACTTATCACATGCTCATACAATAATTTGTGAGAAATATAATGACTTGTTTGACGGGCACATAAGTGCATTATTTTCACTGAGAGTAGTAACCCTCCTAGGAAGGAGGCACATACAAGATGATATGTCTGATTTGGTCTCATAAGGGAAATTTGGGCTCCTCTCTCTCTCTCTCTCTCTCTCTCTCTCTCTCTCTCTCTCTCTCTCTCTCTCTTATAAATGAAATGATGGTATGCCATATACCCATTGAGATTAGCTCAAATGGTGCTAGTCTATATGCGTTGGAATATATTGTTCACAAGTTCACACAACTAGAAGACATTAATGAGTTTACCAATCATGCTTTGTTTTTCATGAATAATATGGTGCTTTGAGAAAATACTTTCTAATAAGTGTCTTGGAGAGCCTTCCTATCCATACAAGATTAATTGTCAATAACTCCAATAATTGGGTTGTGTATTACACGTTACTTCATGGCACCTCAATAGGTTCATGCTTCATTGTCAATAGGATGAGGCACTTTTGGAACGTAATATATCGTGACTTGAGAGAGATCCAAGGCTATATAGTCCAAACAAGCAAGTTAAAATCCCTATACATGATAGAGCCTATTTCCTTGTTTGCAATCTACACTATTGCTTCCATATGAGTTTGCTCACATTCCATTTTGTATGAGAACATAATGTCAGGGTACTAATCATCTACACAAGTTTTGCTTAAAATAAGTTCATTACTCTCTCTCTCTTTCGTAAATCAATGTTTGTTATTAAAATAAGATAATAATACAACCCTTGTTATCGTCACAACTTCATAAATAGTGATAGTGCAAGGGAAACCCTCTCAAGTGTTGTAAAACTAGATGACATAAGTCTATCTTCTGTTGGGACAACGTCCCCATACAACATAGTTGTGAAAATTGCCAAATCAATTTCCCTTTCATCCTACGGAGTTGTTGTGTTACCCCATGAAGTCCATCAAACAAGAACCCATTTCTCATGGTCCAATTGAACCACATTTCCCAATATCTAAGGTAATAAAAAACAACCGTATACGATGGTGTGGGCATAACTTTATCCTCATCCATAAAAACCCATTTATAAGGTGACAAAATATTTCTTGATATCGATGCCCAAATTTGTGACATAATCACCCAAATGCCTTTAGCAACCGAACATGTAATGAACCTATGTCTGGCATCTTCTTCAACCACCGTACAGAAAAAAACATGTCCCATTTGAAATATGTCTTCGTTTTAAGGCCATCGCCAAAGGCAACCCACCAACTATGGCACGCCAAAGAAACACCTTTGCACGAAATGGAAGATGAGATTGCCACCCTACAACTAAAACTCTACGCCACCACTCCACATTTTGAGTAATGCGCCATGTATCCAAAACCTTATTTGCTAACCAAGCTCTATCATCAACCAACTTATGGTACACATCATTAGTGTGCACCCCATCAATCGATTTCCCATTACCAAATGACCAATCTTTCCATGGTTCCTCGACCACCAACTCTGGAATTGGGAAAACTAATCTAGGCATGCCAATATTGATTGCCAAATATACCCATATCCACGTGGTATATGAAACTTATTTCTGATTGTTGGAAAGGCCATCATTTTCCTACATGACTCTAAAATAACATCTTCCACATTTACCAAGCCTAGCCTTGCCATTCGATTGAATTGTGAATTTATACTTTCATTTCCATCATAGTGTAATATCCTTGAAGCTGCCAACACCTCTACTGCCAATGAATTTATATCTTTTCTGCACTCAGGAGGCCTCCAATTAAACAAATTCAAACACCGCTGCCAAGAAAGCACCAATTGTTGAACCATAATAGATTCTGAACATTTAAACTGCCGGGTACTATTAACCACATGCCACCACAAAGCTGTAATTCTCGTTTTCCCATAGTAAGTACCAACCTTTTCGACAAAATAAGTAATTATTTCTACCCAAGGTTGGGTACCTATGCACATACCTTTCAAAAGATTGAATCTTCGAGCCACGATATGATCTTCTAAATTTAGTAAAGCAACATGCCCTAACCGTTTTGGGGTACAAATATTGTTCCATGATCCCTAATTCATACCAAGGTTTGTTTCTTTCTTCCATAGTGTATATTTAAGTGAACGAGCTAAATGATCAAGTGATTTCTTTGTCCACGGTAACAATGACAAAAAATAATAAATAATTGGAATCATTATAGCTTGCACCACTTTGAGACAAGTACTAAACGACCGTGCTTGAGACTTCCAATACATAAATTTGTCCAAAATGGTTCCTTATATCCAATTCAAACTTTGCGATGATGAGACATCAACACCAATAGGGTAAACTAAGTGTCTACACACATTCCCTTGATTTATTATTTGGCCACTCCATCCAAGATCAACCAAATCACTCTTAGTGCTTCTAATGAGCATCGACTTCTGCATATTTATATGTAATTGTAATGCCAATGCGAACACATTCCACACCTCCATGGCTTTGGCTATGTTATCAGGTGTTGGTTTGAGAAATAAAAACGAATCATTAGCCAATGCTTGGGCAATCAATTGTTTCCCTGATGGTAGAGCTAATCCAACTATTTCTCGAGGAGTTGCCAACTCATGCATCTTCACCAAAATCGGGTGTGTTGCAATTGCAAATAATAATGGACTCAATGGGCATCCTTGTCTAAGTGATCTTTTCAATAGTATTGCCTTAGTAACTCCACCATTTAACATAATGTGTGACACTGCACCTAATCCCACCAACAATGATATTCGAGACATCCTTTCCCCAAAACCCATATGAGACATAGGTTGAGGAATAAAAGACCAACTTACATGATCATATGCCTTCTCGATGTCGAGTTGTATCATTATAATTTGTTTGGATTCCTTTGCATAATCTACTGCCATTTACACATTCAAAATATTATGCAAGATGTCCCTTCCCTCAATAAACCCATATTGCATTGGGTGGACCACAAACGACAACACCTTTTGAAGTCTATTTGCAATTACTTTGGCAAAAATCTTATACATCCCACCCATTAATGATATTGGTCTCCATTGGGCAAAAGATATAGGAGATGCAACTTTTGGTAGTTTAACAAGACCAACTTTCCATGAATCAGACATTTTACTAGAACTCCACATTTCTTGGAATATCATTGTTAGAGGAGCTTTGAGTTATGGTACAAAGGCTTTAAAAAACTCATTCGTAATGTCATCCCAACCCGGGCTTTTATCAATTCCAAGATGTGAAAATACATATTCCACCTCCTCCTTTATATTCTCTCTCTCTCTCTCTCTCTCTCTCTCTCTCTCTCTCTACTTTGGTTATAACTTAGTGGGTAACTTGTATTTTCATCTTGCTCACACACACATATGGTGGCTAAGATTGATCCTAGTAACTATGAAGAGCCACGTCTCACAAACATATAATAGTATTATATGTGATAACTAATAAGATCCACATCCCACAAATATATAATGCTACAGTATCCCACCAATCAAATACGTAATGCAACTATGAAGACTCATGTTCTTCCCTCAAATATTTAATAGCATTATTAAACGAAAAAGACATATATTTCAAACTCCAACTCTTACAATTGAAAAAATATGAGGCATTTCGGGTTGCTTAGGAGAAAATGGATTTTTGTTGTGAGAGACATAAAGCATCAGAGACCAAGATGTGGAAAAGAGGATTAAATTTAACAACGAAGAGATCTAACGAAATTTGTGCTAAATTGCTGGTTGACTTTTCTTTTAAAAACCAAGCATTTCCAAGAGAACTGGTCATCTCATCTCACCTCTCTCTTTTCTTTTGCTCTGAAATTCTTTCTCTTTATGCATACACACACACACACACACCCCCATGAGAGGTGAACAGATTAGTCTGAATAATAAGCTTCTAGATCTCCAAGAGTACTAGAACCAGCATTCCCCATCCGGCAAATCTTGTTGCTGGTGGTTGGTATTTTGCTTTTGCTTTTGTTTTGTACAAAGTTGTACCACAATTCAAGCCAGATAAAACACAATAAACTCTAAAACATCGGGGTTGTCGATTGGATCTACAATGAGAAACTCACGGATAGTGGTCGTCTCTGCCTTCTTGTGCTTGCTTCCCTGGATATGCATGGCGGAGGCTGGAAGTAACAGCAAGAAGCCGTTATATGTTCGGATGGCCGACACCGCCCTTAATATCTGGAACTCGACAGGTCCCGGCAAGGATCAATGGAACTATGAGCGCGGCGTCCTCCTGTATGGAATCCAACAAGTGTGGCGAAAGACCCGAGAACCCAAGTATCTCGATTACATAAAGAATCGAACCGACACATACGTCGCAGACAATGGCACCATCCCGACCTACAAGGAATCTGACTACAATCTCGACAACATAAGGTCGGGCACGATTTTGCTCTTCTTGTGGAAGAGGACTGGATTGCCCAAGTACAGGGCCGCGGCCAAGCTTCTCCGAGACCAGTTGCAAAAGCAACCGCGGACGTCCGAGGGAGGCTTCTGGCACAAGCAAGTCTACCCATACCAGATGTGGCTCGATGGTCTCTTCATGGCCGAGCCGTTCTATGCCGAGTATACCCTCCTCTTTGAAGATGAACCTAAGCCCTCCTTCGATGACATTGCATTGCAATTCGTGTTGATGGAGAAAAGGGCCCGGGATCCCGTAACCGGGCTGCTTTACCATGGATATGATGAGTCACGGCAACAGGCATGGGCCGATCCGGTCACTGGCCATTCACCGAGCTTCTGGGGGAGATCGGTTGGTTGGTACTTCATGGCACTGGTCGATACCCTCGATTTCTTCCCGAAAGACCATGGCAAGAGGGCGGATCTCGAGGCAATCCTAAGGCGGCTAGCGGTGGCGGTGGCCAAGGTGCAAGATCCAGCCACTGGCGTGTGGTGGGAGGTTTTGGATCAAGGTGGGCGTGCAGGGAACTATCTGGAATCTTCTGCATCCGCCATGTTCGTGTATGGGTTCGCAAAGGGTGTGAGGGAAGGGTACCTGTCCAAATCGGAGTACCGCGCGGTCTACGAGCGGGGCTTTGAGGGTTTGAAGACGCAGTTCGTGGAGTCACGGGCGGATGGGGGCATCAATTTCAACCGTACCGTCTCAGTGGGGGGCCTGGGCGGCACGCCGTACCGCAATGGTACCTACGAGTACTATCTGAGCGAGGCCGTCGTCACCAACGACGCAAAAGGGGTCGGCCCTTTCCTGCTGGCCTCCCTTCAACTCCTCAAGCACTGACATTGATCCATCTCTTTCTTCTTCATCAGCATCATCATCATCATCATCATCTTCTTCTTCTGTCTCCCGATTTGTTCCTTCCTGATGAGGAGGGGATCATCAGTCACCCGATTTCATTGCTACCATGATGGATGGATTTTCAGGCTTTCTACCTGTGCTTTTATGTGTGTATTGTGTCATATGAATAAGAAGAACCCAGAGTGTTTTCTTCCTTTTTTTTGTTTCTGCTTGCTCTACATTCCATTGAATCGAGTCGGGGAAGACATCATCATATGCATGATGATTCATGAATACGGTGACCTAAAATGGTGATGGTAGAAATTTGGGCACCCATGCCAATGGCCATCTCACCTGCCCCCCCCCCCCCCCCCCCCCCCAACACACACAACACTTGAGATAGGGTATTTATGTAATAACGTCGAGTTGATGATCTGAGTGAGAGTGAGAGAGTGTGCTCAGCCGTGGTTTGATCTCGATGATCCTTGATGTGATGCAATGGGCGAGGGTGTGGATGGATTTTGATGTTCCTTGATGTGATGCAATGGGCAAGGGTGTCATGTGATCTTGATGATCCTTGATGTGACGCCATGAGTGAGGGTTTGCATACCCATGGTGGTTGGATCTTTGTCATGATGGTCGGGAATGGATGGATGGATGGATGCACATGCCCATCCTCCTCATCCATCGTTGTCGTTGCTTGCCACCAGGTTATGTGATGCGTCTTTGATGATCGTTCATGTGATGCAATGAGTGAGTAATTCTACTATGTCGCACGTTAGGAGATCCATCGAAATATAGGTTATGCATCTTTGATGATCGTTGATGTGATGCAATGACTAAGTAATTCTTCTAGGTCACGTGTTACGAGATCCATCGAACATCCCATGTTTATATGACGTATAACGTCAAGCGTCGTTATATGCAATCACATCCATAACTTCCAACTGACATGGCCTCATAAACAATTGTTGAATAGAAGTATGGCCTTTCACAACACCTAGCTCCCTTGTTTGTTGAATAATTGGGTTTGTTGATATATGATCCGAAACATTTTCTCATATGTTAGATCATAATGTCGTACTATGCAATTTGTGAAGCCTACAAGGCCTAAGTCTACTAGTCGGGAATTGTGTTTTCATTGGAATGATTGATTAATGTGGACAATACTGGCTACATTGTTAAATGAAAGGATGTAGGGCATAAACTTGGGCACATTAAACAATGAGCAAAGCTTAATTACAACTAGTCATGTCTATACTGCCTTTAGTCTTGGATGGAAACATTACTGTTTTTCTCAAAACGTACAAGCTTCTACATTATAACTTAGAGAATAGCAAAGAATTTGAGCATGTAAAACCTTGCCATATTTTTTTTGGTAGGACATATTACCAAATAATTTATTGTCTTTGTAGATGGACATATCGAATACATTCATAAGGTAACTTGTATGATCTTTGTTGAAGATTTTTATTGTCAATACCTATATATTCTCGTTGATTGTCATTGGAGAAAATTTATGTTTTATCATAAGATTGAATAATGTGTGAACCTTGCCATTTACCTATTTGAGAACACATATTGTCATTCTATTGGGGCGTAAACGAAAATGGAAAAGTTAGAACATCTCATTAGAATATATAATCAATGGAAGAAGAACATATCAATGTCTTCTTTTGTGTTGGAATACGCACAATTCAAAACTCCAACGGTTATTCCAACATATATTTATGGCAAAATTGGAATCATCTTCTTTTAGTCTATGTGAATTGGTTTATGTATAGTTGAATCACAATAAACAACATATTCTTCAAAACAGACATCTTTTTTGTGAAGTGGTTATGCCAATGAAGGATTTATAGTAGTTATCCACATGGAAATATCCATTGTGTCTATCTAAACTGAAATTCACGTATGTACCCAAGCTCCAAGGTCACAAGCTCTTAGAGATGCTTACAACTCACTATATGGAATTACATATGTATATGTAGGTAACTATTGGCATTTGAATACCTTCGCCATTATAAACATGCACACACATATACGTATGTAATTGCAAGCATGTGTGTGTTAGTGTTTGAACGATGTGAATTAGAGATTAAATATTAACCTTATTTCACATGAGAGAACAATTTTATGAGTTTTGTTGGCAAGTTGTTTGTGCTCCTTAGACATTCACGAACATGTTAAAGTACCTATTGGTGAGGTTTTTGTGCTCCTTGTAGTTTGGTGAGCTTCCTTTTTTTTATGTACAAGCTATCTACTAAAGAAGGCAACCACTATCAACTATCTCCAAATATATTTTCACTACACTAGTAGAAAGAAAACCGTAAAAATGAAAACAAGTTGTAGCTCCGCATCAAAATAAGGCTCATTAAAAAAATTTAATTTTTTTTCGAAAGTATTGAGGTCCATAGCTTTAGGACAAAATGGGCTTATTTGATTAGTTGGTTTACTACAATCCCTTATAAGAAATCCTAGCTATTTAAGCACAATTAAAGTGAGGGGTTGCGAGATAATGTACATATGCCATATCCAAGGAGTATCCAATGTCCATGGCCCAAAACATACCCATGCACAATCCTGCATGGCAAATCCATGACCAGTAGGAGCTCATCCCTTTCATTTCAATTAACTTGACACAAGAAGAACAAAACATAAAAAATGACCCTATTTACATGCACACAGGCTAAGAAAGGCAACAAAAAAAAAATCTGATGATAGTAAAGTGTAAATATTGTTTTTATGTGAATGCTTATGAAAACAATCATATAGAATTAAATTCTTGCCTTGGATTAAAAACTTCTTTTAGTGTTTTGCCCCTTACATGTAGTAGGCAACCCACTTCTCCTCTTGCAAGTGGTGTGAACCTTCACAAGTTCAACATGATTCAAAGTCATATGTTTGTAGAGCTTAGTGCCCTTTGACAAATGTCATTTTTCACACCATACATATTACTAGAAGCCACTTTGGAATGTGGAGGGTTGAACACATGACCTTCTGATCTCCATCGGAAAACCTTACCAACTCAACTATATCTATCTCTTTATATATTTTTTGTTGACATTGTTTCTGTGTGAAGGCTACATTGACCAAAGGACATTGGGAAACATAGCTTTCAAGAATTGGGCAAATTTGATAATGTCCAAATTTTACGAAACAACATCATCAGTGACCCCTTTAGCTATACATGTTGTTGTTAACGGAGATCATGATTAGCTTGTAGATAATATATACATGTATATGGTCACATGCAATTGTGCTCTATTGTTGACATGTTGCCTATCATTATAACATTACCTTCCTTCAATGATATACTTATTGGTCTCTATGCGTGTTTATGTTACTCACATTGTAAAATATTGTAAAAGTATTTTCCCACTAACGTAAAAGCACGTTGACCTTATGGTGCCAAGAAACACTCGTATAATAGATGAATTAACTCATGACCAAGAAAGTCTCGACCTTTAAATAACTCCCATTATAAACTTATTTGTTCACACACTTTAGATTGGACCCATGTAACAAATTGGTTGATGAATGTAGCACATCCCACCTTCAATAGATCCAACTAGATAAGATTTGAAGCAACTTTAGAGGTTCTAGTAGTAGTTGTAATCCTAACTCTCGTAGCAAGTCTATCTTTTAATTTATCATCGCCACCAATATGTATATCTAGCTTTCTTTGTCCTCTTTATTGAATAAACACAAAGACAACTACTTGTACATGCCCATGTTTCTATTTACCATTCTTTTTGTTACTTCATAAAGTTCTTTAATATCACCATTCTCACACTTACATGGCATCAACACCTTGCATTTTGTAAGCTCCATGAAACTTAGGGATGAAGGGGCCCCACTAAGAACCCACCAAAATGTTCATTTGGTCAAAACAAGGATCAAATTCATTAATGCTAGACCACTTTGGTCATGTCAGATGTAGCCACATTCAAGTGCCACTTGGCAAAATATCACATTCCCCTAGTGAAGATTAGGCAATCAACCTCGCCTTAGCCCCCTCAAGGTGAGTGTATTATATCTAGATGAAAGTCTTAATGAAATAATTTCTATTGCAATCTAACCAATAGACTTGGTGTAGTGGTTAGAAGTGTATGGTTTGGTTAGAACCTTATGTTATAGATTTCTCAACAAGGTTCAAATTTGCTCCCACACACTTTAACCTTTGCCTACAAAAGCATCGAGCCCCAATTTTATGTCAACAAAGTATCATTTCTCCTTGAGGGGAAGACCATTTACAGAACATATTTGTACCGAAACCTTTACCCTTGATCCCCGAGAGCAAGAACATGTACGCACACACATTGTGCAAGGTTCTTGGAGATGGTACGAGGAGTCCCGCCCGTGAAATAGACTTGACCTCGACGGGCTGATGGCTGAGGTGAGTACCAAATGAGCTGCTTCATAACAAATGCTTCTAGCTAGAGAAGTTTGTCAACGAGTTGTTGGTAGTGGGGCCTGTCTCATGTGAAGCTGTTCTCATGACATGACATTGGAACATCATGGCTCCTTGATCCACACAAGAAAAACAAGAAAATAGAAACGTATATCTTTCAGGAGACCCCAGCTAAGCTACAGAGCCCTCTGGTTTCTGGCTTACTTCCTAGTACACACCTGGGAGCATTTGATAATACTGAATGGATTTACCCTCTGTTTTGTTTTGATACAAATGGACACAGCCAAAATAGTCATGGCTTCCTTTTTTTGCTCAGATGAGGTTATCAAAGATATTTCGGCACTACAACAAAAAACATGATAATATATATAATATTTTATTTGTCGGCTTCCAGTCATTTGAACCCTATGAGGTATTGTCAGTTGATACCTAAGGAGAGATGAACAATCAAATATGCTGAAGGGATGACCGCAAAGAGCGTTATTAATTATGGATACGTGAAGATCCATGCATTGGATAAACCATTGCTTTTCTTTCCCCAAATTTGTATCGATGATATTGTATGTATCTTGGAGAAATGTAGAAAGGAGAAGGACAGAGTAAATGCATTATGGATGCATTTGTATGTGCATAGCTATGGGATGGAAGGGCATAGCTCTCTCGGAAACAATCTCGTATCCATGTTAGTTGAAATTGGATACATTGATAATGCTCGACAGGTTTTTGATAAATTGGAATATCGAAACAATTTGTCGTGGAACTCGCTTATCATTGGGTATATCAGATGTGGCAATCCACAATATGCTATCTTTGTATATGAAAGTATGCAAGAGGATCCGAATATCTGTCCCAATGAACATACCTTTGTGGCAGTGCTCAAGGCATGTTCAAAAATTAAAGATCTTCAAACAGGTGTCAAGGTACATGAGGAACTTGACACAACTGGTTTACTGAGAATAAATGTGTTTATTGGTAGCGCTTTAGTGGATATGTATGCAAAATGTGGTCAGCTTTCTAAAGCCAATATGGTTTTTGATCTACTTCCAGTCCAGAATGTTGTTTCATGGACAGCATTAATATCCGGTTATGTTGATCATGGGCATGCTGATAGAGCCCTTCTATATCTGGAGCAAATGCATCTTGAGGGTGTCCACCCAAATATTGTAACACTTGTTTGCCTCTTAAGAGCTTGTGGCATGATACAGGCACTAGACAAGGGTCGCGAATTACATAGAGAAATTGAGAGACATGGGTTACTGGAAAGGGAACTTGTTGGTAATACATTGGTTGATATGTATGCCAAATGTGGTGCATTAACTCTTGCAAAGCAAGCGTTTGACAATATTCGTGTTCGAGATGTAGTCTCGTGGACAGCATTGATTATAGGGTATTCCGAGTATGGTCAAGGTGAAAAAGCACTAGAATATTTTGATCAGATGCAAGCTGAGGGTGTGTCACCGAATTCCATTACATTCATGGCAAGCTTGAAGGCTTGTGGTGGTATACAAGCAACCTCCAAGGGAAGAGATATACATGCTGAAATTGAAAGACAAGGTTTATTGGAAAGAAACCTTGTTCTTGCTAACACCTTGATAGATATGTATGCAAAGTGTGGCTGCTTAACTATTGCACACCAAGTTTTTGAGAAACTTTATGTTCGGGATGTAGTCTCGTGGACTTCGATGATTGCAGGTTATTATGAATATGGGTATAGTGGTGAAGCCCTTAGTTTCTTTGAACAAATGCACTATGAGGGAATTGTACCAAATGTTGTTACACTAGTTTGTTGCCTGAAAGCTTGTGGGAACATTAAAGCATTAGACAAGGGGGAAATAATTCACATGGAGATAGAAAAACAGGGTTGGCTGGAAAGAGATTTTGTTGGGTATAGCTTGGTTGATATGTATAGTAAGTGTGGCTTGATGACTATGGCACAGCAAGTCTTTGACAAGCTTCCTATTAGAAACATAGAATTGTGGAATGCTTTAATTACAGGGTATGCTGAAAGTGGGCATGATGAAATAGCACTCGAGTGTGTTGAAAAAATGCAATATGAAGGTGTCTACCCGGATTCCTCAACATATGCTTGTAGTTTAAAAGTTTGTGGAAAGACAGAAGCGGGTATCAAGGGGCAAAACATACATGCTGAGATTGAAAGAAGAAAACTTCTGGAAGGAGACATTATTGTTGGAAATAGCTTACTTGATATGTATGTCAAATGTGAACTGATTTCCATGGCAAAAGAAGTGCTTGAGCGACTTCCTATTCACGATGTGATTAGCTGGACAACATTGATCATGGGTTATGTAGAGTATGGGCATTGCGAGGAAGCTCTCCAACTATTTGAACAAATGAGACTTGAAAATGTTCTTCCAAATGCTGCAACATTTGTTGCCATATTGAAAGCTTCTAGCAACACAAAGTATGTGAGCAAAGGTAAAGAAATACATTCAGAGATCATAAGACAGAAACTATTGGAAGAGAATGTTGCCCTGGGCAATATGTTGGTTGATTTCTATGCTAGGTGTGGATTCTTTGCCATTGCACAACAGATTCATAATGAGCTTCCAGAACGTGATGTGGTCTCATGGACTGCACTTATTTTGGGATATGCAGAACATGGGCATGGGGAAAAAGCACTCAAATGCTTTGAAGAAATGGAACTTGAAGGTGTCTCTGCAGATCCTATCACGTTGTTGTGTAGCCTGAAAGCATGTGGGAGTATAGGAACCATTGAAAGAGTACAAGAAATCCATGCTGAGGTTAAAAAATGGGGGCTTTTAGAAAGAAACCTTGTTGTTGGAAGCACATTAGTGGATATATATGCTAAATGTGGATCCCTTGATCTCGCACAAGAAGTATTTGACAGTGTTCAAGTTCGTGATGTAGTGTTGTGGACAACATTAATAGCAGGATATGCAGAACATGGGTACGGTGAAAAAGCGCTTCGGTCTTTTGAACAGATGCAACTAGAATGTGTATCCCCAAATGCCGAGACATTTATATATGGTTTGAAGGCTTGTGGTAGTATCGGAGATGTAAATTGGGGCCAAGAAATGCATGCTGATATTGAGAGACAAGGGTTTCTTGAAAATGTTTTTGTTGGAAGTAGCTTGGTTGATATGTACGCCAAATGTGGTTTGCTGGCTATGGCACAGCAAGTGTTTGACAAACTCTCTGTTCGAAACGTGGTCCTATGGACTGCTCTGATTGCTGCTTATGCAGACTATGGGGATGGTCATGATGCACTTAAGTGTTTGGATAAAATGCGACTCGAAGGTTTCTCACCAAATTATGTGACGTTTATTTGTAGTCTGAAAGCTTGTGGTAATGTAGGAGCCACAGAAAAGGGGCAAGATATACATCTTGAGATGGAAAGACGAGGGTTGCTAGAAGGAGATTATGTCATTGGAAATGCCTTGGTTGATATGTATGCTAAATGCAGCTGCCTTGCAAAAGCAAATGATGTGTTCAATAAACTTCCTCTCAGGAGCGTTGTGTCATGGACTGCACTAATGGCAGGATATGCTCAGTGTGGAGAGGGTGATAATGTTTTCCATATCCTTGATAGAATGGTTGAAGATGGTATTAAGCCAAACCCAGTAACTTTTCTGATTGTTCTCAGAGTATGTAACCGGGCAGGTTTATTTGATAAGAGCCAGATGTATCTTGAGGCAATGAGCAAAGATTATGGCATTGTTCCCAATGTGAAACACCTGACATGGGTTATAGATCTCCTTTGTCGATCAGGTCAATTTAACGAGGCAATTTTGATGATTAAAAAGATTCCTTCAGTTCCAAACCTCGTTGTTTGGCATACTTTGCTGGATGCTTGTCGAAGCTCAGGTAATGTGAAGATCGGGAAAGAGGCCTTTGACAATGTAGTTACCCTGGATGGAGGAGATGCGTCAGCTTATGTTTTAATATCTCATATTTATGCAAGTTCGGAATTCCAAAAGGAAACTTGTGATGTAATACCGATAAGAAACACACAATGATATGAGTGATAGGTACAAATCATGATACAGAGGGTAGATTTGGCCTCTCTGAAGAGATGGACGCGTCCATTAATGCCACCGGGTTCTATAATTTGAGACACTCCTATTTATAGACGTGACTCTCAATGTCTTAGTATGACATAGGGTAAAATTGCTGGAAATCACCCATCCAAGACAAATCTCCATGATGGAAGTAATTGCATTAAAAGCAATCATATGTAAAAAAATATGTGATTACTGAGATTGATCTTGACTATGGAAACAACTGTATTATAAAATGCACCCAGAGAATCTGAGCATATAACATAACCGAAAAGTCCAAATTCATGAAAAAAGTTTCTATTTTTTTGGAAGTTGCTACATTATTTGCCCTGAATGCGGCCTAAGAACTTGGCACAAATCATTTTCTTTGGGGGCTCATTATTGCCAAGAAGACATGTACGTGGCAATTTTGAATGTTACTCTTCCTCTAAATAGACGATTTGAACTCCTTATGTATGGTTAATAACTCAGGCATTGGATATCATTACGAGCATGTAAAGCTTTAGTCATCGAATGACACAGGTGTCGATTTTGCAATATGTATTTTGAGAAACTTGGTATTTAGTACTACTTGTATTGGTCAAAAGAATGCTCCTCACTAGAGTGATCAGCCTTATGCAAGCTACTAGGCCAAGAGTATTATGTATTTAAACGTGGGACTACTTCTAGTTTATGGATATGTTCGTGTTTATCTAGGTTGATCCCCAAACTAAGTGACTTATTAGGAATAAGGATTTGGAACTCATTTAATTTAGTTCGAGTGCCACAATTGTGTACGATCAATTATGTGTATTTTCATCTCACTAGAATAAAGTAGAATCCTTTTTGTCCCCTCTTTCTATTATTATGCCATCAAGAGCTTTGCATTATTTATACATGCCCCATCTACTAGGCATATGGTATGTAAGGTTTGAACTTTGGACTAATATTGAAACTTAGGTCACATAAATCAAGAGTGAGCGGTCCTTAGAGAAAGTGACATCTATGTAATATATTAAAGCATAACGTACCATTATCCATAACATGAATGGAAGTATTTAGAAGGACCTAATGACTCATGGACATACTTTAAAAAGGATCCACAGTTGAAGATGTCAAGATTTATGTTTTGGTATGTATACTTTATTTGACCTGATTGACGCTATGCTTATTATCCCTCATCCAAGCCAACAAATGACAAATGAATATTATAATGAAACCATAATCCTTTTGAACTACTTTCATCCTTAACGAGCTCATTTTATGTGATATTCCCTCTAAAACTGATTTTGAAATCCAATTAATAAGATTTCTTTTTCTAGAATATATAGAGCAATCCCCAATTATCCAAATGGTCATTCCCAACATATCAATAATAATCTACAACACTTCGGTTTGAGCCCCAAACCAAACTGCGAAAGTGTAACTTGATCCTTAATGGCTTAACCAATTTGGTTTGGTTTGAGCCTTTATCGCTTAATAATTTGTGGTTTATTTGACTTCAAACCATGGCTTAACAATTTGGGTGCATTTTTTAAATACTGATTACATATTATAGATCATGTAATATGTAATACAAAAAATGTATTTTGAAGTTTTGACTTTGAACCCTAACAATTATTTTTAAGTTTTAGTTTATATACATATTTAAAAAAAGCAATTTAAGTTTACCGTTGACAATTATTTAGTTCAAGAGAAAATCTAAAATTGAACAGTGAAACTAGCTTACTGGTTTTTAGATCTCTTGAATTGTTGAGTTTGAGCTTGAAAATCCTTCAAAGGGTTTTGTTTGAATGATTTTAGTTTAAAGGTTTTAGAGTTTGTTTTCATTTAAGTTTTGGTACTCGTACATGGCTTGAGTTTGAGACTTCCAAATAGAAAGGAACCATTGTTGATTACTCCAAAATAACACATTCGGAATTTATTATAATAACCCTATGCAAACCAAAAATATTTTGATAATCAATGTTAATGCATGAAAGTAGTTCAAATATAGATTTGAAAGGGCATGGCAAGGAGAACACAATAGCTAAGAGAGCCATATCAAACTCTTTCTATGGAATGATAGCCACACTTCAAGTATATTGTGATACATATAGTTTGTGCTTGAGTAGGAGAAATCACTAAAACACTACAAGAAACAATTGGTTTACAAGGACAAAAGATAAATGCATGGATGATGAGACACGAATTGATAGACTAGTATATAAATAGCATGATGGATGTATTTGACATAACTAAAAATATGTTGGATGCACATATATACACTAAGAGCACACTAACTAAAGTATGGAACATTATCGCAAAATACAAGACTACTATGTGTTTAGAAGGACAAACGGGATATGTATGGATGACGAGACAATGACTCAAACATTAGTATATAAATTGTGTGGCAAAAGAAGGGAAAAAACCTTGATCATCACGAACAAGAATGAGTTAAATGCTTTCAACTTATTAAACTTTCTAGGAGCATATGAGAGTGATTATGCCATTTTTAATATTTATACCATGAGTAGTTTCTAAAGACAAATAAATGCAAGAAAAAGATGGAACCACATGCTATTGTTAATTTATAGGTTATAGATATGTGTGATCTATGCATGTAGAATCATCTTGGACATAACTATATGTAGTATTTTTATGCAAAAAAGATTGGTCTTGTGACTCGGGACTTCACACATAGCAACACAAGAATTACCCATTAGTAAAGTATATAAAGTAGAGTATTATGAAATATCATATATGTATATGAGTAATAGAATAAACAATAGCGCAATCTTTTGGTTATTAACACCTACACACAACAAACCATTGTGTTGAACACAACCACTTTGCTAGGTTGGAAACTTATTTCAAAACTTGTAGCCAGGGTAAAATTGTTGAGTACTTTTATAGTAATAACTTCCTCGGTGTCAATAGGTGTTCAGAAAAATGTGCCTCCATTCACTAGAATGTTAGTTGAAATTATAACTTGCTACTTGAAAACTTTATAATGGGAACAATAGCTTCTAAGTATTCTACAAAATACTTGTACCTTTATTGCAGAAGAAAGCGTTGCCGAATGGAAAAATGATTGATTCAAACAATGAGATGAGGATTCAAATTCTGAAACTAGAGGTTGATGTAGATCAGACAATTAAAATTATGTGTCTTATAGGTAGAGACACTTACACACGAGGTTTGAAAATGTGGTCTTGTTCTTAACAATCACATCCAACCTCATCACATGATGTTCCATATGTAGTCCATGGATCTCATCACATACACATATACACTTGTATGCATGTGTGGACACGTAGATATCCATATAACATGAGCATGAGGATTCATATAAACACAAAAGTACCAACAATAACGAGCACATGGATATATATTCACACCTAAGGATTTTTATTAGCACATATGCAATACAACAAGACATATCACAATCCATAGAAATGGAATTCATGGACAGACGGATATTGCCAATGTCATTTGATATTATTGGAAATTTTGAGATCATCAAGGGTCGAAGGAGGATATCCCGTCAATGTAGGTGAAGCATTCATTTTTTTAGTTTGACGCTAGCATATACCATATGCCATTGTAGGAATGTTAAATCAAGCTTCGTCAACATATCTATTTGTTTTCAATAAAAAGAGTTTGATCACATATTTCCTATCGACAAAGTTTAAAGGGAAACAGGAATTCTGAAATTTGAGTGATTATATCCACATGTTTGAAAGATACGACCATTATCTTATAGCATGACAAAAAAATATATTCCATCACCAATGCCAAATTATCTTACATTAGGCTAGAAGGTGACAATACTAGAAAACTCAAGTTTCTTCCGGAAGATACTTTCTTTATGTATTGCTACTTGAACTAATTTGATAGGTGGATGCGTTGTTTTCATACTACTACTTGAAATATACATGTAAGAAGTCCATAATTGTTGATTGCAGCTCTTCAGTAGATAGCATTTGGTGAGCGTGGATAACCTGGTTGCAAGTACAATAAAGTAGGAACTTGAGTTCAAAATAATAAGATCAGAAAATGTAATGTTTTTGTATTTGTAAGAGAGATCAAATCTTCAACTAGGACACAACATTAGAGAGGTTAAATATGTCACTAATGGAGTTCATACCTTGGCATAAATGGAGTGCAAATAGAGAGTTGAGGTGGCAGAGAAAGTAACACTTTGCACATCAAGTGAAAAAGTTTCTTCCAAGAAGCCAAGAACATTTGACCAAATACCTCTTTGTTTAGGATGACTTAAAGTTATGAACATGTCCATGGTTCCCCAAAATCTTATTGTCACACTAAGTGGTTTTTGAAATCTAGTAGTACACCTCGATTTTCTCTCAATAACTTCAGGTTCATATTGATTATATTTGTGGGCATTTTGGTTACATTGAAGTATGGTTTTCTTGGAGATCATATAACCATTGCTCCGTTTCTTGTCAACGTGTGATTCTAGTTCAGCTTTCACCTTTCCTAAATCATTAATTTTTTCTTGTAAATGTCCCACATAGTTGATGACGTATTTAACCATTGTACACCTATCTTGCTGCAAAAAAAGAAAACTACATGTTACTTATTTATTGCATTTCTTTACTGATATTTGATAGGTAAGATTGTAGGATCAAATTTATATTTGGCATTTTAGAGTCAATGAGAAGATAGTGAAACGTAATTATGACACTTGATTGCTATTTTCATACTCTAACCACTGCGTTCCTATGGATGCATCAAAAGGTCTTAGAGCCTTTCATGATCATCCAATTTCTTTGATTCGAGCACATAAATCATATTTTGAGACATGCACGTGGTGAAGAAAGTTTATGTGTAGAGTGGTGAGACACATATTATGTTATAAGTTATAACTATCAAAGTTTTTTATGTGACATATGAAGTCAATCGTTTCACATTGTAGCATTAATCTTCATTGCCAAGCAAATTTTATAATTCAATGAAGCATATGAGAGATATAAAGTAGGAACATTTATGTTTATTTATATTCTTACCTTGAGGTTTAATTGGGGTGGGAGTAAGGAATGCAATGCGTTGAAGAGGTTAGACATAGTTTTACGACGTTGCCGCTCTGAATTTATATGTGTTTCACGGTATAGAGATGTACCTTTGCGAAGGGTTGTTTTCATAGTGCTGCAATTTTTTATACCAGCTTTAGTTGACAATTGTGAGCTTGCACTAGTGACAAGATTATCACTATTTTGATGAGGATATCCAGGAGGAGGCCTTAATGGTGTGAGAGAAGGAATGCATTCTTCATTGTTGTTTTGATTCGTAAAGGAATCAATACATCTTTTTATGGTTTCATTTGGATTGGGAATGTTGATGCTATGGTTATTTATTGTGGTTATAGGACCTCCAATATCATGTATTTGCCATGAAGAACTTTGATAATCTTGAAACTCACCATCAAAGTTCAATTCATGATTATTACCAATGCTATAAATATCATCATACGACAACAATGCACCAAATGAAGGGTCCATTCCATAATATTGACTAGGTGTGAAGTTGTTGGAAGAGGTGGTGGTAAGGGGGGAGGGGCTGATCTTCTCCATAATGCAAGCTAAGGTTAGGGATTGCTCAAAATAGTAGCAAATTTACCCTACTAATAAATCTTAGGTATGGATATGATTAACATTAATGGAAGGTTAATGAGATCGAAGACAAGATAAGCATAGAGAAATAGCGGCCATACTTAGGCAAGATAAGCATAAAGAAATAATGGTCACAATGTGTGTGATTAAGAGAGGTGGCTATGAATATTTCCTATTTATATTAAGCAATGAGCTTTAGAAACAACACATTAATGTACCACCATTGGTCACTTATTACAAATGCTCATCATTCTATGTTACTGTCTATGTATTGTACCTTGAAAGTTGACACACTAGATCCTAGCATGCTTCTTTCACATCTTTAAACGGTGGTCTTTTAATGTCCCTCCCTCGTAATTTGCCATCATCACCCATCTAGCCCCATTGCTTTCTTTTGCCTTCCTTCCCCTCTGAATTCAATATGATAATAGATAATAACGATAGGGCTCATAGAAAACCTTTTATCAATACTCAATGTACCTACTAGTCTACTTAATTTCTATCAAGACTTCATAGGACATGTTGTATGTCTCACATTGTGACTAATGTGTTTTACTCTTCACAATGCCTCGATCGCGCTTTTAGATAAGGGGATGTTTATTTAGTCAGAGCTTGGTGGCTATTTTTGAAAAGTTGAAAATCTTATAATCTCCTCATCCCTGGCACGATAGGCTTGTAAGATTTAACAATATCAATTTTAATTCAATCAAATCGTGTAATCCCATTTTTAGCTTGGCTTGCATGTTTTGATTTTTTCCCCCGTTTTTTTAAAGCATTCACACAAGTGTAACCCATAACATCCCATGTCGTCATGAGATCGTGTCTTCCTTAGAGACACCAATGATATAATTTGTATAGATTACGGAGGCTTACCATGTAAAAGGAAATGTTAATCTAGGTCCAAGTTAAGTATGTGACATTAAATCATTCTAGTGTCGTACACATGATCAAAAGCTTTTAAATCCCCAAAATTACATATAAATATCCTAATGTTAAGTAACATATAGAATTCCAGACATTCAAACAGTCCTTTGTAAACATGACATGCATCGGCATCCTTACCTATGTAATAATGTTTGAATTGAATAGGCTAAGACCTTATTTTCTTGAACTCACGTGTCTTAAGATTAGTCGTTTTCGTCTCTAAATTTGTGCACTTCATGACATGATGATCCGAAGTGTTACTTGAGTTGATTTGGACATCCTTGTACCTCATGGAAGAAGCTTTGGACGTGGCTATTTAATCTAAACCAATTATGACTAGAATGATTCAATAAAGGGTAGTTTTTTATAATATTCTAGCATACACATTTGTTTGCACGTGTAGCTTCTTGTCTTGGAAAAAGACATTGAGATTTGCCAATATTCATAATTCTTTCCCATTCTCTATGTTGGTAGGTCTGCTAAGGGAATAACATTGCAAGTAACTTTTACTATAAAAGAAGATGGTTCTTATTTATTTGATCTAAAATGCATCATTATCTATTTTGATGTTGATGTTGTTGTCGGACAATTTGGATCCTCACTAGGTAAAATTGGTTAACCTATGTGACTGATGCACATAAGTAAGTGGCCACACTCCTAAAGTAAAGATAGAGATTTTATGAGATTCATGATTTCATATGATTATTTTAGTATACTTTCAATTGATATGGTTCCTGTTTATAAGATATAAAGCTCATCCTTATTTATTTTGATGTTGAAGTTGTTTTCGGACAATTTGGGCCCTTACTAGGTAACATTGAGTAACCTATGAGTCTGGTGTATAAATAAAGAATAAGGGCATGGATAACTTAAAAAACAAACAACTCAATTTATGTGGGAGGCGATATGGTACCATCAAATGTGAGCAACTTAAAGGAAGTTTTTGTCTGCCGCTTATGCACACATGTTATTGGCTGTATTCAATTTTAGCATACTAATGCAAAACAAAAATGATGATTGAAATTGAATATCTTGACAATATGGCATGAAGTTGTGCCTTCTCCTTCGAAGAGCTAAGGAAACTACTTTACCTATGGTAAACCATGACATTAGAAGTGCAAAACCATATTATTAGACCCTTTCAAATAGAAATCAATTGTGAATAAATGCACATATGACCTACCATGCCCCTAAGGAAGAGCAAAAACGAGACTCCATTAACATCCCATATGACCATTTATTCTACAAGTGGCTTGAATAATGAATTTGTCTAATAGTTAGATTCCTCACGCACATTCAAGAAAACATTCTATCTTGTTTCTTCTAAACTATTGTGTTTGCTTTTTGGCTTAATCCAAGCATTGTTGTATTTGTTATAGTTGAGGCCATTTTGTAATCCTAGCCTTGCAGTTTGAAAATACACAATTAAAAGCATTGGGTACAATACACAATTAAAAGCACACATGAGTATGACCTTTCCAAAGTCATACAAATTTGTATCGACTTTCCTCAAAGTTGAAAGAAGATTTCCTTGGGTATATATAACCAATGTATTTAATAAGTTATTTGAAAGGTTTCTAGACATTCAACTAGTAAAATCTACGTTGGCCTAAAACCAACGTCATAGGTGGATATGCATTGCAATGCCATATGGAACAATTGGCATATAAATAACTCAAGGAACATCTCTTCTTGTGAAGATGTTTTTTTAGAGTATTACTTGTAGCATTATTGCTCCAAGCTTGGAAATTTGAACCTATAAATGATGTGGAACCACAAATAAAAGAATTATACATGCATTGTAAAAGGACCTCACTATCAACAAATTTGTACTAAACCTACAATATTTCTTACAACTAACATCTATTGGTTGTAGTTTTGGCAAGATCTTTTGGATGTGGGTTCCCTGACCAAGACTTTTTTCTTGTTTAAAAAGAAAAGAAATGATGCACCTTAGTATATTACTTGAAAACTGTACATATTACTTGAAACATGTCATATATGCACTCTCTTGCTTTCTCAACTTGCGGCATCTCAACCTACGTGGTCTTCCTGTGCCTCATTCTCACCAAAGCGTCCTGGATATAGAATTTGTAGATGACACAACGGTCTACCTGCAAGGGGACTTGGAAAACCTACAAAAGCTAGAAAGTGGGTTAGCCATATTTTGCAAGAGATCCAATGCCATGATCAATTGGCACAAATCTTGTGCAATATGGCTTTCTAATGAAACACATCCTGCGTGGCACCCACATCCTGCTTTCAAATGGATCACTCAAGGAGCGAGCACCAAATATTTGGGTTTCCAAATTGGTTTCAACATACCATCGGAAACTATGATTACACCCGTTATTCATTCCATTCAACACAAGTTGATACATTGTAGTTTGAAAAAACTGTCGCTAGCAGCTTGCATCATAGTGGCAAACCAGGTACTACTCGCAACAACATGGTACAATCTATCATGTTGGACAATCTCCAAGGAAAGTATACATAAGATTCAACGACTGGTACGCAACTACATTTGGTCTGGTAAGGAAGATCACATAACTCGCACCAAGGTGACGTGGCCTATACTCACAACACCTAAGTCGAGAGGGGGATTGGGTCTTATTGATCCCCTCTCACAATCAAAAGCCTTACTTGCCAAAATTGTGGTGCAAGGACTCCAACCAGGAAATGACTATTGGAAAATGCTATTGCGATTACGTTTCGCTTACTTTAGGCCACGAAAAGGGGTCAATTGGGCCCCCCAAACGGGATGGATTCTAAACATGGATCTCAAACCTAGTTTCTCCCGCCAATTGGAGGATAGTGTCACGGATCATAAACTCAAGAGACAAGCAAGAAGATAACCAAATGGACAAGAAAGAAGATAGTATTAAAGGAAAGACTCCATAACTAGTGTTGTTCACCTTGAATTCCTTCAAGGTGAACTCCTCTATTTATACTACATGGCATGCATACTTGTTGCACGCATGTGAATCTACAATAGAGCATGTAGGTATGCATGCACGTGCCAAGTGTAAATACTACAAGGGAGCAATTATGCACATGATGCTAGCAAAATAATAAGGACCAATTATATACATAACTAGTACTAGATATCTTGGTTAACTCATAATACTAGATTATAACATGGTCGTGTCAAGAGTTCGAATCTTGACATTATCCCCCCTCTTACGCCGTCTTCCCAAATCGGCCGCTGGTTTGTGGGGATATCGGTGATGAAAATCTTGGACGACCTCTGGGGCATTTTGTAAATTTGCCGATGGTTCCCATGTGGCCTCAGACATGGGGTAACCCCTCCATAGGACGAGGTATTGCAAGTGTCGACGGTGCCAACGCAAGTCAAGGATTTGGTCGACCTTGTATTCCTCCCCTGTCGTCAATTGCACAGGTGGTGGTGGTGGGTCTTGACGTCCTGGGAGTTGTGAAGCATAATGGGGTTCGAGGAGGGAGACATGAAAAACATCGTGAATCCGGAAGTTGGATGGAAGGGCGAGCCGGAAGGCAACGAGATTGATGCACTCGATGATACAGAATGGTCCCAACTTCTTGTAATCAAGTTTCGCACATGGACGAGTAGTAGAGACGTGTCGACGTAACAACCAGACCATGTCTCCAACGACAAAGTGTGGAGTGGAAGATCGATGGCGATCAGCCTGCTTCTTGTATCGTTCACTAGCAAGACTAAGCTCCAAGGATAAATCATGATGTAGTTCTTCCAAAATGCGGGCGCAATCCTCCGCCGAAGGGTTCACGGAAGTGGTAGGAAGGGAAATGTTGAAGCGAGGATGTAAACCGTTGTTGGCAAAGAAGGGAGTGACGCCATTCGATGCATGGAGAGAATTATTGTAGGCGAATTCCACGAGCGAAAGTAAGTTGACCCAATCATCTTGTTGGTAACTAACCGAGCACCGAAGATACTGCTCAAGGATTTGGTTGACACGCTCCGTTTGCCCGTCAGTTTGGGGGTGATAAGCGGAGGACAACTTGACAGAGATGCCTAAAGTTTGTAGCAGGCGCTGCCAGAAGTGAGAGACAAACTGGGGTCCACGATCCGAGATGACATCATTGGGGAGTCCATGCAAGCGTACCACATTGTTGAGTAGGAGATGCACCATTCCTTCTCCGGAAATGGTTTTGGAGCATGGAGTGAAGTGAGCCATCTTCGTAAACCGATCGACAACGACCAACACCGAGTCATAGCTATTGACCAAGGGTAGATCAGTTATCACGTCCATAGAGATAGAGGCCCAAGGACGACGAGGACATGGAAGCGGTTGTAGTAAGCCGTATGGCCGATGATGAATGGCTTTGGAGCGAGCACAAACCTCACAACTCTTTATGTATTCTTTGACCAACTTCCATGGTTGTGGCCACCAATACCCCCGAGAGATTAGCTCGAGGGTTTTCGCAACCCCGAAATGACCTGCAAGTGGGTCATCGTGGCATTCCCGCAACACCCGGGTGCGACATGGGCCCTCTGGGACGTATAAGATCCTTCCTTTTGGTCTCCTTGGAGGGGTTTTGCAGACTATCTCGAATCTCGTTGGCGAACGCATCGGTCTTGGATGCATCAGTGATTTGTTGGAGTAAAGAATCATCCTGCAACATACAAGTGGCAAAAAGATGCAATTGGTCGGGTTTCAACAAACGTCTAGATTGTTGAGCATAAGCAGCATCCCTAGGGCGGAGTGCAAGGTCAGCTCGACGAGAAAGGGCATCAGCCTTCCCATGTTGGCCACCAGGTTGAAATACGATCTCAAAATCGTAGTCAGAGAGAAATGTCGACCAATGGGCCTGCCTTCGATTCAAAGTACGAGTGGTGGAAAAATAAACTAAATTTTTATGATCAGTCACTACTTGGACACGATGTTGTGCGTCGACCAAGTAGGGTCGCCATTCTTCAAAGGCAGCAATGATAGCAGCAAGCTCCTTGTCGTAAATGGGATAATTGATTTCAGATGCCGTAAATTTTTGGGAATAGTAAGCCATTGGGTGCATTAGGTTGTTGTCGTCTGCCTGGGATAAGATGGCGCCAATGGCAAAGTTAGAGGCATCGGTTTCGACTTGGAAGGGTTTTGTGGGGTCGGCATGTAGCAGCACCGGGGCAGTGATGAATGCGTGTTTGAGTGAGTCGAACGCATTTTGTGCCTCCGAGGTCCATAAAAATGGAGTGCCTTTATGGGTGAGAGCGATAAGAGGTTGTGCTAGGGTGGAAAACCCCTTGATGAAGCGACGGTAAAAATTCGCGAAGCCGAGGAAGGATTGCACATCTTTAAGTCGCCTGGGAGTCGCCCACGCCTGAATGACAGAGACCTTCTTCATATCCATGGTGATGCCAGTGGGCGAGATGATGTAGCCCAGAAATTCGATCGAGGTACGATCGAACTCGCATTTCTCGCCTTTAGCATAAAGGCCATGCTCGCAAAGTTTGGCAAGAACTAATCGGACTTGGCGAGTGTGCTCCTCCATGTTTGGCGAGAAAATGAGAATATCATCGAGGTAAATGACAACAAAAAGATCAAGATATTCCAGGAAAATATTGTTCATCATATGTTGAAAAACTGCGGGAGCGTTAGTAAGACCAAAAGGCATTACCTTGTATTCGAAATGCCCATACCGGGTTCGAAATGCGGTTTTCCATTCATCCCCCCCCTTGATGCGTACTAGATTGTACGCTCCACGCAGATCAACTTTGGAGAAGACACGCGCAACTCGGAGCTGATCAAGGAGTTCGGGGATCAGAGGTAGCGGATAACGGTTGCGCACAGTGAGTTTGTTGAGACCTCGGTAGTCGACGCATAAGCGTAGAGAGCCGTCCTTCTTCTTCACAAATAAAATGGGGGCCCCGGCTGGTTACTTAGAAGGTTGAATAAAGCCTTTCTCGAGGTTCTCATCGAGATACACACGAAGGGCCTTCAACTCTGGTGCAGACAACGCATATAGAGGACCAAAGGGTGGACACGCACCTTCTTGAAGATCAATCAGACAATCGTAGAGCCGGTGTTCAGGCAAACGATCAACATTGCATTTTTCAAATACGTCAGAGAAGTGTTGGTATTTTTCGGGAATAACATGGAGTGTGTTAGAAATGGCGCCACAAACAAACCCATCCTGGACCGATGATAAGGTAGTCAATTCGGAGTCGACTGTCTCCGAAGGATAGGAAACTTAATTTACCTTCATACTTTTGCACGAGCATCTTGGCTTGCTAAATGTGATCGAGTGGTTGCACCAATCCACTATTGGATTGTGCGCCTCCAACCACGTTAGTCCTAAGACGATCGGATGTCGAGGAGATGCGATGAGGTAAAAGGTGAGCTCCTCTTGGTGTGAGCCCACCCGAAGCCCTAATGGGATTGTAGCTTGAGTAATTGCACCTGACGAGAGGACGCACCCGTCGATAGCTTCAACTAGAATGGGTTTTGAGAGGCCAACGACAGGTACGCCATGTGCTTGGGCAAACGCGACGTCGATGAAGCAAGAAGATGCCCCAGAATCAAGTAAAGCAACAAACTGAATGGAACTAGAGTTAAACGAAAGCCATACCTCCAATGTGAAATTGCCTGATGGTCCGGCAATGGAACCAAGAGAATGTGGGCGACGGGAGATGTCCAGTTGCATGGCTCCTACTACAACCGAACGATGTTGTTTTCCGGATGTTGGGGTCCGTTAGCTCGATGGAATTGTGGGCGAGTACTCCTAGGACAATGGCGAACGACATGACCGGAGGCGCCACAATACATGCACAAGCCATTAGCCCGCCGAAATTGTCGTTCAACATCAGTCAATGGCCGAAATCGGGCTTGATCAATTTCCATGGGGACAGGAGCATCTGCCGAAGTAGGCGAGTGTGAGGATGCTTGGGGTTGTATGACCGGGGCATGGCGTGGAAGTGAATGAGGTGGAACCCAAGTCCAGCGCTCTTCTTGGCGAAATTCGAAAAGACGATTGTCACAATGGTCTGCTTGTGAAATCGCTTGGGATAACGAGGTGGGCTCCAGAAAGTTTAAGAGAAGATTCTTGACATTGCTTCGAAGACCGCGCAGAAAGTGATTAGTTAAAGCTTGATCATCCCAATTGACGTCGCATGCTAGTTGTCGAAATTCGGAAGCATAGACCGAAGTTGCACGTGAACCTTGTTCGAGTGCATAAATCTTGTTAAGAGTTGTACGTCGTCAGTCTGTATCGCCAAATGTGGCCTCTAACTCGGCGAGGAAGGTAGGAAAGTCCTCCAATAAAGGTGATGAGGTTTCTACCAATGGTGCAAACCAAGCTTGGGCCGGACCAGAGAGAAGGGTGCCCACAAGGCCGACTTGTCGAAGACCATCTCCATAACGTTGAGGTTGTAGCCGAATGATAAGTCGAACTTGGTTGATGAACCCTCGGAAACGTGACCTCGTTCCATCAAATTTTTCTAGGAGGCTAACCTTAGGCTCAAGAAACTGTGACGAAGCTAGGCTAGATGTTGGTAGAAGATCGGGCTCTAGGCTAGGTTGTTGTGGGAGACTAGGGTTCGGGGGTTGTGAGGATAGGGAGGTACCAACTTGAAGTTCTTCTAAAGAATTTCGAAGAGCTTCATTTTCAAGCTGTAGTTGTCGTAAGGCTACCATTATTTGGCCTAAATCACTAGTTGAGTCGGACATAGCTATGGCTTATGAGAGGGAGAGCTATGAGGATGGGAAGGTGAACAAACTGTCACGGATCATAAACTCAAGAGACAAGCAAGAAGATAACCAAATGGACAAGAAAGAAGATAGTATTAAAGGAAAGACTCCATAACTGGTGTTGTTCACCTTGAATTCCTTCAAGGTGAACTCCTCTATTTATACTACATGGCATGCATACTTGTTGCACGCATGTGAATCTACAATAGAGCATGTAGGTATGCATGCACGTGCCAAGTGTAAATACTACAAGGGAGCAATTATGCACATGATGCTAGCAAAATAAGAAGGACCAATTACATACATAACTAGTACTAGATATCTTGGTTAACTCATAATACTAGATTATAACATGGTTGTGTCAAGAGTTCGAATCTTGACAGATAGATTCAGTGCATCCATGTGGAAGGCATGATGTGACATTAGACGAGGGCTCAAGTGCAATCATCCGAGTTCCAAACCTGCTTGGTTCAGTCAACGTATCCTATGGAACCCATGTATCAAGGATGAATCTCATCAACTACTTGGATCAAGTAAGGGATTGTCATGGGGATACATTGCAGAAGGTCCAGGAAAAGTATAGAATGTTGGAGACGGTTTCTATCACTACCACTACAAGATGAAGCCAACATACTCCATGGAATTAGGGGCAGATGGACTTTGAGATCGAAAATCATTAACGCTCTACTGATTAGGGAAGCTGCTACTCAAAGGATGACAATGGAGAAATGGATAGGCTACGAAGAGGAGGGATCTTTGATCCCGAAAGGTAGGGGAACACTAGACAGGACCAAAGGCTCTGAATTGCGAGACACACATAATAATGTAATTCGAGTACTCACTTATACTGGTCATAAATGGATTGTAGATCCTGATTCGATCAAAGTCCAACCCGATTGGCACATATGTGCTCATGAAAACACATGGCTACGTAAGGTCAGTTGGGACCCTTTGCAATGGACATGGCATGATCCTTACGCGGGGTAAGGAAGCAAACCCATCCCTTTCTTCTAATTCACAACTAGATTGGGTCGCCACATTCTAGCTGCTCAAACCGCCCGAGAGCCGGCTGTTGCAAAGGTCTGGCACACATATCAAGTTTCTCAAACAATTATCACCAAGTTTTGGCAGAAAATCTAGAAACAACAACACGCAAGGCGAATTACCACATTCCAATGGTTGTTAATACATAAGGCACTACCAGTGGGAGCATGGCAACGTGGGAACCTTAGCTCACCTAATTGTGTAGAGTGCCCAAATGCAGTAGAATCAATACGACGCGCTCTGTGGGACTGCCCAACATCCCATCGAATATGGCGGGGGGTTGGCCACTTTTTGCAATTATGCCAGGTGCAAGGCTCAATCACGTGGGGAAATATATGTTGGCTATCATGGCAGACCCCAGTTGGTAGATACGAGCATCAGGAGGAGGGGATGACTTTGGTGATAAAAGCACAAGAGGTTTTTTTCTCCACCATCGGCAATGTCCACTCAACTCCTCTTAATGACAAAGCTCAAGTTGCGTTGGAATTGGTCAGCTCAATAACTCTGTGGATTCTATGGAAACAACGATGTAGACGGGTCTTCTCCAACCAAACCGCACATCCAACAATGTTACTGCAAGAGATATGGAGTGAAATTGTAGCCACTCTAAAGAGCCAATATGATGGCCTCAAGGGCGGCTCCGATGGAGTTGAAAGACAACGAATAGCCTTCATCGAACAATGGTCGTCCTCTCCCTTTCTTGAGTCAGTGGGCATCCACATAAGATGGAACTATCGCATCCCTACAGGGATTTGTACACAATAATCTCATTCGTAAAATTTTATAACTAATGAAAGGAGTTTTTTTTTGCGAAAAAAAAGAAAGTAGAACAATAACTATCAGCTATGCAACATAAAAGAAGGTATGACATAATTCCAATTTAGACCAGCAGTTGGATCCATGACCAAAACTTTGCAACCATATGTCCCTTGTTTTCAATTTTGTTAGATAATGAGCTATATGGACACTTTGGATGTCACACAACCATTATGGTCAACCTAAAATAGATCCATACTTTCCTTTCCAAAAGTCACTATGATTACCTTTGCATGCTTGCTATACTTCTTATGATATCCATGAGCATAAGTTTCCTTAACTCACACTTTCTTGTTGGTAATCATTTGGATTTATTTTTACTGTTGCTTCACTACAATAAGGACAAATGATTATCCTAAGATGATAGAAAAACAAATCATTATTACACTAATATTGAATTCTAATTGATGTCCTCATGCAGAAATATTTGTCGGACGACACATTGATGAAATTATTTGAGTTTCTAAAGTATATAGCATGTTTACTTTTATTTTATCAAAATTTTCCTTGTGTGGGTAAAATTACTTCATGCACACATTTAGGCTGTGGTGCCATTATAGGTACCTCATAGATCTCCTTTATGTTGGGACCACGATACATTTTTCATGTGCCCTTTTTTTGTTGTATACACTTCACCATCACACGTAACCAATACGTCTTCCAACATCAGAAGGTGTACCATAAGATGCATGATTAGCTAATGACAATGATCCTATGATTTATTGTGATATGGACAACATAATTATGGATCTTTGGTGCAAGCAATCCTAAATAGTTTAATATACTTGTCATGGTCCATGGATGAATATTTCTTCTCGTTTCTTTAGTATTCCCAATGAATGTTTTAGCTCATGCACGGTCCACCATACATGCAACATGCAAGGGTACACAATGTTTAATGCAATGCGAGAAAAAAATGTTGATAAGATACTAGAGACCATAAATAATGTAAAATGTGCTAGGCCACCTTATAAACATATTGATATAACTCTATCTTATGTTCTAGAGGATCCAAAATTCAAAAGAATATTGGAGCATTTAATTCTTGTTTTGAATTTTTTATTAACTCGATAGTAGCTAGCACCCCAAATATTTGTGCTCAGAACCCAATTACATATCCCCATTGGCATGCCATCACTTTGCACATGTTGATACCTTGCAGTTAATAATGATGCAACACCATTGTTGACGTCATTGCTATTATCAAACTTATGCATGTATCCTTACGGAACATTGCATTCAAAATTGACTCAATTGTCTCATTTTTCCAACCCCCTGAACTCTCTTTGCTCTATTTAGCTCTTTGTAGAACATTTTCTAGAATGTTGTTGTGTAGAATCTTTGACTAGAGCTTGAACTCACCTAAACATTTTTTTTTGTTGCCTTCACTTAGCTTTCAATTGGTTGTTCTTAGCTTCCCATTTATTTGTATTTTTCCACAACACCATCTTAGCATTGGCTATTGTACTATTGTGCGCCTTCCAAATTATCACAAAATTATCCATCAAGCTCCCTCATTTAAAGCATTATAACATTCAATGCCCCATAAATGAAGCTTATTTTAGTAGTGCCCCTTCTTGTAATATTGATAGCGTTAAAACAACTAGGGATTTATACAATTGATGTTGAAATGATCGACGAGACAATGTTAATATTACCTCTTTATATGGTCGACGTTGTTGATAGGGAAAAACATTGAAATAGCCCCTACATTTTTCTTCATTTTCCTAGATATTCCCTAAGTTTTTGTTATTTCCCTCAAGAAACCCTCGACAGGTTTAGAGAAAGACGAAAGAAAGATATATACATAAACACGTTTTTAACAGGCCAAATGGTCTATAAGACCACACAAGAGATTCGACCTTAAAATATTGTCTCTTCCTTTGAGAACAACAAATCAAAATAGATGTAACTAAGTAAAAAAGCAAATAAAATAGAATAGGACATGACTAATAATCTTGTAATCTATACATGTAAGTTTCTCAAGTGAAATATATTGTAATATTATTATTGTCTTAAAAAATTCTCTTGCCTACGTCAATTCGAAAAGGAGAGGTCTCCAAAGTGAGGAACACACTTGCGACAATGGGAGAAAATGGTTTTATTTGTCAATGACAAGGGTGGTGAGATTGTGGTCCAAGAGAGCCCATATTCATGACAAGTTGCTATTGATTTGTCTATTGAAACCCCCTTGCAATAATTGAGAGCCCATTGGGCCATGTGTGTAGCTCTTGACTAATTTGTAGCATAAGTAGGATGATGGGGCTAAAGAAAGTTGCGATTGTTCTTTGTTGATGATATTGTGTGGTTGTATATTTGTCCTTCAAAAACCTCTCCCTATATCTCTTGAGTCCTAACAAGAAAAACTCGTCCTCAGATTTCAAAGCCTTGCTTAAAAAGACAATGGTATCTCCCTCTTATTTCATAAAAATCAATACAATGACAAACATAATGTCCTTCAGATTCCACTTCATAATAACATAGTTCACAAATTCTTTCTTTTGGGGGTATTTGTGCATATTTGCCTCCTTCAATCTCTATCTGACATGAAGAAGTTTGTAGCTACCCTATCACATTATGTAGCACATAGGCTAGATGTATATCCATATGAGAGGGCTTGATGACGAATCCATCCTTTGGTGTGTAAAAAGTTTCTTACAGTGGGGTCATCTTCCTAGCAAGAGATATTGTGGAGTTTATCAATGGTACTTTGTTTTCCACATTGATAATATCATTTTGGATCACTCTATGCATTTCCGCTTTGTTCATGTTCAGATAGTGACAATCCAAGTTATATTGGAAGTTGGAAGAAGGTGGTGTGACAAGTATATAAAATAGTTGCAATTTAGTTCGTGGATCTTGAAATTGCAAACATGCATGTTGCCTTTCAAGAGTAGCAACCTCCGCATGTCCATGAGAAATTCAAGCACAAGTATCCTCTCATACAGAGAACCGATACCTTATCAATATCACTCCTAAGTATGTGTATGATAATGGGAATGCCACCTTTTCTTGATCGTCCAAGAAGAATTTGGGTTTTAAACTTGTTGCCATGCTCAAGTGGTGTTAAATACCATCATTTTAGTTTGATCAGTTTCTATTGACAAACATAAACTGTTCATAAATTAATTTTAAGGCATTTACATGTCTTTTTTAGTATCTCTAGAGTGTCTTAGATCGACATGATACCATCAACATGTGGTAATTTTGTTGGAGATACAACCTTTGATAACCCATTAGGAGAGTGTACCTAGGTTTCTCGATACATATTCATACAATGCATAGATTCTGCATCGCATAATCTATAGGGACACCAAGGGCTTCTAATTGTTGCATGCGTAGAGCATGTGGTAGTGTTGAAGGATTTTTGGAAATTCACAAAGCAACAATAATTCTCTTATAATGTACATGCTTTGCCCTCTTCCATACAATTTGGCCAAGTAATGGCCAATCATGATTGTCCCATAATGGCTTAGCATTATTTGGCTCTACTCTTGAAGATTGGTATGTTATATTGAGATAGTAGGGAAACCGTCACACATAGTTCTATTAAAGATGTGTTCTAGCAATAAGAGCAAGATGTCATGGGCATAGGTAAAGAGCTAACCTAGCAACCCATCATGTTCTTGGTCTTTACCAAATTGTAACCCATGAATGGCCAATATATAGAAAGTGAAAGGCGATGACTCGATCATATAGAGGCTAATATAGTTCAGATGAACCAACCATATGATGGTTCAAATACAACATGCGAATTTCCTCTTCGGGGGTTGAGTGAGGGCATGTAAAATTAAATTGATCTTTGAGGGACAGAGGGGCATGTCGTGAAATAACGGAAATGCAGGGGCATCAAAGGAAATATGTAAACCAAAGCATGTAGAGAGAGAAATTGTTGTAGAGAGAGTATGTTATCTCCTGTCATCCAAGTTGTACGTGGAATGGGAGCTGGTTCTCCGTCGCTGCTGCTTAGCTTGTTCCCCCCATCGCGCTTTCCTTCAATTCCTCCTCTTCCTTCCCCTGCCACATGGAAACACAGAGAATATCAAGTCTCCTTGCACCTTCGAAACATTTCTCCCAAAGTCCGTGGCCTGTTTTTGTTTCTTTTTTATTTTTCTCTCTTCCGAAACAGCGATTTCTTTTTGTTTTTCTTATCTCATGTAATCGTTCTTAATCGATATTTTCGATAAGAATTATTGCAGGTTCGGAAGAACTTTGGAAAAAGAATAAAATGTAGCAGTGATGGTAAAGGGAACTCTATTGAGGACGAAGGAGGTCGGAGAATCTGCTACAAATTTCTTTCAGATTTTGACAAACGGTTTTTCAGAAAGATTGCAAAGGAGATGTCAAATTACTGTGATTCATTACTGCGGGTAGGCTTCCTTCATTGGTATATAGCTTATATGGCGAAACCAATTGGTCGATTGTTTATTAAGAGCTTATTTATTTGCTGAAATTAACTACAGGAGGGCGTACTTACATGAAGAATGTCTATTAAGTTCTTATTTATATGTCAAAATCAACTGGATGAATGTATAGTATAGAGTAAGAGCTTATTTATATGATGAAAACAATTAGAATATATAAGAATGTATACTTAGAGCTTATGTTTTTGGTGACATAAACCAGAAGAATGATTATTGAGAGATTATTTTTACTGGTGTAATGTATATCAGGAGGTTATTTGTATGATGAAATCAAGTAGAGTTAGTTCTTCCCGAACATGGGAACATTGAGCTTAAAATAATGTAACCATAATTGTCCATGCGTGTGGTAAAATTGCAACCTTACTTTCAGACGGGGGCCAAGGGGAACATGGATATAGATTTTACAAAAAATAAAAAAATTTCATTCATATTTCAGAATCAACAGATCTCTCTGCTACTACTGCAGGTTACAGAGACATTCAGGACATCCGTTGTAGCTCCTTTTCTGATTGGAATGGTGCTTCTTTTGGACTTTATGAAATCAGCACAGTCACCTTACTGGAGGCAACAGATTGATGGATTGAAATTTTATGAAATGATTATGGGAAGCTATTCTTTTGTTTTCATAGCATCTATGGCCACAAGTACTCTACTTGGTTTCCTTTGTATACCTTTTCTAAGGAAGTTGAAGGCATACCAAATAATTAGGAAAGAGGGACCAGCTGCTCATTTTTCAAAGAGTGGTACACCAACAATGGGAGGCCTATTTTTTATTCCAGCGGCAATAGCTATTTGTGGATATTTCACAAATTATGCATCAGTACAACTTGATGGACTGATCTGCGCAACACTGTTATTTGGAGGAATTGGGCTTCTTGATGATGTTTTAAGTCTTGTTAGGAAACATAACTATGGACTTCCTGCTTGGTGCAAACTTCTTTTACAGGTAGAGGAATTACATTGTTATCCCATTATATGTTTTTTGAAACATGTTATCGGTTGTGTAGAGTTAATCTTTCTCCTATTAACTGCTTTTTTCTATTGGTTTTGTTGTCTGTTTTGTGCCTTTGTGGGGTTCTGACAGGTAATGTTTGGTGTATGGTTCTTTTGGTGGAATAAGTCAGCAGATTTACCTACTACTGTTGAAGTGTAATTTTTCTGCTACAGCTCATTTTTATTTATCAGTTCTTAAATTGTCTTGTGAATGATGCTGTCATGATGGCTAAAAGGTTTATTTTGTTTTATTTTGTTTAATCTTGTCTGATGTGGTCCGATTTTCAATATAAAATACATTAAATATGTGTGCATATTAAGTTAAGTGTTTATGGCATATGCATTATGCAGGTGAACATGTGGGAACAGGGATAAAACCGTTAAATATATATGCTTTATGGGTCAATGAGTGTTTAGAGGAAAAAAGTGAGAATCCATCCACTTGGAATGTGAATGTTAACATGCGGAAGCTTGTGTATGTATAGCATTTCTGTAGACTATTTCTAACATGCGGAAGCTCATGAATGTTTAGCATTGCCGCAGACTACTTTATGCATTCATGGTTGGTCTTGGAATTTTACTATTTCTGTTTTGTCATGTTCTCAAGTAGTCACTGTGCACATTTTAAATCATTCAGCTGGTTTTGTGCAACAGGAAAACTATGTTGCTTTTGCCTGAACCATTGAAACATTGGAATCTCGGTGCTTGGTATCTACCATTGACTGCATTTTGCTTTGCGGCAATGAGCAATGGTGTGAATTTGACAGATGGTTTAGATGGATTAGCTGCTGGATCTGCAGCTGCAGCTTTTTCAGGAATGGCAATGGCTGCCTTAAATATTTGTCCAGGTAAATAATCTGGATTGTTGTTTAGATTATGATATGAAATTATTTGTCGTGAATGTTGTTGATTGGGCTGAGTAATAAAATTATTAGTATGTTAACAGTATCATTAAGAAGTGACGAGTTGGGACATCATTGGCATTACATGAAAAATTATTTCTTCTTGCGTTGGGAATTCTTTATACAGAAAAATTTCGGGATAAGAACGTTTTCTGTCAAAGCTCACAGGTTTACAGGCTTCAGAAGCATTGCTATTATTCTGCAAAATTATTTTAATGCTTCTAGTGTCTGCATGGTTACTGTGTCCAAAATGATATAACAAGTGTTATCAATCTGCCTGAGAAGCAGGAGTTAGTTTAGGTATATCATGCATTTAGCTGCAATTATGTTGACGTACTCCCCTCCCAGCTGTGAGGAATAGGAAGCAGGAATTATACTCATGCATTTAGCTGCTATCAGTTTCTTGATTATGATAGAGCAATTAATCATCCGATACAAATATGAGGTAGAAGCAGTATATGTTGACTTCTTTTCTGTAGTTATGGCAGCCTCAAGCTGAGTGGAGACTCATCCTTACACCTATGATAGGATTCGGTTGAACCCTATTCTTCCAGATTATGTTTCTTCCAATTGAGAAACTCCAGAATACCTTTTAGTTTTATTTTTATTTTCTAAATGCTCTGAGTTTTTTATTATTTCCCCAAACGCCCTTGTCCAGCCCCTGAAAACAGGAGAAATGCTTGGATATTTTGTAGTTTTGTTCTTTGTATAATTACTGTTATAGTGAATTATGCCTATACAATTGGTATCTATTAAAGATAATCAGATATTCAATGCAGTGGTTACCATATTTGGAGTGTCAATGGCTGGAGCTTGTGTTGGATTTCTGGTTCATAATCACCACAAGGCAACGGTTTTCATGGGGGATACTGGCTCTTTGGCATTGGGAGGCGCACTTGCAGCAATGGCATCGAGCACGGGTCTATTTTTGCCACTTCTCATATGTTCAGGTGTTTTCTTTATTGAAACGGTGTCAGTAATACTTCAGGTCAGTTGTGTCAAATTTTTATTCCAGAACCTATACAATAACCAGTTTAAGATTCTCCCCTTTCTTGAGCAGATTTCGTACAAAAAGTATACAAAGAAGCGTACTGGAACCACTAAGAAACTGTTCAGAATGGCTCCTATCCATCACCATTTTGAGCTTGGTGGTATGAAAGAGTCCACTATTGTTGCAGTTGCCCATATAATTTCATGTGTTCTTGCAATTTTTGGTGCTGCTGCCGGCTTTGTAATTTCAAGAGGTTGAATCCACTTCACTAGAGAGCTGGATTCAATTTAAACGACCTTGAATAAGTGGAGTTTATTGGAGGGATTGGTGCAAAAGACCTCATGCTTGTAAAGCTTCAAGCAGTTTTCAGCATATGCGGAAATATTATGGAAGCAGCAAGAGGTGATTTCTTGTTCAATGGTTTAATCTGCATTTTCACTAATTCAGGGGTATGAAGAAGGTTGTATTTATTTTAATAATGATTGTTCCCGATTTTTTTGTGTGTCAAGCACTTCGTTCGGAGTCATCAGGTTGCCTGTACAAAATTCAATTTTCTTTTGCTCCATAGAATCCAGAACTCTTCAATTTTTTTCTCCTTACGTTGCTTGAGGATGCATGTAGCAATTTTGTCGTGTAAAGATTAGTAAAACTTACCTCCCTCTCTTGCATTAAGATTGGGTATGAAACAAGGATGAGGGGCTGGGGTAGGGAAACGGTATACAAAATCAAAAGGAAGTGTTTATTGTATATGGGAAAGTTGAAACTATAACATTGTCTTTACAATCTCTGGAAAGTGTCCATAAGAACCATAAACAGAACTGGCAATCACAAAAATCATCAATGATTTCCCAATGTAATTGTAGGCATTTCATGTGTATTGAAAACATAATAAAAAATTACTCATCCATATGGCTTGACGAAAAACTCGTGGTGTCCTAATTCATTTCCAATTATCGCCAAGAACTTGATAGTTTCTTAATTTAGTTTTAATGATGGTCAAAAACTCGGTGTCCTAATTCAGGTCCAATGATTGTCAATATGGTGTCACTATTGATGCTAGCTCTCAACTGTTATGGACAATGGATGATGTCCAAGTCACGTATATTGTACATGGTTTAAAACCGGAAATGCTAATAAATTAGTTGCAATGATCATTGAAAATGGATGTACAACGAATATTGTATATGCATTTTCAGTATGATATATTAATTTTTGATATTTTCATCATGGCTAGGCTTTAAACATTCATACTAATGTTTGGCTGTAGAAAGCCTATTATTACATAAAGTAAAGTTTATCGTTGAAGACAAGTTCTCACACTCTCTTGAGTTTATGTTTTGTGCAGGTTTGGGTGGATAAAATTGTCACGTAGAAAATTTACACCTATTATAACATTCAGAACATGCGAGGGAAACTACTACATGGCGTTTTAACATCCAAATCACAAAGTACATCTCAAGTGCGAGATATACTCGAGTTTGAACATTGTTCTTCATCATTCTAGTTAGCTGAGGATAATAATCAGGCTATGCATTTCCCAAAGGAATCATGAAAAATAATTTGTCTCAATCATGGATTAGGCGAACTTATTTGTGTCTTTTTCTATGGTGATTTCAGTATGGATAACTATGACTCAGTTGAGTCACTTGCACATATATGGCTCAATTGAGTCAGAATACAAAATAGGCATTTGTGAATCAATCAAATCAGAATACTCATTTGTGATCATCAAGTTACTCAATTGAGTCAAAATACCTTATTGTGACTTGGTTCGAGTTACAATTGATTCAATCGAGTTACCTACGAAGTACACATCTATCTTGAATAAATCACACTTTGGCCCTAGTAAGGAATTTGACTTTTTGCCCTAGTAAATGGTCTTGTTTCCTTTTCATCAGGAGTACTCCATCTACCAACCTAGCACCCCATCTTGTCATGTTGAGTGAAACTTGACGAAAGACCAAGGCACAAATAATAGTGACATGCATGAAAATAGCGAGTTGAGTGAAACTTGACAAAAGACCAAGGCACAAATAATAGTGACATGCATGAAAATAGCGAAGGCTTAGCTAGTAGCCATGAGTCTGAGCTCGATTCCAACACAACCTTGTCTAGATATGGTAGAGTCATGAACATTGTAACAATCCTAAAACATGAGAATGAGAAAGTCACCATTGAGCTTAGATTAATTGAGTGAGAATTGCACAGGTGATCAAGGTACCTAATGGAAAATGATCATAGTGAAACCAATTTGCAATGCACTTGGCGAGAAAACTATAATGCAAATGAACCTATTTGTGGAGTTAGCATTCGTGGAGAAACTACTAGTGAAAGTAAGAGATCGATGTTGTATGAGTTCAACAATTAGTAGAGAAAGCCCATAGCCTAGTATAAGGTTATTGACATGAAGGGTCTCTATCCTACAATAAAGGTTTAGTTATTTACCTATTGGCCAAGTGAATAAGAGACTTTTTCATTCTTGAGTAATAAATCATAATTAAGTATTACTTAGGTTTTGTATTGATGGCATAATGGTCACATTTGCTAGACGGTCAAAAAACTTGGATAGACTTGGTGAATGGATGTCTATGTGTGTCATTTATATAGCTCTAACCTAACCTAAACTTGTGTTAGGATAGTTATTAGTACATAGAGGTGACGGGGAAGGTGACAACAATTATCATAACTAACTTAACATACCTTTTCCATGTGATGTGTGTGAAGGCAAACTTGTAGTAGGAATTATTATTAAGGTGCCTCCATGAGCACACATTTCAATGTCATAAAAAGGTACATGCTTAGTTGCTCATTTAGGAGGTTTGAGACCGTTGCGAATTGAAGCATATGAAATAATTTGGTAATTCAAATATATTGCAATCGTTGAAGTGGCTCGCCTAAGAAATAGAAAAGCACCAGGGCTTGTGTGTGTTTGGTCTTTACTTAACTTACTCTAAACCATTTTCACCACTACCCTTGAAAGATGGTTGTGCACTACTCTTGAACCAAATGAGAACCCGGTCCTGACTCCCATCCCATGCCTTAAGAGAATTGGACTTCCTCATGATTATAGCCACAAACATACATACATACAATATGCATATACATATATATGATCCCATCCCTTACGAGAATTGGACTTCCTCATGATTATGGCCACAAACATATATATACATACAAATTGTATGATACAATATGCATATAGTTATAATTTATACATATACATATACATATACATATACATATATGCTTGTTATACACAAACCGGTTGTCTAGTAGGTTTGCTTGAGTCAATATAGCCTGCATAGAGTATCATACGTGTACATACACGCATACGTATACATATGTACATATGTTATGAATACATATGCTTATAAGTTACATATTATTACACAGTGCAGTCGAAGTAGTTGCCCATTAGGGTCGAGGAGTTGTGCCATGGATCTTCAGGACGGTGACCTGCTCTTCTCCACCATCAGAGAAGCGATCCAGTTGCAGGAAACAGAACAGAGGCATGCAGCAGCATCGATGACCACGGCACGAGACATGATGATGAGAGAGTTCGCAAAGAAGCTCAGAGACGCACAACAGATTCTAGAAAACACTTTGGAAGAACATGAAGAACACAGAGTCAGAAGCTCGAAAAGAGCGAGGGAGTCTCTGGGAACATCGATCGACATGACGGAGTTAGTCTCATATGCACATAAGATCAGTTATACAACATTTGCACCTCCAGAGTACGCATCAGGACAGATACCGCTAAGAGGAGCTCTTCCCCCGGCTCCTCAAGAAGAACAAATCCGGGCTTCACAGCTCTATCAAGCAATACACATGGACATAGGTATACCTAAACCTGCGCTTATCTCTCTGGCACCCATCTCTGATACCATGTTGGAAAGCATTAAGTTAAGAAATGATGAGGAACTTAGCAGTCCTAAGGTGCAACGAATCTCATCATCCCTGATTCCAACTGAACTCCCTCCCATGCCACCCGGATGGAAACCTGGTGATCCGATCCCGTTACCACCCGGTTTTGAAATACCGACTTTGCCTCAAGGATGGAAGCCGGGTGATGCTGTTGTATTGCCGCCTTCGTCTTCTTTGGCAAAACCGTCGGACCTCCAGGGGGGTTTGAAACCAACACCATCAACAGTGGCTCCTCCTCCTCTGGCGACTTCTGGTATCATCCAAGTGCCTTTTGTTCAGCTCGACTTGAATCCCGAACTAGAAGAAGACTATGGTAGCGAGTACAGTGATGATGATGGGAGCTCTGATGAAGATGAAGATTGAAGTAAGCATCTGACCTCTTGTTGTTACGATTTTAGACATAATGTTTGTTGATTAACACATAGCTAGTTTGCTGATCCATGTGATCATATCCATCTGGTGTATGCTTTTTGACCTTTGCTCTAAATTGAGTGAGTTCTCTCTAACTAAAGGCTTGAGATGGAGCCCACATAAGTATATGTTATTTATGTTCTACACTGTTTCACTGTAGAGAATTCTTTGGTACTTGCTCCGAATCTTGTGGTTGCCTCACATTATATTCCTGTTTGAGTAGTGTTTGCATGGCCATTATGCAAAAGACAATGAAATGGAGGTTTTTCTGAGTATAACCTCTTGAATTTCAATATGTAATGGATGTTAAAAGTCTATTTAGCTACTGTACCGCTACAAAGATTTGTGTATGTATGCCCAGTTGATAAAAAGCCATTTGGGTTTGTTATGTCATAATATTAGGTATTGTTAACTAGGAATATTTTTTTCACCTTTTCAGGGTTTTTTCTCTCAAGGAGCCAGTTCCATCCCCATAGTGTAGTTTCGTTTTTACTACCATAGATATTTGGGTCCATGGTACAATTGGTGCATGAGAAATGGGTTCTTGTTTGATCCTCTCCATTAAGTGCATAATTGATTTGGCAACTTTTGCAACTGAGATCTGTGGGCAACTTGTCCTCGGAGAAGTTTTCTTTTCTGTAAGCTAATCTTACAACACCTCTTGAGGGTTTTCCTTATCATGAGATCCTCACTATTGTAATGTAGGGACAACAAGGTTTTTGTATTGTGATGTTGTTCTAATACATACACTAATTTTACAGGAAAGAAAACTTGTTGAGTTATATATTAATTGGAGGTGTGTACATGGTACATAGATATTACATAGTAATGCTCTTATTAAAACTCTTATAGCTGATAAAGATGGGAACATGTCTCATACACTATTTTTGGCATTAAATCAAGCGTTGCATAGCAGTACTCCATTGAAGCTTTGCAGCATATGGGAGACAGTATTCTCAGTCAGATCACCAGTATTACTGGCGACCATTTCATTGGAAGTTTATTGAAAATGGTGATAAGAGAGATTGTCACATCAATAGGATCATATCAAAATCCAAGGATCTGATTCTCTGAAAAGTACCTTGGAGACGGTCGGAAAACTAAACAAAAGTTTACTCAAAGAAATGGAGGTGGAAAGGTTAACAATTGGAAAACATAGAATCATATGTAACTTATTCGACAAAAATCTTGTGTCTTATAAGATTTTTAATACAAAAGATTTCATTTTGGAGTCTGCAATGCTGATCAAGTTTTGGCTTTTTTTTATTACTTTGCTTTATTAGCAAGATGTTGACCTTCTTTTGTTTGGCATTTTTTGTTCATGAGAGAATTAGGTGGCATAATTTGTAATGATACTCCTGAGAACAAAGGGGGTTAATGGCAAAGAGAAGTAGAACATAGATCAGAACTAGAGATTATTGTGAATTGTATAACTGTCATGATATTGTTCAAGTAGTTAAATTGATCTTATTAATTTAAATTTGTGAAGCACGTCTGGTCTTTAGCTATTATTCTTATGCCCCCCCTCCCCCCCCCCCCCATGCCTGGTTTTTGTTTTAAGTTGTCAGACAATGATTTCAATGGTCTAATGAATGTTGCACATTTCTCTCTTTTCTACCACAGTGATTTTGATAATTTGTTGGTAAGCTGCAACACATCCAATTGCTAGATAGTGATTGTTCAATATTAAGGCTTGCCACTTGTTCTAGTCAAGGATGGAGAGATATCCAATAGAAGTTCTAGCCAAGGTGAAGTACTAGATTGTAACACTATCAAGATAAAAATATATTTTGGGAGTAAAATAGAAAGAAATCTTCAAGATGAAGAATGTGAAAGGAAAATTCTAGTAACCTTAGCACTACAAAATTTTGTATAACAAAGGCCCAATGTAAGTTGAAAATGGAGAATGAGGAGATGGAACCATCTTGTGGAATTGGAGTGAACAACATCCAAAGCAACCAAAATGAAGAAAAGATTGAAGAAATTGGATAGCACAAAAAGGAATCCAATACCTTTAATAAAAGATGGTGACCATGAACATGATTGTTAGTAAATAAGTAGGCTTCTTTAATGTGATTCATTTGGATACTGTGTATCAAGACCCACACTACATGGCATAAATTTGGCCAAGGGCTAAACATGTTAATGTTAGAAGAAAAATTCACTCGATGTAACCACAATTGAAAGGGCTTATATTATGTACATCTTTACTTTGTATCCCATGATTAGAATGACAAAATTTGTTAGCATTCACATAAAAGGATGTAACCACAATAGAAATGGCTTATATTATGTACATCTTTGCTTTGTATCCCATGATTAACATGACCAAATTTGTTAGCATTGACCTAAAAAGGAGTAGATTCGTAAAGCCATATTTTAGGAGCAAACTATTCCCATGTATGATGTCAAAGTAGACATTTGATAAGAAAGAGCATGGCAAACTTAAGGTGCAAAGAAAATGCTTATTTTGATGATATGTTAGTTGGCAGGGAATTATAAAGGTAATGAATGCTTCCTCTTTGCTTATTAATATTTTATGCTTTATGCATTACTAAACGTGTTCCTTACGTCAAGCTCATGCTTTCACATTGTGATTTTAATGTTTTAAGTGTTATCACATGTGCTCCCTTTATGTTATATATTTGCTCAACTAACAAATACCCACGAATATCGGTACTTCATCAACAAGCACTTCAAAACCTTCCAACTCCCAAGGCTGTAAATGAACTTTAGGTGTTCCAGAGCCGTGCAATTAACAGACTCAAGGATCCAAGTAAGGAGAGGAGTTCTTAGGTGAACACACGATCATCCCACAAATTAATGAGACAAAGGAATGGGAGCTATCCAACTTCACCTCTGCTACCATAATATCTATCAAAGTGAAGTTACAATGAAGTGTGCATCTCGAAGATCATCATATGAGGGGACACAATCTAGTCTAGAGTTCTCCTAAGAAAACACGAAGATGTGGGTACACGATAAATATGGACATACAAAATATGTATGGTATACACAATTGTGAGTGCCTATTTTTAAGAGAAAATAGTTATACGATGGCGAATGGTGATGGTCATCCAACCTCTTCACCCACGTGATTTAAGAACCGCAAAGCAAATCAAAGTGAAGGTTATATGGACCATTATCACATGCCAAGATGTAGAGTTTTGTTTTGTTTTACACGAAACTGTGAACCACACATGTGGCAAGTGTGGAGATATCGGATGGGTTGTCTCAATGCACATAGCATAATCATGTATTGTACGTCTCCATTGATATTGGAAATCAACATCTATGGCATAGTGTCTTCTTTATTAATAATGCATTTTAGTGTGATTCAATCCATTGTATGGCTCGATTAATGTTTCCTGTACACAACTGGAAGGTTTTGTATGTATTGTATGGGGGGGGGGGGGTATTATAAGAACAAAATGTGAGTGAGAGTCATGGAGCACATAACGATGAATTGAGTGTGAAAAGATAATGGAATGGAAGTGTTTTAGCGATTAGTCTTTGTGTGGGCGACAAGAGAAAAAGGAGCAGAGACACAGAGTCTGTGTTTTGTTTTGTTTGTGTGGGCGACAAAGGAAGGAAGGAAGGAAGGAATCCTCATCCCAAACACACACAGACACACAGAAGCAGAGAACAGAGAACAGAGAACAGAGAACAGAGAACAGAGAGCAGAGAGAGAGAGAGAGGGATGAAATGGGCCTTTAATATGTAAAGCGAGACACGTTGCTTATGCCTTTTCTTCTTTCTACTAACTCCCCTCATCATATATCCCCATATGTATGTATGTACATATGTATATCTCTTCCTTTTTCCTAGACTGTTCCTTCATACCAACAACAAAACAGCAGCATGCCATGCCATGCCATGGACACCACCATAAACTAGTAGATCCCCAGATCTCCCCTGGCCACACAATATTTTTCTTCCAATTCCACACAAGCCCCCATTCCTTACCCCATGGATAACCGTCTCCATTTAAGCCATGATCATCATCGAAGCGATCATTGGCATGATAACCACGATCACGAGGAAGATGAAGATACTGATGATGGATCTCATCTCCTCAATTATAATCCTTCCCGACACCCAGAAGGATTTGATGGCGCTCATAGATCTGGACTCCTTGATTACCAATCTCATCATGACCACGTTGATGTGGGGGCTGTTGATGAGGAGGAGGATTTCGTGGATCCCCCTGTGGATGCATATGCCGGTTATCATAACAATTTGGGCTTCCTTCACGAGGATGAGGATGACATTGGCTATGGTGATGATCAGGTTATGGCAGGCAGTAGTAACTATAATAGCGTCCATACTCATGGATATATTAAGTTAAATGGAAATCAATGGGTGGATTCTAGTAGTCAGAATATTCCTGAGCAGATTCCCATCCCCATTCAGACCCCCACCCCACCCCGGCGAGGTGTGAAGCGGGCATCTGAGAGCATCTCCGCAGACTATAATGTGAATAATGCCGGAATTCTCTTTGATCCGAGCTCTAATTCGCCACAACTGGCCGGATCTCCGACATCGATAATGCAAGCATCGGGTGTAGGATCTAATAATAATAATAATTCATCCAAATTAGGGAAAGGCTCCGGAACAGGGAGCCTCTTCTTCAAGACCAAGCTTTGTATCAAATTCAGGGCAGGGACATGCCCATACAACTCAAATTGTAACTTTGCACATGGAATGGAAGAGCTAAGGAAGCCTCCCCCTGGATGGGAAGACATGGTGGCTGCCCAAGAGGCGGCGGCTGCGGCCACGGCCGGATCGGGTGTGGAAGCGTCGACCGGATCGGGAGGTGGAGGAGGAGGAGGCCGGAACAATAGCAGTATCAAGGAGAATTCTTCGGGTCAGCTGGTCCTGTCGGGATCGGAGTCCCTTCGGTTCCGCCGCACCCGCCGGTGCAAGAAGTTCTATAGCGAGGAAGGATGCCCGTATGGCGAGAGGTGCAATTTCTTGCACGACGACCAAGTGAAATCGAGGGAGAGCAATGCCATTAGCTTAGGGCCAGGGTCGGGCAGCGGAGGAGGAGTATTGACTACTACTACTGCTGCTGCTGCTACTACTACAACGAGCATCGGGGGTTCTAATGGCGGCGTCGGCGGCAATGGCGGCGGAGAAAGGCCGTCCAACTGGAAGACCAGAATGTGCAACAAGTGGGAGATGACCGGACATTGCCCCTTTGGTCAGAAGTGCAACTTTGCTCATGGTGCCAAAGGTACACACACACACACACACACACACACACGTCCTTCCTCTTTGGGCTTCTTTATCTTAATGACCTCCCTTCCCTTTGTGGTTTTTCCAAAATATGGTCCGTGTTTGTAATTGTTGTTTTAGTGTCATGGTTCCGTGTTGGGCGAGACCCCTTTTCTTGTGTGTTGGGCTTATCTTCGGGGGCATTCCTTTATAGGCACTCTCCCTTGCCACTTTTGCTTCCTCCCGAAGACATCCATGATTAGAGTGTACGATTGAATTAGGCACTTCTTCGATGATAACTTGAAGAAACTTAGCTCTTGGTTCTCCGAGCATTTGGAACGTGAGAAGTTTGCCCCAAGATGTGTGCACACAAGGGTAGTTGGCCATCTCAATGTGTGTGCAAACCCAAAAGGTCTATTGTTAGGAGGCCTAGTGGACCTACCATATCCTTCAACAATACCTAATCACCTACTTATGCTTATATGCTCATATGTTTGTGCAAAGATGGTTTGGGATTTCATTCTACTGACTTTATACCATTTATGGATATGTTTGGTGTTACCCTCACAGAGTTGCAAATGTACTCTGGAGCACAAATCGATTATGATACTACAACAATTGTGTCGAATGGTTTGTTGAGTGATAATAAGCAAACCACGCGGATAGCTAATCCCAAGCTAGATCATGCAAGCTCTTCATATGTATCAACACCATCATACATGGTAGATGCACATTCCACATCCAGGCATAAAAGCACATACTTGCCAACTTCAAAAATTGAAAAACCAACAAAGCTACTAGAAAATTGGAAGGGTCCATCAAATCAAATATCTAGAATATATGGTGATTGGCTTGATGATGATGAATAACAATATAGTAAAAAAGTTTGAAAGTTAACTACAAAGGACTATCATTTACTCCATCTTCTTGTTGAGTCTTTGCAAGCATGAACTTGCAGTATGAGGACTCCAAAGTGTAGCCGACAAATGTTCGAGCACTACATGGCAGTAAGTTGGGTTTTGTTTATAATCATGTGACAATAATCCTGTAAGTAATTTGTCAAGACTACGAAAGAATTAATCAAATGATTAAGAGCTCATCAACGAACTAAAGCTTCAACCCAAACTTGCCCTTTTTAGCAAGTCATATTAATGTGAGGCAGTGAAGGTTGAAGATGTTGTAAGATTCCAAAAGAAGCACTACTTGAAAATAATATAAAAATTTGTGCATCTTATTCTACATTGATGTATACTTCATATATTTCTTTTATTAGTGGCTCAACGATACAATTCTATCCTGATTTGTGAGTGTAGTGATGCTATTGATTTGTGAGTGTAGTCATACCATTGAATATTCACCTGCCATCCATTTTACAATGTAAATCAAGACATGAGAAGATCTTGTCATCCATTTCACAATTTAAAGGTAGGTATGTAGCTTGTTTAGCCATTGATTTTTAGATTAATTTCCATGATTTTTTTGTCACAAAATTAAGTTTGACTTAGATAAATCAATTTGTTAATGAACTTTGTAAGAGGACATAGTTGACATTGAATCTAGGCTCTCATATGTGAGAATAAGGTGATTCCACATGTTAACAAGTTTATGGTGAATGTTGAGCAGAATAAACAAGTGTAACAAGTAACAAAGATGTGGAAAATGCAATTCAATGTTGAAAATGTGATAATTTTTATTTCAAAAACAAATCACAAAATTGCTAGTTTCATCATGAGGGCCTACATATTTAGACTTGGGTATTGTGTTAAAGAATCCCCCTTGAAACAATTACATTCATCACGATTGTGGGTGTCATTTTTGTGTATCATGAATAGTTGATGTCAAATGCATCACATCGCTAGCTATTTCTCAATTTCATCATCTTAGCTTAATAGAAAATATTTCCTCTCGTTGTCTCTTTCTGTCTCGCAAATCTTGAGATTCGCTCTCTATTTGTGTTGATTGCTCGAAAACAAAGGTTGTGCTTTTGGAGATTCACTAAATAAACTTTGCAAATGTGTATAATGATGAGCCATGCCAAATGGTAGAAAGCCTCAAATAGCTTGGGTTCCTCTACGGTGGGTTTCTGTTGTGTATACTTACAATGCACTACTCTTGACTATCCTATTTTGTACTTAAACACGAACTGCACAAACATGGTATACTCCATGAGAGTTAGATCCTACAACAATACTATATGGCATCTATGACATCTTTCCACCCTTAGTGTTCTTTGTTGAGGATGACACGCCAAATCAAAACAATGCTCTAGATTGAGCACTTTCGTTTCGAGTCCTAGTCCACAAGCTCTTGTGCATACCCTCCATGAAACTAAGATTAAAAGAGAAAAGTCAAGGTGTGTCAAGGGAAATAATGTTAAATTCCTTGGTTTTAACAATATAATGAGGCTTAATCTTTTCAATCTAAAATATTGGTCATAGGCCAATTATAGATGAGAAACATGGCCATATTATAATATATGGGAAACTAACCTCAATGTGGTGGCAATAACTAAAGGGCGAGAGTTGTCATGTAAAAAGGACCTTTGGGTGCCTGAGCTTTGGGTCTAGGAGTCAGTGACGGCTCAACTCACGCCTTAACCGAAACGTTAAAACATTTTAAAATGGTTTGGTGGTTTGCTCAACTTCGTTCAGGCTTGAGTTTCCTTAACCGATTTGAGCTCGGTTTGGCAAGACTCAAGCCAAACTGGTTCCTAAAATGGTTTAAGCTTAACTTGTTTGTCTAAATCAGTTAAACATTAATCAATTTCGGGATTAATTCTATTCAAGTTTTAAAACTCCCAAACCAAGTTAAGGTGAATCCGACCCTTGCTTATTCCTAATTGGGGCTACCTTTTAGTTCTCAATCTCATCCACTAACACCTACTTTCTTCCATGTAGCTTTTCCACACTAATTGAGGTATACATGTTTTTTTTACTCATTAATTATCTATTTAATTGAAACAACCCATATATTTATAATCTAAGAATTATTTATTTAATTAAGACAATTACACATTAATTAAATTTGTGTAATGATTAACATAAAGAGCCCATCGAGACATCCATGGTTACATGGACTCAAGAAGTAAGTGTTTTTATGAGTTGAAGTATGGCATGGTCTTTCAAACTAGGAGATTTGCCTTCAATTCCTTAGTTAGGATAGCATGAGAAAAGTGGCCCCTTTGGACTCAATAGTGAACCTTGGAAGTTCAACACTCCAAGGTATGAGTCTTGTTTGCTCCTTTGGGGAAACTCAATTCAAGGTGCAAAATAACAATACTACAAAGCAATAACACAAGTTCCTATTACATTGAGACCGAGTAGATAACAATAGTGATTCCTTTCTATATTACAAAAATATTCATTTTCAATGGATAATGATAGTATAAGTGTAAAGGGTGGGTTCCTTTTATCTATGTTTTCTACCCATATTACAATGATGGCATTTGGTTGTTTCACACCCGTTTGTCTGTTCGCCAACAAAAAAATGGAATGAATGTGATACTCATTGCTTAAAAGCAGAAAGAGGGCTTAGTATGTATTTGGGAATATCTCCAATAGAATATTCTCAAGAAATACCTCATTGGCTCTCTAGTGACACCAACACTTCTCTATGAGTTTGAACTATGGGCTAATAATTGCATCACGAAATTCTCATTATTATACATAATACATAGTTTATCCTTATTTTGGCTCTTCACAAGCACAATCTTTGTTTTAGAGCTATTGACACTCGACTTAGTATGTATGCTAAACTCTTCCAATGCCCTCATAAGCTTCTATTATACTTAGAGAGAGAGAGAGAGAGAGAGAGAGAGAGAGAGAGAGATAATGGGTTTTTGGTTCTAGAAATCACTTTTTTTGGTGAGGTTGTGTGGGTGGTTGGGATTTATGCCCCTAACCAAGCCACTCAACATATTGCATTATGGGGTTCACTCCTTCAAACCCTATCTATTGGACGTCCAGGATTACTTATGGGCGATTTTAATATGTGTGCTGATGCATTTCAATCCACATCTAAACATTCAATCATGGATGATCCTGAGCAACTTGCTTGGAACTCATTGGCTATGGAGGTTCTGAAGTTGGATGTTTGGACATGGTTGGAAGGGAATGATCCAGGTTTTACCTTCCAATATGCTCAACATAGACAAACATGGAGTCGGTTAGATAGAATGTATGTGATGCATGATGATTCTTTTTTACCAACATCACTTCGTATGAACGTTCTACAAGATGTTGGAACTTCATATCACTTTCCTATTTGCTTGGAGGTGTGTAATCATGCAATTGACATGTATAAATCTTTACTTGGAAAGCCTCCACTACGCTTTAACTCTTCTCTTTTGCTTCAACCTCACTTTGATTCTCTCATGGAGCAAATTTTGGTAAATTTTTCTCAACAAGTGAATCTTAAAGGAGTTAAAGCATGGGGATATCCATTAACATCATTCATTGTATGTATGGAGTAACCAATGCTCAACGAAGAAGAGGTTTTATTCGACAATTCTCACAAGTTCTCTCTAGGTGTAATGCATTATTGATACGTACACCATTAGATGAGGAGCTTTTGGATATTCAGAGTCAATTGCATGTTATTATTTCTCAGTTGCAATGCCAAAGTTATCGTTATGCTAAGATGCGACAACTCAGGGAAGGACTCATTGATAATCAATGTCAATCTCATTTGTTTTTCCAAGGATTACATCCTACTTATGCTCGATCTAATGTGGTACATGTGAAGCAAGGGGATGAATTGATAGTGGATCCTACAACAATAATTGACATATGTCTTCATTACTTTAAAGAGTTGATTGGTCCACAATTGTTAATGACAGATGAGGTGAGTAGAGCACGTCATGAGTTTTATGATGTGGTTGGATGTATTGTGCATGATCTCATTAGTCATGAATTAGATGCGGATTTCACTGAGGATGAGGTGGATGTAGTTTTAAGGCATCTTCCTAGTGGTAAGAGCCCTAGTTGGGATGGCTTGACAAATGAAGTTTTTAAGAGATATTCCAACATTTTAAAGGGGCCCTTGACTTTGATGTTTCAACAGTCTTGGGATTCTGGTTGTATGCCTCAAGCTTGGAAGATTGGTCTAATTAAACTAGTTCCAAAGGTGGCATCTCTTGAGTCAGTTCATCAATGGAGGCCTGTTTCTTTGATGGGGGGGTTGTACAAGATATTTACGAAGGTCTTGACAAATAGATTACAAAAGTATTTGCCAAAGTTGATACACCCCGCCCAATATGGTTTTATTGTAGGTAGAAATATATTGCATAATGTGTTGAATGTTCAAATGGCCATGGATTATGCTCGGAACACTCATCAAGAATTGATTATGGTGCAATTAGATTTGGAGAAAGCTTATGATCATGTTAATTGGTCTTTTGTTTTTGGGTTAATGCATACAATGGGCTTTGGACCTCATATGTCTCGCCTCATATTTTTATTAGGACAAGATGCAGTGTCTCGAGTAATGCTTAATGGGGGAGTTACATCAGATATTGCCCTCACAAGATCCGTTCATCAAGGATGCCCTCTTAGCCCATTGTTGTTTGCTATTGTTACTCATCCTTTGTTAGTGATGCTATCAAGACTTGCAATAAATGGTGACATTATGGGTTTACACCTTCCGTCCAGAGGGCAAATAGTAGCACAAGCTTTGGTGGATGATTCTTTCATGTTTTTACAAGCCTCATGGGAGAATCTTGAGAAGGGGATGCTTGTATGGAATCAATTTGCATTGGCTTCCGGATTACATATTAATTGGAGGAAGTCTAGTCTCATATCATGCACTGAAAGGGATTTGGAATGTTTAGGATGGCAAGGATCCGTGGTGAAGAAAGGTTCTATTTTTTGACACTTGGGCTATCCATTAGGAATGAATGTTACAAATGGTCAATTGATTGAATGGATGTCTAGTAAGTTGAGAGATAAGTTCATGTATTGGAAGTCATAATCTTGGCCATTTCATGTTCGCTTGAAGGTTGTACAATGTATTATGGAACCCATGATATTATATTACTTGCCATTATTGCCATGGACAAAGAAGGCGTTGAATTCTGTTTTGCAACCTCTTCGATATTTGTTGTGGAAGAAGAGGGATAAGATGGGAATCACATGGATTGCTTGGAATCATCTAGCAACCCCTAAGCGATTGGGGGGGGGGGGGGGGGGGGGTTGGAATATTGAACTTATCTATGCATATGATGGCTCGTAGATTTTCATTATTACAAGACATGTGTTCAAACTCACAACCATGGATATCTATTATTCAATATTTCATTGAGAACAAGGGTTTTGTTAGGAAACAGGTCCCTCTGGATGGGAAGTGAGAAGAATAGTATTAATGAGCAAACTTGGCCGAGGCCGAAACCGGATGTGGAGTACCCGGCTACGGAAGACCCGGTGAGAACCGGATGACGAGTACCTGGCTACGGAAGACCCAGTGAGAATCGGATAACGAGTACCCGACAACGGAAGACCCGGTGAGAACCGGATGACAAGTACCCGGCTACGGAAGACCCGGTGAGAACCGGATGAGGAGTACCCGGAAACGGAAGACCCGGTGAGAACCAGATGATGTAGGCCCAGTGAGGAGTGTTCACCGGATGAAGGGACATATTCGTTAATATGTTTCTGAGAGTCCATCGGGGGCTATATTTGTAAATAGCCGAAAAGTCATATTAGTATAAATATGACTTACGGCAAACTTTAGGTATGTATGTGGTTGTCATTCTTGTTGGTGCAAGATCAAAGCGCGTAACTGTGTACAGAGAGAGAGAGAGAGAGAGGAAGAGGTTGTTGCCTTCGTGAGCTCATTGTTGTAATCATTGTGATATAGTGATAGTTTGGAGTCTGTGGACTCCCGTGGTTTTTCCCTCTCAGGGTTTTCCACGTTAAACATCCTGTGTACTCTTCTCTCCTTTGTGTCGTGCATTCATTCCCGTTTTCTGTGTTTGATTCTAAGCTTGGTTGTGGCCGAGCGTTGTTCATTGGGAACGTGAAGTTCCTGTCAGGTTTAACACATGGGAGGACAACGATTAAGGCTTCATGGTGGCAATTACTGAATGGATGTATTTCACTCAGTTCGAGTCGGCAACTCACAACACTGTGACATCATCGGAATCGGCACAGTAGAGCTCAACCTTGCAGGTGGCTCTACACTTATACTCCACAATGTCCGACATGTACCCGAGCTCACAAGGCCATTGATCTCAGTCGGACAACTAGATGAAGACGGCATTCGTGCCGGTTTTTCTTCGGGAGGGTGGACACTCCACAGGGGGAAGATATGAAGTCGGTACCGTATGCACCGGCAGTCGGCTCCCTTATGTACCTGATGGTCGCGACACGGCCTGATATTTCTCATGCCGTAGGAGTCGTTAGCAGATTTATGCACAATCCTGGCCGATCGCATTGGAACGCAGTCAAGCATGTGTTCAGATATCTAGCTGGCACAAAAGACCACGGCATTCTTTTCGGTCCGAACCGAACCTCAGGCGTAGTCGGTTACACCGACTCGGATTTCGCCGGCTGTATAGACAGTCGGAAATCAACAACCGGATACTGCTTCAAATTCGGCAATGGAGCAATCTCGTGGAAGTCGAAACTTCAGGAGTGCACAGCGACCTCAACGACCGAAGCAGAATACGTAGCTGCGTCCGACGCAACAAAAGAAGCTTTGTGGCTCGGCCGGCTGGCGCACACGTTTCGACAAGTCGACCATGACTCGGCTCCAGTTGTCTATAGCGACAGTCAAGGTGCTGTTGCCTTGTCGAAAAATCCGGTTCACCACAACGCCTCCAAACATATCGACGTTCGATATCACTTCGTTCGGGACTGCGTCATTTCAGGGAAAATCGGTCTAGAGAAAATATCCACAACCGACAATGTCGCAGATGGAATGACCAAGTGTCTTTCGGCAGACCGTTTTCGGTCTCTTCGGCACCAGATGGGCGTAACGACAAACCAGTCCGGTTAGAGCCGGACACAGAGCAGGATGGTTCCCGACAACCGACATCAGTTCCTTAATGATCGGCTTCAACTGTTCCGACCCGACCAGTTCGGTCTTCTGCCTTCGGACCCTGCCGACTCGAACAAAGCTGATACATCCGAGAACCTAAGTCTATACCTGTAATCTTAGATAACCCATGTATACGCCCATTACGGGGGAGTGTCGAATACATGTGTATAATGGACGTATTCACACTATCCCTTTGGGCCATTTGTGTAATTAGCATAAAGGGTAGTTGCCCTAAGTTAGTCACTATATATAGTGACCTTGTAACCTTTTTGTAAGGTTGGGTGTTGTATTGTTTCTTTGAGAAATAGAAAGTCTTTTGTGTCTCTCTCTCTCTCTCTCTCTCTGTGCAACGACTTAGAAACTGTCATACGCAGGTAATCAGAAAGAATCGAATGCTTCTTGATCTTCCGCATTGACGACCTTGTTTCCAACAGGGGGGGGGGGGTTGGAATATTGAACTTATCTATGCATATGATGGCTCGTAGATTTTCATTATTACAAGACATGTGTTCAAACTCACAACCATGGATATCTATTATTCAATATTTCATTGAGAACAAGGGTTTTGTTAGGAAACAGGTCCCTCTGGATGGGAAGTGAGAAGAATAGTATTAATGAGCAAACTTGGCCGAGGCCGAAACCGGATGTGGAGTACCCGGCTACGGAAGACCCGGTGAGAACCGGATGACGAGTACCTGGCTACGGAAGACCCAGTGAGAATCGGATAACGAGTACCCGACAACGGAAGACCCGGTGAGAACCGGATGACAAGTACCCGGCTACGGAAGACCCGGTGAGAACCGGATGAGGAGTACCCGGAAACGGAAGACCCGGTGAGAACCAGATGATGCAGGCCCAGTGAGGAGTGTTCACCGGATGAAGGGACATATTCGTTAATATGTTTCTGAGAGTCCATCGGGGGCTATATTTGTAAATAGCCGAAAAGTCATATTAGTATAAATATGACTTACGGCAAACTTTAGGTATGTATGTGGTTGTCATTCTTGTTGGTGCAAGATCAAAGCGCGTAACTGTGTACAGAGAGAGAGAGAGAGAGAGGAAGAGGTTGTTGCCTTCGTGAGCTCATTGTTGTAATCATTGTGATATAGTGATAGTTTGGAGTCTGTGGACTCCCGTGGTTTTTCCCTCTCAGGGTTTTCCACGTTAAACATCCTGTGTACTCTTCTCTCCTTTGTGTCGTGCATTCATTCCCGTTTTCTGTGTTTGATTCTAAGCTTGGTTGTGGCCGAGCGTTGTTCATTGGGAACGTGAAGTTCCTGTCAGGTTTAACACATGGGAGGACAACGATTAAGGCTTCATGGTGGCAATTACTGAATGGATGTATTTCACTTAGGATTCCGGGTTCTTCATGTGTTCAACACTTAGTTACCTCATGGCAAGAAGCACTCTTGTTATGTGTATGGAAACCATCATCTAGTAGAGAGCATTGTAACTCTTTGCAAAAAGAGTTACTTGTGTCTTCTCGGTTATTATGTTGGCCAGGAAAGGAGAGATTGCGTTCTCAATTTAATCGTTTGTTTCGTTTGGGGGTCAAAGAGGTGGGAGATATAGTTGAGGTTCCATCTCAAAGAATTTTGGAGTTTACTAAAGCACGACAATTATTACGCATCCTGCCTAATTATGGGTTTATTTGGCAACAACTACAGAATATTGCATTGATGCAAGGTCCCTTACCTCTACAAACAGGAGAACAACCATGGATTGATTGGAGTTTAAGGGGTCAAACACCATTGTTACAAGTGACTACTAATCTTTTGTATCATTGTTCCGTTGAGTCTCTTGGATGGTTATCATCTAAGGCTGAAGAAGAATGGAAAATACACAAATCTAATCATGGGTGGTGGCAGATCTTACAACGTAGTTGGCATTCTAAATTGCCACTTGTTGCAAAGGTATTCATTTGGAGAGTTTTGATCGGAGGATTGCCTTTGGGATTAGCTTTAAAGCGTCGTGGACTAGCAACGGGTACTTGCTTCTTTTGCACAGTTCAGATAGAAGATAGTACTCATCGATTTATACAATGTCCAATTGCTTGTCAAATTTGGAGTTACATTTCTCAAATTTGGCAAGTTTTATCACAGAGTTATTTGACACCTAGACAATGGGTGTTTGCACAATTTACACATGCTGAACCAAAATCAGAGATGGAGATTGTTTTCCTATTTCTGAGATATTAGGGATTGCGTCATAATTGGAACATGCGCAACGCTTTTGTATTCGATGATAGACATGGAGTGAAAGCATATCTACGAAAGTTGAAGGGAGTACTAATGTGGCAATTTTCTTTATTGGAACAAGTGGAAATTCTTTCCTCGGTGGAGTGTTCATCTTGCCTATTGGCAATTCAACATGTTCCACTACCCATGTAGTGTAGTGTGGTTAGTGTGTGACCATACTCCATTGTCACACGTATTGTAAGTAGTGTTTTTCACACACATTTATTAATATAATTGTGTGTTTTCACCAAAAGAGAGAGAGAGAGAGAGAGAGAGAGAGAGAGAGAGAGAGAGAGAGAGAGAGAGAGAGAAAATGTTCTATTTGGAGGTCAAATGTGACCTATGAGACCAAAACTACAACATTTCATGTAGTAACGACTCTCTATGTTCAAGAACTTTACTAATGAATGTTGCAATCTACAATGCACAATATGACTATGAGAGAAATTCCTGCAAGGATTGGGTTTGGTCGAAGATGTGTAGAAAGCATCGTCTATTGTGATCAAAGGCGGAGCATTGAATCAAAGTGTAACACTCAACCTCTCGAACTTGTTTGAAACAAAGTGTGCATAGTCAACTACTCTCATCACTAGTTTCCCAACACTCCATCTCACATCGTAGTGAGTGTGAACGTTAGTAATCAATGTTACGGGTGACGGACAACAATATGGGCTCTAACATGGATTGATATGTATGGTTTCCCATTCATGGAGAATGTGGTTTTGTAGTTTGGTGCAACACATGTTATATAATGCGCAAGGCATGAGGCTCCACATTTTTCCTACATAATACATTGGCATTGCAAAAAGGCCTCATTCATAGAGGAATCTAGTTATGCATCATGAAACAAGTGTATTGCATCCCATCTTCGACACCCTTTTTCCATAACTTCAATCCAACTTGAGATCAAGGTTATGAAAAAGGTTGTCAAATACATGCTTAAGGTTCAAAAAAGTCCTTCACATTGACTTTCTTGAATCACATAGGATAGAAGACGAAGATCCTAAAGACACATAAAAGCAAAATATTGTCTTCACTCTGCAAGGAGTATTAAATGTATCCCTAGACTAGAGCATCCAATGTGAGATGTCTAGTGGATACTTAACATCACTTGATCAATTTGCTCATTCATGAAAATACACAATAAGCATCCCAAAGTGCTTAAGGAGAGCATCCAAATGAATTTGGAAGATCATATGAATTTGAACCTAAATGTACAAGAACTTGATGTTGGGTAGAAGTGATCACATCCTCACAACTCTTGCATTGGGATAGAATAGAAAGTCACATGATTGAATTCAATTACAATTTACCATGGCTTAGTAGCCATTAAAAATGTTATTTTATACAGGAGCAAGTTGAAAAAGTATTGAAAGGTTCATAACTATGACCTGCGAGGGCTTGTTTCCAAATATCAGTACTTTGGTTGTTGTCTATGGATATGATACCTTACATTGTGTCTAAGGAATAACTTGCAATTAGTGGATTGTTTTCGCTACTTTGGATTTGTTTCCTCAACCAATGTCTTACATAAGATGGGTGGGGGGGAAATCACTTTGTATGTTGTAGCCGTCATGACCCTTTTTATACAACTAATGGAAGGATATTTTGTTTTGAAAAAAAAAATGTTATTTTAGTGCCACATAAGTAGATCGTGACCTTTAGAACTATGTGAAGTTGATTTCGTGTACCTCAATATGAGCATATTTAGCCATCAATTTTTACATTGCCAATAATTGTGGCCTTTTCCATAGTTTCTAGAAGTTTGTTATAGGTGTAACCTTATGGACCAAGGTTAAAGGCCATATTTTATGGTTTAAAGATGGGATAAGTGGGAGATCAATTATCCTAAGACTTGGGATAAATCCATTAAGACTTTGACACATGGGAACACATGTGATTCTAAGAGCCTAAAAAGTTTGGCTATATAAATAAAACTAGGTACCCCTATCACTACAACATCTTGAGATGTTGTTAAGACTCTATTGGTGAGACAAAATTGTCGTCTTTTGGATCAATTCATCTCAATGTCTAAGTATAGCATAAGGAAATGTTTGCTGGCATGGGATGCCAATGGTATTTTATATTCTATCACTTGTCCTTTTATGAGAGTTGGTCTTTGTGGTTTAAGAACCCTTCAACCAGTTTTTTCTAAATCTTAATATTTATTGCTTATCATTAGTATTTGATTTCCAATTCAAATGAATTGTGGAAAGATTAGTTATTCAATATCACAAAGTTGGTACTTGTGCACAACTTTGATGTCTATCATAAGTTAATTGAAGACAGAATTTGGAATCCACCTAATGCCTAAGCGCTTTCAATCCACCATCACTAAACTACATCCACCACCATTGTCTCCAATCAAAATTGAAGTAAACAAAGAATTTAAAGTCGAGGTTATCCTTCTCTAATAAATGAATAAATGTTGAGGAAAACTTCAATACCTTGTTTCTTGGCAAGGCTACTTTCTCACTAACAACACTTGGGAACCACCATTGTCTCCAATTGAAATTGAAGTAAACAAAGAAATTAAAGTCAAGGTCATCCTCTACTCCAATTAATTTTGTGGAAAACTTCAATACCTTGTTTCTTGGCAAATATACTTTCTTAGTACCAACACTTGGGAAGCACATAGAATCTTGCCATGCTCAAGAACATAGCAACAAATTCCTCTCTCATTACCTTGATAATGTCATTCCCTTTGAGGGCATTCTTCAAGGGGGAAAACAGGAGGGGAGGGGAGTTGTCACGAACCACTAAAATGTGGTTATTGTTAGTAGGGTTTAAATCTATGAATTTCTACTCATTAGAGCAACATTATCACACTAAGGTGAAACATTTTATAAAATGGAAAACAAATACTAGAGTAAAGGTTCTAGAAGGAACTTCATGGAATGTCATGGGAGATAGTTTAAGGTTCTAGAGTGTTGTGGAAAATTATCGAAAGTCATGGGGGATGATAGAATGTTCTAATCGGTCATTGGATAAATGGACTTATATAAAATGAGTTGTCAAAGGGGATTTTCTTTCAACAAACCATAACCTGCGAGATATATGGCATTCAGACAACTTCCAACGAAAAAGGGACTCTCTCTTATTCTCCCGACCAGATGGGTGGAATAGTGGACCCACCCTATCTCGCATCGATCGTTTCTATGTAGGCAAGGCCTTAGAAGAGAAGGGAGAATGGTGTCACATAACTCTAGGCACAACTTTATCCGACCACTACCCGGTAATCAGTCATTTTCAATTGCACTGAAAGTGTGGCTCATTCCAGCCTCGAATCCCGCACACTATTTACATAGTTACAAAGGTGAAGGAATAGCTCACCACCCAATGGTCATTACCCGTAAATGACTTATCAACATCAGACAAACTTCTAATTAAACTAACAAGAGATTCAAATCTATTACACGAGATCATCAAGGCTAGAAGTAAGGATGCTTAAGGAAAGCGATAGAGGACAAAACGGGGACTAATAGCCTTACAACGACTCCAACAAAGTTACCCGTCATGTAGTTGGATCGCGGGACAAGTTGCCATGGCCAAACAAGAACTCATCATGGCAGAAAAGACAATCTATGACATGGAGTTTCATGGAAGCATGGCTCGTTGGATTCAAGTCGTGGATAAGACCACCACGAAGTTCTTCCCATCTAAGGGACCGAGGCACGTTAGAACAATGATGTGCAGTCTCAACTGAGAGAATGGAACGACAACTCAGGATGGCGAAGAAATGAGGAATATCGCCACAACCTACTATAAGCGACTACGTACCGAAGATTAACAATCGGCAACGGTTTAGTTTAGTTTGAGAGGGTCAAAACCAAACCATTTAAAATTTCTGAAACTTGAACCGAACCGAACCACGAAACCAGTAAAACCACAGTTTCGTGGTTTGGTTTCAGTTTTCAAGTTAGGTCAAAATTCAACGTTTAAATTTTTAAATTTTGAAAATTTAAAATATTTCATTATTTTAAATTTTTCAAAAATTTAAAGATTTTCCTAAAATGTGAGAATAAGGCCTGAAAATGAAAAGAATGTTTAAAAAAAATTTTAATTAATTAATTAATTAATTTTTATTTTTAATAATTAAAAAAAATCGTTTAAAGCGCGGTTTCTAACTGTGGGAACCAAACCGAAACCGAGCTGAACAGTTTTAACCGTTAAACTATTAAGCAACGGTTTCATAGTTTGGTTCGGTTTAAACTGAACCACTACCGACTATTACCGAAGATAGTATGGCCACAAGGGAAGACACAAGAGAAGATATTATCCTCTAGAGCATACCCCAGAAAGTCATGAAGGAAATGAATACATGGCTCACACGTCCCCTATCAATCATCAAAATATGGGAGGCACTCTCCGATTTGGATGCAGATAGTTGCCCTGGAATTGATGACCTCACCCCTCACTCCTTCATGAGCCTTTGGGACACTATTAAAGAAGACCTCCTCCAGGCATATGACGAGATCATCACCTCTAGAAACATGCTGAAGGAATTTGGACAAGGGATGATACATCTCATTCCTAAAAATGATGGGAGTGCCAATAACATTAGTAAGTGGCGGCCCATAACTCTTCTCAATACTATCTACAAGCCGCTCACAAAAATCATAGCACGCCACTTAGCACCATTTCTCCCTCAAGTCATTCATCCGTCCCAAACAAGGTTCGTCAAAAATCGAAGCATCCTAGACAACCTTTTCTCATTTTGGGAAGTAGTAGCGCTTGCACAGCATACCAACAACAAGGTAGTTGTGGTGCTCCTAGATTTTGTGAAAGCATATGACAGGTTATGCTAGAGTTTTCTAGAAAGTGTAATGAGGAAACTCAGCTTTCAAGAGTCATGGATCAAAGGCATTGTAGGATTTTATAGGAATGCTAGCAGTTGCGTTTCACTAACAAGTGAAAGGGGCCCCTTCTTCCGAATATCGTGATCTATACGACAGGGATGCCTACTAGCTCTATCCTTATTTCTATTATACGTCGAAGCACTCTCTAGCTTTCTCAGCTCCGGCATCTAAACCTATGTGGTCTTCTTGTGACGCAACCTCACCAAAGCCTCCTAGATATAGAATTTGCCGATGACACAGCAGTCTACTTGAAAGGGACCTTGGAAAATCTACAAATTTAGCCAGAAAGTGGATTAACTATATTTTGCAAGAGATCGAATGCCATGATCAATTGGCACAAATCCTGTGCAATATGGCTCTCTCATGAAGCACATCTTGCATGGCACCCATATCCCGTTTTCAAGTGGATCAATCGGGGAGTGAGCACCAAATATTTGGGTTTCTAAATTGGATTCAACATTCCTCCAAAGTCGATGATTCCACCAGTTATTCACTCCATTCGACAAATGTTGATACATTGGGGCTTGAAAAAACTCTCGCTAGCAAGTCACATCATAGTGGCAAACCCGATATTGCTCGCAATAGCATGGTACACCCTATCATGTTGGACAATCTCCAAGGAAAGTATATACCATATTCAGCAACTAGTATGCAACTACATTTGGTCTATAAAGAAGATCATGCAGCCTGTGCCAAGGTGGCATGGCCTATGCTCACATCACCTAAGTCGAGAGGAGGATTGGGTTTGATTGATCCCCTCTGACAATCCAAAGCCCTACTCACCAAATTTGTGGTGTAAGGACTCAAACGAGGGGATGACTGGTGGAAAATACTACTGTGATTACGCTTCACTTACTTAGGCCACGAAAAGGGGCCAATTAGAGGATAGATTCAGTGCATCCATGTGGAAGGTGTGGTGTGACATTAGACGAGGGCTCAAGTGCGATCAACCTAATTCTGAACATGCCTAGCTCAATCAACACATCCTATGGAACCCATGTATCAGAGATGAATCTAGTCAACTAATTGGATCAAGTAAGGGGTTGTTATGGGAATACATTGCAGACGGACCAAAAAAGAGTATAGAATGTTGGAGATGGTTTATGTCATTGCCAATACGAGATCAAGCCAACATACTCCACAGAAGCAGGGACGGATGGACTATGAGATCTAAAATGATTAATGCTCTATTGCTTAGGGAAGTTATTAATCCACTGACAACAATGGAGAAGTGGATAGGCTACGAGGAGGAGGGCTCTTTGATCCCAAGAGGTAGGGAAACACTGGATAGGATCGAAGGCCATGAATTGCGAGACAATGAGACACCAACATTGAATATGGCAATTCGAGTACTCGCATATACTGGTCATAAATGGATTGTAGATCTTGTTCCAATAAAAGTACAATGAGAATGGCACATATGTACTCATGAAAACACATGGCTAGGCAAGGTCAATTGGGACCCTTTGCAATGTACGTGGCGCGATCCTTATGGGGTTCAAGGAAGCAAAGTCATCCCTTATGACCCTTCTCCAACCAAACCACGCATCCAGTAATGTCAATGCAAGAGATATGGAGTGAAGTTGTAGCCACTCTAAAGAGCCAATACGCTGGCCTCAAGGGCAACTTCGATGGAGTTGAAAGACAACGACTAGCCTTTATCCAACAATGGTCATCCTCTCCCTTTCGTGAGTCAGTGGGCATCCACATGAGATGGAACTATCACGTCCCTATAAGGTTTTGTATAACACTCTCATCTATAAAATTCTATAACTAGTGGAAGGAATTTATTTTTGGAAAAAAAAGGATAGCAAATATATCTTCTTTCCTTGTACTCTTGCCTTGCCTTGAATTCGCTTCATTTCCTTATACTATTTTCTTGTCTTGAATACCTTCTCTTTCCTTGTACACTTGTTCCACTTTGAATACGTTTCCTTTCGCTGGAGTCTTCTTATTTTTTGGCTAATCTTGAGTTGGGTTTACACCTAAGTTACCTCCTTTCCTTGTCTAGTTTGCCTACTTCATTAATGATCATTTGTTACATTTGTTTTCCTCTAGCAACCATTAATATGTTAATTCCAAGTTCTTAGTATAAAGTAAGATTATGACATTAATGAGAGATCTAGGAGTGGTCCTAGTTGGGTTCATTGTCATGGACACATGTGTAACTTCCACTTAAAATTGTTATATCCCATACCTTCCCTAGTCTTGAACCTAAGTCCCCTCCTTGCCTTGCCTAGAATAATCACTCCATTCAAGCCTATGCATTACATTTGTGTTCCTCAAGAAGCTATCAAAATGATCATTGTAAGTTCTTCCTATAACTTTATAAGGTAAGATTAGGACTTTAACGCAAGACCAAGGGTGGTTCTAATTGGGTTCAGTGTCAAGCCTAACTCCCACACTAATTGGGCATTGATTATTTTCAAATGATCTTTGACCTTTCAGCTTGAAATTCGGGAAATTTACTTTCTGAAATTTGAGCAATTTTATTAGCATTAAGAGGTCATTTGAGAAACCTAGTTAGAAAAGCTATTTAAGCCTAAATTTAAGGATCCTTTTAATAAAAAAGTTGTGTAATATGTGTGTGTGTGTGTGTGTGTGTGTGTGTGTGAGAGAGAGAGAGAGAGAGAGAGAGAGAAACTTTGCAAGGCCGCATATCATCATATTCTCCATTTGAATTGATGTGTAGGGTGGCATTGAGTTTGGAGTCGTAGTTGTCTTTAGATCCCTAGATAGAAGGGTTCTATTCTTTGAAGTAAGTTAGTCATGGTGGTGTTTTTTCTTTCGTAATGAAAGCCATTATTTACGAAAAAAGAAAAGAGATTATAAATTGCAAATTCATTAGGAAAAACACATGGTGGCTTTTTCAATGTTCACAAACAATGCTTTTTATGTGCTACTTTTTGTATATTTTGACAACTAATCTAAGACTTAGCACACCACATCCTTGCATATAATTTGTTCTAATTTTTGTTATTGTTGGCAGTATACTTTAATGTATCTTGAGATTGCTTCGTGGAAAAGATGTCCCAAAGAGCCGAAATGTCAACTGCTTAGATGTTATGGGTTTTCTTATTAAGTTGCCCAAATTTACTTCTCTGCAAACTCAATTTGGTGACCAAATTTGATGCCTTGTTTGTGTGGAGGATTGGTTTTGATAGTTCCGTCTCACCATGCATTGATGTCCAAACATTTGGATACAACAGTAATATTTTGGAAAGATCTAAGTTTTGAATGACTCTTTAAAACCAACGAAAAATCTTCATGAAGTTGTTCCAATTATTTATTGAATTTCCCATCCTACAAAACCTTTTATAGGAGTTAAGAGGCAACGTTCTTTTTTTCCCCAAAAAAACACTACTTCACATTAGTTAGTAAATGCAATGTTCTTATTAAATGGACATATTCAAGCAAATTTATTTTTTTCTTCAAAGATTTTCTTGAGTACATAGTATTAACGAAAAACACCCGAAGGCTACAACTTGAGCTTGTCTGCCTAGAAGCTTACAATTTTATTTTATTTTTATTTCCAAAACAAAATATACTTCTTATACCAAGCATCATGTGCATGTGAATCATCACCATTACTCCCAACATGTAAGGAATAATTAAAATCCAGCTCCCAAAGTGAGAGTTTCCCTTCCATATCTCTCAAGAAAAACAATATTGTGAGCAATATTCAAGCAATATTGATATCAATGTGTAAGCCTTGGCTTCTTGTGTTTTAGTGTTAAGATTATTATGCTCCTTATTGAAATTGAATGGATGTATAAGTGCACAATAATTTACTATTTCTCTCTAAAATGAATGATTTATGTGTAATTAAGACGAAGGAACATAAGAATATTATGGTGAGAGTTTATTAATAAGCTTGCATGAGCTATGTGGAAGAATTACTCATGCAAAGCATTTCCAACCATCCGCATATAATAAATTTATGAAAACAACGTGTGTGAGAATGAAGTTACCAAACTGTCACATAATATATTGGGAAAAAATACGATAGCGAGATGATTGATGTGGATTGGAGGAAGTACATTTTCTATTTTTTTGTAAGGATGAGTGATGATGTTGTAGGGGCTAAAGCTGATATCTTGAGAAGGTGAGGAACATTTTAGACTCATTTTTTGTTGTCTGTACAAGATGTTAATGATAATTGGCGAGATGGCAAAATGGTCAGCCAGATGTTAATGTGGATTGAATGAAGAAGATTTTATGTTGTTCTTTAGGATGAGTGATGTTGACGGTAGAGATTGAAGCATATTGCCATGATGAGAGGATGAGTGATGATGGTGTGGAGGCCAAAGCAGATCATGAGGGGAGGAGGAAACATTCTACATTCATTTTGTTGTTATTTGTACAGGAATTTGGTGGTAATCGGCGAGATGGTTGATGTGGATTGAAGGAAGAATTTTTTTTCTATGATAAGGATGAGTGAAGATGGTGGGGGGGTCGAAGCCGACTATCATGAATAGGTGAGGAAACTTTTAGACTCATTTTTTGCTATCAATACAGGATATTGGTGGGCATCGGCGAGATGGCAAGATGGTCTACGAGATCGAGATGTTGATGTGGACTAAATGAAGAAGATTTTAGGTTTCTCATTACTATGAGTGATGATGGTGTGGCGGTGGGGATTGAAGCATAGTAACATGACGAGAGGATGAGTAATGATGGTCTAGATTCATTTTGTTGTTTGTACAGGAACTTGGCACTAATCGGTGAGATGGTTTATGTGGACTGAATGAAAAATTTTTTGTGATAAGGATGACTGAAGATGGTGTGGGGGTCGAAGCATATTTTCTTCAGGTGATGAGGTTACTATGTCATTTTGTTGTCATAGGTACATCATTTGGGTATCAATATCCGTCGTTGACATGGCTGATGTTATAAGGACAACTTTGCTTGGCGAAGCCGTCCTTACAGATGGAAAGCGAATATATATATATATAGTCAAAATTTGTGGTAGAGATGGATGATGTTAATGGAGGATGAAGCATTTCTAGGGAGTGAAAGGCTCTACATGTTGTTGTCATCGGCATACATTTTTTGACACCAACCTTTGGAATTCATCAGCAAATTTTTGTTCACATTGCAAGGAGTTCTATAGGTGGTTGATTTTGTATGGATGTTAGAGAGATTTAATCTGTTTTTGTGAACCTTGGAAGCAGCGCTAAGGCATGCTTTGGAGAAGCAGGATAATCAAAATGAGCAGTAATTCATTGTCCTTTAGCAGGCATTATGTGAGATGTAGAATGACAAATGATGCTATCAAATTGCATCAAAATAGAAGGAATGTTGAGCAATATATGTGGCAGAGACTTTGGTGATAAAGGTCAAAAATCCATATTTAGCTTGTAAAAAGAGGGGTTTTTTTTAACCTAGTGTTGTTGAGACTGTTGAAGGTACACGAGTGTTCAATAGTTTTCTAGTTAATTATGTTGCAATTTTCTTTGTAATAGTGGACTATTTTGTATATTGCCTTTGGCCACTTTTTGTTAATACCAATGGAGGATATTTTTATGGGAAAACATATCGGGAAAAAATAATGTGTGTGTGTACATTGAAACCTAGTTAGCGTTCTAAATTCCCACTTTTAATCATAATCTTGATTTGGAAGAATTTCATTGGGGTTTTCCTTTGGGATTAGCAATACGCAATTGCTTACTTTGCAGTGTTCAAGTACTCATCATTTTATATTATTGCTTTTCAGTAATAAACCTATTTGGTCAAAGTTTCAAGGATTGTTTATGTCAATCACTCATTTTCTTGATTCTTCAATTGAGGTTGATTGGTCATTTACAAGACATAAGAACTTTAAGGGTGATAATGTCATATTTTTTGGTTTTAATATTCCTTTGAGGAGTGATATTGTGGTGTGCATATGTTCCTTTGTGCCACCCTTTTAGCACACCCTTTTTAGTGTTAACTCTTAGGGCCGGACAATGGCCTAACACAGGGTGTCTACGGAAGACACTTCACCAAAGGGGTGTTACGGCAACAGGATTAGACTCAACGATTAATTCGACTTAATTAGGTTACTTAGCAAGATCGTCCTTAATATTCACATGCGTAAGATATAACAATGAATGCAGAACGGCAATTAACACAGAGAGATAACAACACTAAGCTTTATTAATTAACCACTCTTCATTACATTGTATCCGGGCCTTTAAATAGGTTTCCGGTCTGTAGTACAAAACGGTGCCATCCACACCTATTCGGGATCGGTCCGGATCCGGAACGGCATACCGATTCCGGTCCGTCCGTCCACACTACTAATAGCTTACATACAACCATTCCTAATAATTAAATAACTCCTTCGTTTCACACTCTGGACTCCTTTGCCGGTCGGTAACATTTAGGATGCATGTACCTAAGCTGACCCTTTTGGCACACCCTTTTTAGCTAAGCCAATCCAAATGGGTACCTTTGTATGAAGTATAAATTGAGTAAGAAGTAAGAAGCTAACTAGATTGGTTTTGATCTCTTATTGGCATTTCACATATTTTCCCCCCCTTGAGAGAAACAAGACACCAAGGAGCAAGAACAGGAACATTAACATAAGTAGTGGCTTGTCGAACGAGTGGGAACATCTGTTGGAGATAGAGCTCCCAAGTGGCATTATCCATGTTGGCAGTTTTCGAATGGACAATTCTGGTGGGAGGTGAGGGTTACACCAATGGAGTGCTCAAAAAGGGTTGATCCATGTCAACGCTTGTACGGATGTATTGTAGGCATGGATGACAAAAAGCAAGATTTGATCCCAGGTTTTGTGGCATGGATCGATGTAAGCGGCAATCTCCATCTTGAGGGTCTTGTTGAGGCGTTCGGTGAGGTCATTTGTCTGAGGATGGCATGGGGACGTAAACATCTACTGGACACTAAGTTGAGCTACAACGGCGTTGAGGACATCCCCGCAGAACTGCCGGCCCTGATAGTTGGACGGGGCTAGTGATGAAAAACGAGTTGGCAATCGGCGGATAAAGATCAATCGCTCATGTGGATTGAGGGCCGCCTAAACTTGGCTAAGGTGGGGGACATGAGGGCTATCGTGTCGGAGGGGGCTCGGGGAAAGATCAATTGGCAAAGAAAGATCAATTCCTCCTATGGAATAAGGGCCACCTGGACTTGGCTGAGGTGGGGGACAGGAGGGCTATAGGCGGATAGAGATCAATCGCTCTTGTGGACTAAGGGCCACCTAGACTTGGCTAAGGTGGGGGACAGGAGGGCTATCGTGTAGGAGGGGGATCTAGGAAACTTGTTAGTGGGCAACCTAAGGTGAGGGGGAAGAGGTGAATGCTTGAACGTGGGGGACTGGTACCCCGCACCTCCACCAATATGTGAAATGCAGATAAGAGATCAAAACCAGTCTAGTTAGCTTCTTACTTCTTACTCAATTTATAGTTCATACAAAGGTACCCATTTGGGTTGTCTTAGCTAAAAAGGGTGTGCTAAAAGGATGGCACAAAGGAACACATGCACACCACAATATTTCGAAATTCAATTGTTGTTCATAAGTGAAATATGTAGAAGAAACAAGCTCATATTGTAATTTGTCAAAAATAAGAGACTATTAGGTGGCAATGGCCAATGCTCAATGGGCTTGTAATGTGAGGAGGATGCTATAAAGTTTCTAACTTGGATAAAAGGTAAGAGCTCTCACATAAAGGGTCTTTCGGTGCCCCTACATATGGACTACTTTTTGGTTATTGTTCTCTTCAATATGCCTCTTCTAAGATCCACTTTACCCCATATAGATTTTCTACAACAATTAATTAACAATAATCTATTTGATCTAGACAACTCATGTGTTTCTCATGTAGTTATTATCTATTAATTAAGCAATTTTATTTCTTATTTTGTAGTGATTAGGTGTATTAACGTTGGTTTAACTTAAGAACCCATCAAGGTTTCCATTTCTGCAAGGAGTGGTGAAGCATGCACTTTTATGTGTTGAAGTGTGATATGGTCTTTGTTAATGGGGAGTGATGCCCTTAATCTCTTGGTTAGTCCACTATGAAGAAGGAAACCCCTCAAGTCTCAATAATGACCTTTGGAAGTACAACACTCCAACATTTAAGTCATGTTTACCCCGTTTGGGGATGTTGACTGTAGAAGCCCAAGTTCTCTACATTATGAAACATTGAGTCAAAAATCAAAGAGACATAATTGGTAATATATTTTCTGTAACAAATAATTGAGATCCGTATTTTCTTTTTGGGAATCACTTTTTTATAAACTATATGAATATAATCATGAGACAAAGCATATGTTATTGTTTATTCAAGATAGTAAAGAGGAAGAAGTTTATTAATGTCTCTACGGAGGTTATTGTGGCCTATGAGGTTAAATGGTTAACAATAGGCAATGGTTCAGTTTGAACCTAACCGAACCGCAAAATCATGGCTTAATGGTTTTAATAGTTTGGTTTGGTTCAGGTTCAGGTTTTTTTTAACGGTTTGGTTCGATTTCAACAGTTAGAAACTACGATTTAGACATTATTTTATTTTATTTTTTAAATTTTTAAAAAATTTAAAACTTGTTTTTAAGCAATCTTTGCATTTTTAGACCATATTCTCACATTTTTAGGAACATCTTTAAATTTTAAAAAATAATGAAATATTTTAAAATTTGACCTAAGTTAAAAACTGAAACCGAACCACAAAATCGCAGTTTTAACGATTTGAAAAATTATTAACGGTTCGGTTTAACGGTTTGAAATTTTATTAACGATTTCATGGTTCGGTTCGATTCAATTCAGGTTTCAAAAACTTTAAACGGTTCGGTTTTGGCCCTCTCAAACCGAACCGAACCGTTGTCGATTGTTATAAATGGTGTACATCTTCTATGTTGTTAGAGAATTGTTAAATCAATTTAAAAAAGTAAGATCCCATCCCAAAGGGCGATGACACATGTTCATCATTATTGTACTGATGTGCTTGAGGAATCTTGACATAAGCCTTAACCAGTTCCCAAATTTATTGGTTCTTGTATTTGCGCAAGGTTGAAGGAGTGTTCAATTCTTCTCCCAAGTGATCTAGGTCCTAGGACTTATCCTTGCCATTGGCTCTTTAGATTGCTCCAAGGTGATCACTTCAGTCGGGCTCATTTGACTATTTGTACTCTATTTGAGTCTCAATAAGATGTGAGGCATGTGGCATATGGGTGAGGAATGTTATGTTCAATGGCCTTTCGTTCTTAAGCTCTATTGGACAAAGATAAAATACTCTTGATCCTCTGATGGTATGACATGGTGGGATGTTCAAACCCATCTCGAAATAGACGTCAATATCTTCGTATGACGTACCGTACTAAATTGTACATCTACAAATTTAACATATAAATAACGTTATTTTTAAACGACTTTACTTTAACAGCATCAAAAAAAAGGAAGGCCTTCAACTATCTTGCACATGTCGATTGGCATGTCATAGAAGTTAATTGCAATATTTTTGGGAAGTTCTTGAGCCTTGGATTTAGATATTTTTGTAATAGAAGTTAAGTTTGGAGGAGGCCAAGCATGACGATGTATATTGCATTTTCTTCAAAAGAGTGATTGTTATTGGCTAAAGCAAGTGGCAAACAAATTTCAAGTGGAGCACTCATAACATTTGCCTCAATTCATCATGCGATTTTGGGTATAGTTTGCTAGCGAAAATCTTAGGTATTGGATTGTTTCTAGTAGCCTCTAGAACCCATTAGAGATTTTATATAAAGTTTACCTTCATTGAAGGGTTTTTAAGCCTTGCCAAGTATGCACTAAAGTACCAATTGTAGGTATACCATTCTATCTTTTTTTTGGATAACATGGATGTACCTTTTAAACATAAATAACGTTTTTCGAGCATGTAAGAAGCAAAAGCATAAATGTTTTATCAACGAATTTCTCCAGAAAATCTTCTCAACCAACCCCTAGATTGGACTTTCCTAGAATACATACATACTCCGATCTATATAAGCTCCACCTAATCACTAAGTCTATGAGAGAAGTGTCAAGGATCGGATACTTCTTTTTAATGTCGAAGGAACAAGGAGGTCATACGCCATGTGCTTTTTTCCAACATGGGATTTTTTCGTTACAGTATTCGAGCGGACGAGCCGGGGATCCGATAAATCGCCCAAATGGATTCATATCATGTCATGGTGGTTCACGTGAGATGGCTAATGTACCCCACCCTGGTCCCCCACCCACGAAAAAGGTTTTATTGTGTTAGGTACCTACCCTACTACCCCCTTTCCTTTATCCACTTCATGAGAAATTTCCTATCTCCGTCTTTCTAAATTCTCCCCCCCTTTCTTCTTCCATTCTTTTTTTCCTTTGTAAAATCGTCTTCTACCCATGGATTTGTTGTCAAGAGACAAAGAGACTTGTCACCAACTGCAACACAATGATGGAGTATGTGATGGTGCTGATGATTATGGCCCTCAACAGCTTCATGATGATGATGATGATGATGATGATGATGATGGTGTATGTGATGGTGCTGATGATGATGGCCATCAACAGCTTCATGATGATGGTGATGGTGATGGTGATGGTGTATGTAATGGTGCTGATGATTATGACCCTCAACAGCTTCATGATGATAATGAAGCTAACACTGATGATGATGATGATGATGATGATGATGATGATGATGATGATGAAGAAGGCTATGGAGACCTTGGAGGTCTTCACGAAGATCTACTGGAAGAGATTCTATGGCGACTTCCCCTTCAATCCTCCATCGCTGCCTCGGTGGTTTGCAAGCGCTGGCATTTCTTCCTCTCCCCGCCTCGTCGATTAATTCTGGGACAGCACCTCATCTCACACCGCCCATGGTTCTTCTTCACAGGAGTCAACCATTTCCTTGCAGCTAAGAATCAGGCCTTCGGCTTCGATCCTGAGACATGGCGATGGCACCGATTCCGCTCGTTCCAACTCCCGCCTTACGACCAAGGCTCCCTCACGGGCACCCATGGTCTTCTGTTCGCCCTTGCTGGGACAGGGATCTGTAAGCTTGGCTTCACGACCTCGCTCTTCAAAAACTCCTCATGGCGTGAAACTCCCCCTCTGCAAGTCTCGCGCCGATCGCCCATTGTCGCGATAATCAGAAACCCTAAGCATACGCGTAACCCTGAACCTACCCGTAGCTTTAACCCTAGATATAACCTTAACCCTACGACTTGCCATAGATTTAACTCTCTCTCCAACCCTGACTCTGGCCTTGATGGGTCGGGTGGGGGCAGCTTCCATTTGGTGGTTGCCGGGGGCAAAGCCATGGATGATCAACTTGTTGTGGAAATCTATGACTCTCAAAAGGATGCCTGGCTACCTTGTGCTCCCCTCCCGCACCAATTTCGCCTCTTGAACACATCACAATGGATGCGATCAACTGTCTTCGAAGGCAAATTTATTGTGTATGAAACTGATACTGGTCTGATGGCTTACCTCGACATCGAAACCCTTCAATGGAGCAACACATTCTTGCTCAAGCCTGAGCAAAGAACTGTCTATTCATTCCTTATTGCTTGCGGATCCAGACTTATCCTCATTGGACTGGTTCGAATCAACAACGATGGACATCGTCGCTTCAAGGTATGGCTAGTTAACTTCCCCTCTCTTGAATGTATAGAGATAGGATACATGCCACATGAGATTTACTCAATCTTTGATGAGGATGAGGATGATGAGATTAAGGACCCTGTCATCACCTGCGTGGGTGGAGGCGATTTCATCTACATGTATAGTGATTCTTGGCATAAAGATTATGCTACTTGCATTTGTGATGTTTCAGGAGGAAAGGTCATATGGAGGAAGATGCCACATCTTCCTGCACCAGTCAATCGATTCGATAAAGTTGTTTGTTTTAGCTCATTGGTTATGGAAGACATTCATCTATAATTTGTCTATAAAGATATTGGTCCTTTAAACAACCAAGTAATAAGATCCATCCATTTTCTTCAATGGTATCTTACTTGGCTTGATTGTATTGCTTTTTTCTATTTTCTAATAATCTGGTCATGATTTGTCAGTGCAAATGATGTACCGGGGATGTCAATCTGTTAGGTAGCAGTGAAGGTGTGTGTGGATAGGTTAAATGACTTACAAATCCAACTATGAATCATCAAAATTGATTTGATCTATAAGAGTTGTTTAAGAGAGATTAGTGAAGCAATAACATGTTTATGCCCCGATCAATTGAATTGATTTAGCATCTAAATCATTACGGATGCAATTCATCTGCTGGGCAAAGCAACGACTTTGAACATGTATGTGGATGGGTGATAACTGAACTAAGCTAATGGAATTGACCTCATCTATGAGACTTGTTTTAAGGGAGATTACTGATGTAGTTGTCCTCGATTGGTTGAGTAAGCGTTGAAAGTTTGAAGTTCTTTATTAATGTGAAATAGAAGCCATCAGTAAAGTTTATTAGGGAGGTAACTTATATTATGACAACAATCGATAAGGATGCGATTATCTGATGGAACATTTTATGTGAATTTAGAGGATTCGGTGGATCATAGAAGCAAAGGTGGTTGGTTTTACATCATCAATGCTAGTATATTTAGAAGTCACAATAGTCTCAAATTTCTCAATGTCGTAGTTTGAATCGTCTTCAAGGGGTATTGAGCCATAGATCACAAAGCAATCAAAATTATGGGTTGTATGTTGGATTGATTCCCGCCCATCATGCCGCCATGATTTTACAGACTCAAACTCATGATAGCTTGGCAATCCAATTGAAAGGTATGATGTGCTTGTTTAGGGAAGTATTATTATCGCACCATAAATCCATGGATTGTAGATTAAGTGGATTTGCTTAGTAGTTCTATGATATAGATCCATGATTATATGATTTACAAATCCAATTTAAACTAGGATCTCTAGGAAACCGATATATAGTCTCTTAGATAAAAGAGAAGTCATTTGTATCATCCAAAAACATGAATAACAAGAAGGTTGTTGAATGGTGCAAGGATGATGTTTTTCCAGGTTAGTTAAGGAAGCCATCAAACCACATATGCCTTGAATGTAATTAGCAACAAGCGTAATCTTGATAACAATATATTTATTTATCAATCAACTCACTTGATTATTATCATTGACAAATTAATTGGTAGGATAAATTTGATTAACAAGTTATAGAAATAAGGGAAAAGTACCAGGATACCCCTGGAAGTTTGTCTATTTACCAGAATACCCCTGAAAGTTCTAAATTTACCAAACTACCCCTATATCCAAAAAAATACATTCTATAAAGTAAATATACACTCAAATGTACAAGCCATATTTACCAAACTACCCTTAAACCTAGACTTTTTTACCATAGGGCTAGTTTGGTAAATTTGGCTCATAAATCATATCCCCCTCAAACCCTCCACATCCCCATCATATCCCCCTCGAACCATATCCATCGTCCTCATCATCATCTTCACCATACTCATCTTCCTCTTCGACATCTGCCTCATCACCACCACCACCACCATCATCATTAGGAATTTCCTCCCCCAATTTACCATCTCTTCACACGACAGTAGCTCTCTGCTAACCTAGACATCTCCATCGACCTTTTCGAAGCTTCGTATCCATGGCGGTGCAGGATATTATTGCATCGGAGAAGAAGAAAATTGTGGTAAGGATAGCCAAAAAACATCGTGGCCACCACATCGTCTTTCTGAGGGAAGCTTTAACCCTAGCTCTAATTCCTTTGATCATCACCACGAGCACGAAGATACGGCCATCAAATGGGGTATCCCTTAGACCCTACGCATCAGAACCATCATGCCGCAGTAAAGGGGAAGCAACATGGTGATCTATCCAAAGTATCGACTTTGGATTACCTTTCTGATTCGGACCTGTCTTCCACTCGGATAAACTCTATCGGTGGGGTGGATCCTGATTTTACTCGGATTAAGGCTTCGACCAATGATCAAATCAAGTTAATGTGTAGCTTCGGTGGAAAGATCATGTCTCGGCCAATGGATGGGAAGCTCCCATATGTAGGAGGAGATACTCACATTTTGAATGTCATTAGCAAAGCCTCCTATTCTTCTCATCATGATCCACAATTCTATATGGCTGCAGAATCTCCCAAAAATACTCTAGGAAACAAAAATAGCTTGTAAATAGAAATCTGTAGTCATGGACCAAAAATAATTTAATCCAAGGGATAAGATTTAAGATTTTTTTTCCCAAAAATGTTCCATGTACTCCCTTCGGATCATGAAAATAAAAACTTCTGGTTGTAATTTGTGTATCTGTAGACCAAACTTGATATATTCACCCAGGATCTATGGGAGAAAGGAACTAGGTTTTCAAGGGATTATGGGTGTATTCACCCAAAATGTTCAAACTTCATAATATTCCCCTGTGATTGCTCAAAAAAGGAACCAGAATTTGATAGAAGTTGCAAAAAAGGATGCAATGTGTTTGCAACCTTAAGGCAAATTTGTTGCGAACAACTCACAGTAAATATGTAACATAAAGTTTGAGACTGAGAAAGAAGGAAACAAACAGAAGGAAAGACAAACTTTGTGTAAGAAAACAAATTTTGTGATTTCACATAATGTTAACTCTCAGGATAAAGGGTTCAGAATTAAGATTTTTGAAGGTTTGAATAATCTATTTGAATTGCGTTGCACAGATTTTGCTGTAAAATTGCATTATTCATCTGAATCTGTGGGAAAATAGCAATTAGGATTTGGTTTCTACTGACCTTATGAAGACGATTGATGATGAACAAGAAAGGAGAGAAAACTACCCAAATAATCACTAAGTAAAGAATTTTCTGTTTGAAGGGTAGTTTGGTAAATATGGCTTGTACATTTGAGTGTATATTTACTTTATAGAGTGTATTTTTTTAGACATAGGGGTAGTTTGGTAAATTTAGAACTTTCAGGGGCATTCTGGTAAATAGACAAACTTCCAGGGGTATCCTGGTACTTTTCCCTAGAAATAATCATAACATCGAAGTAACTTACCCATACAAATCAAAGTAACTAATTAAATAAACACAAGAAGATTGATGTAATGTGGGCATATGATAGTCGCATCAGAGTTAGTTTATTGATGTCCCCCAAATATAGTGGTAAGTGAGCTAATCTTGGTATGTTAAGATCATGTTAATATGAGTTGAACCTAACAATCCTTGGATATATTACCCATGGGCCATGAATGGGAACATTCCAAATTGATCAAGGGTTTCTATACAATATATAACTAGGATTTCTCTAGTTTGAGAGGGCTCCTATGAAGTAAGTGGTATTCCTACTTTTTTGTGTTTGGCGTATGCATGAAATAAAATGTATGTATGAATGCCCATTTCATGGCGTTCGTACTAGAAACAAGATCTTTAGATAAAAGAGTAATTGGTATACAATGTTTTAACATATACATATTTCCTAAAGGTTTGATGAGCATACATGACTTCTCTTGTATATAAGAAAAAGTGTATTAATTTTTCTAAAGAGGCTTATGCAAGTTATGGAACCAAAGCAATTTATGTAGTATAGCTTGTTCAAGGAATGAAAGCTAACAACCTTAAGTAAAGATGAAAACTAAAAAGAAATTTTTTTGTTGTGTTAACCCACCCGAAATCCCCATTAAACACGCATCTTGATTATGCTATAGTGCATAAGGAGCTTCGAGTCTCATTTGTTGGTATTGGGCGTTGCCTAATCATGAGTTCTTCCGGTCTCTCCAAAGTGATTCCTTTTGGTGGGCTCATCTACCTACCATGTACTAATTTGGTTTGGGGCCATGTGTACGTGGGGAAGGCATGTTAAGACCAATGGTCTTACATTGTTCCAATGGGTGAACGAGAGTGTCTTTTCTTTCAATATGGTTGGTATACACCTCTAAAGTTCTATGAGATCCCCAAACATGTTTTGTCTTTGAATTGCATGACATAATGTTCCTCTAATATAAGTATCTAATATCATAGAATACCATAAATCTACAAATGCCATGTTCCCTAGTTTATGTCTCTTTCACATAATTGGTACAACTTGCTAACATCTACATCTTGTATACATGTCAAAGAACTAGCATGGTTGTGCCACTTTGCACTTGTTTTATATATAAATACGACAAAGTCTTACATATCGAAAGTCAATCATAAAAAAAAAGTGTATGTATGTGTGAAGGTTTGATAAGCAACTCTACATAAGTTGAAGGACCACATTAATGTTCATAAAAGTTTGTCATATCTAGGTTTCTCATAGATTTTCAAAGAAAACTAAAAACCATGTTGCTCAATAAGTATACTGTATAATATTCATATAGATTTAGCATAGACTCAAATTAAGGCAAAGAGTAACATCTACGATGTACGTTACAATATTTGCAAAATGACACCCAAGTTGAGGTTCTTTTCAAGATATATCCATGGCCCAAGTATATTAACCGGAGGTTCCTAGATGAAATTCCAATAAATTCTCATTATTTAGTTCAATAATATCTCCACGAATCTAAATATATTAACTAAGGGTCCCTAAATCTTGTAGCAAAATAAATTTATCTATTGCTCCCTATATTTGTTGAAATTCTTGTTTTACCTCTCTTTGGTACTTGTCTCATGTGGAAGTAGGTTCCCATATCGATTGTCGATGCAATGGTGTCAAGTGCCAACCCAAATAATTCATATGCACTCAATGTTCTGTCACAAACATTCCAAAATCCAAATGTAAAGTGAGAAGCATTTCAATGGAGTTGATTGTCAAATTGTTGATAAATTGTTGAGATTATATGACCCTCTTCAGGTTATATTGGATACACTTACCACAAAAGTACAATTACAACTCCAAAATTAACGCATGCATTTTCGTGGATCAATTGTGTTGTTGGAATGGTTTGCCCACACAAAGTGTATTTGATCATGATCAAAAGTTTGTGCCATCCATTCAAGTTCTCATCACTTTAGACCAAACTTCCTATGCATGTGACAATTCCCATAAGCAATGTTCTAGATACGCTATTCCTGAAGAGCACAACCTGCATTTCCCATCAATTCCCTTTTTTTTGTAGCCAAGTGCCTACTGAAAGAGATACGTGGCCACATAAATAAGAACACTTTTGCTGTTTCTGCAATCTTTGTAGCCCATAATTGTTTCTAGTATAGTTTTAGGAAATCATCATGCAATTCTTGCATAGTCCACTTGCTAGAAAGGCCATGTTGCTCCATGTACTTGTGTTGTAGAATACTACAACCAAGCTTAGATGAATATTGGAAAAACTTAATAGTACCTTTCAAAGTTTTCAATCCTAGTTCTGTTGGATTCCACGTCGAGTTCTTGAAGCTAGTATCTTCCAAATTTGAGATTTTAGAAGCTACATCATTTTTGTAGTTGTCTGGGTGACTCTACTTCCCAATGTTTTTTGGATCTAGTAAGCACTCTAATTGGCATCCATTCCTGAAATTTTACCATTGTTGTAGAGCTCTCAACATCTGCATTAGTGTGTTTAATGTCCTATATATGCCCTTTGGCATTGATGTACCCCAACCATTTACACCTCTCAAAGCCACATTCTGACACATGACCTTCCCAAGGATACCCCCACATCAAGTTTTTTATGAGTGTTATCATTTTCTTCCATTTTATATTGCCATTTTCCAATATGTTGTTGATTTTTGATGGTGCTCCCACCACTTAACCACTGTGGGCCACCATTACTTTTCAAAGATCTGCCCAAGGAAGTCCCACTTCCATTCCTAGCATTCTACCGCTAACATATGTAATGTTGGGATTCCATAGAAGAGGCTTGCAAGCCCACTCCATGGGAGAGAACGACTGCCTCCAATGGTGAGCAACTTCCAAGTAGTCATGATGGAAAGCATTAGACGCTCTTCAGGCATGTTGGAAGATTTGAGCTTCATTTACTGTACAAAAGGCCATCTGCTAGCCGACAACCATTTGCCTCCTGTTCTAAGAGTCCAGATATCAAATCTATGCCTCATCAACATTTTCCAAATTTCTTTGCTAGGGAGGACACTTCTTACTACTAATTTGCCCAATAATGCTTTGCTCTGAGTTTCTAGATCGATGAATGCAAATCCTCCATCTTTCTTGCATCGTGTTATTTTGTTCCATGCAACTTTGGTTGCCACTTTACCTTCCAACTTGTTTTGCCTATAGAAATATGCAAATATGAGATTCTATAGCAGCAATACCTTTGTTGTCAAAGATCGAACGTGAGAGTGTATGCCACATGGCAGCAACGACGATTCTTACCCACGGGCCACGATGAAACGTATGTCATTCTAAATGTCTTCCACACTTAAGTTAAGTTGTTGCTAAGCCAAGCTAAATAAATGATGAAGTTTGAATGCTAAAGCATGCAAGCAGATGTTGATCAGTGATGGAATGGAAATGAACTGAGGCTCTCTTCATGGAGCAGAAACCATTGTAGGAATCAGAAGAAAATCATGTTCGAGATCTTCTCTTTCCTCAGGAAGGAGAAGCCTGTCCAGGAAACATACCCTTCCCTTGGCCACGTCCAGAAACCTCCTTCTGTCAAATTAAGCACGGATAAGCTTTCTTATAGACCTGGCGATACCTTGCTTGCCACGGTTGACATTGTCTGCGATGATAATGAGAATACTTGTTTTGGAGAACCGGTTTTGCTCGAGAATCTCGCATTCGAGATCAAAGGGATCGAGAAGTTGGATCCACAATGGATTCTCACTGATGAACCCATCCTTGGCTCGAAGCATCATAGAGGTATGTGTGCAACTAGGATTCATTGTGCAATATGAAATATGCTAGAGCATGTGCAATATGTGGTTATGAGTACACATAGATCATGTGCAACATGTGGCCATGTGTAAACATAGATCATGTGCAATATGTGTACATATGCATAGATCGTGTGCAATGTCATTATGTATACACATTGATCATGCGAGTGGTAGGTAGACATAGGTCATGCAGATGTACAATTTGAGTCATGGGAGAGGTAGGTGTACATAGGTTGCGTGCAATGTGCATATGTGCAATTTAAGTCATGGGAGAGGTAGGGGTACATAGATCATCTGTAATATGCGTATGTGCAACGTGAGTCATGGTTGAGGCATGCCTATAGAGATTATGTGCAATAGGTTGTAAATGTACATAGATCATGTGCAATATGAATCATGGTCGTGTATGTGCTTAATTCACAGGCAATATGTTGGATGTCTATCTAGTTCATGTTTTTTATAATCATGCTAATCTGAAATATGTGGAATATGAATAATGTTAGAGGTTTGTGCAGTATGTGGTATATGTGATATGCAATATGCGTTGTATCTACGTAGATATGTGCATCATGTGCTGTTTACATAAATAATATGTTGCATGTCTATGTAGTTTATGTTTTTTATACTCATGCTAATCTGATATGCTTAAGTCACGGGCAATATGTTGTATGCCTATGTAGTTCATATTTTTTACAATCATACTAATCTGAATATTTGGAATGTACATTGTGGATCGTGGTAGAGGTATGTGCAGTATGTGGTATATGTTATATGCAATATGTGATGTATGTATGTAGATCATGTGCATTGTGTGGTGTTTACATAGATAATATGCAATATGAATCATGGACAAAGCATGTGTGCATAGATCATGTACAATGTGAATTATCCCGGTAGAGGGATGTACATGATCATTGTCCAACATGAATCATGTTAGAGGTTTGTGTATGTACATAATTTGTGATATGAATCATTTTGCTGGTATGTGTACATAAATCACATGCAATATGAATCATGGCTGAGGTTTGTGTACAGAGACAATTTGCAACATGTATCATGGTTAACAATGCCCATAACAGAAACTTGAGGAATAGTGTATTTTTTGCTCACTAAAAATGTTATAACCGGCATTCCAAAACTAGAAAAACAAATCCTCAGGGAGTCACTTAAGCACCTGAGTTCACTGGATGCGAGAACCCTCTTTGTGCAATAATATTTGTTCTTTTGAATATTTGCATAAAATAAATGCACGTGCACACACACGATGCATGAACACAAAAACACAAATCTAATTAACAAGCTTTCTCCCTCACAAACAAAAGGTACTGACTGTAGAGTACCTGGGTAAGTATCTTAGAGTCAATTCTTTTTCTAGTTAAGTCGAGGTAGTTTCATTGTTAATCATGTTCTTTTTTGGCTATGCACTGGATTGCAATCCAAATATGGTGATCATTTAAGTATATTTTTGTTGAGACAGGGGAGCGCAGTATTTTGGAATCCTCTCCAATTACCATTGTCACAAATGTCCTGTTTGAGGAAGGTGTGAAAAAGACATGTAAGTCTATGGAATTTAAAGACAATTGATGATGAAAAGTGCTCGTTTTTTGTTTTTATCTTTATTATGAAGGCCTTCCTTTGTTTCATTTTCATATCAGTTATATGTCTGTCATATCATTTTCATAATCTTAGTTAACTGCTAAGTGCTTTCTTGTGCTCAGATCTTATTCAAATTGTTCTTCCCAAGGTTCTCCCACCATCATATAAAGGCACTGCTATTCGATATCTATACTATATTGGTATAAGTGTGCAATGGTCTGTTGCTTCCATGGAAAATGGTAACAGTGGACATCATTCCCCAAAGATATTATTGCCACCATTGGTAAGTGCGTTGCTGTTGCATCTGGATTCAAATAATATGGGATGTTACTAAATATTGCAGATTACCTCGGTGGGAATCCATTAGGAGGTCAAAACGGTTTTGAACATGTGGATGATGCCAACCAATAGTGCCCTGACAATTGAAGAACCTCAAGGAAAAGAATATGTGGGTAAGCTGTATGGCAAGCATGTGCATGTTTATTTGATGTGAACAGCAGAAAAATCAATCATAATATTTACAGAAGTTTATTTTTAAGGCTTCATTCATTCATGTCTCTATGTCTTTATGTATATTTACAATTCTATACATTTTTTTGGCAGTCTTTAGTACAGGCATTTGTATAGGTCAGCAAGTTCCCTTGACTGGTTTGTCTGTGTAACAGTCACAATAATATTGTTAAATGAGATATGTGGATTTACTACATTAAAAGACATGCTACTTTATAATTATGAAGGTAGTTATAAAACAACTGGACTCTGCAATGCTCATATTTTTTTCAGCCTTTTTTTTCTTTATAGGAATTGTTCCTCAGTCGGCTATCCAAGTGGAAATACACTGGAAGGAGAAAATTGATGAGAGTGATTGGGTAATGAAACCAGAGTATGCACTTTCTTTATTAGATGCCATGAAGAGATACAACATGGTAGAAAGCATTATCTTTGCAGGTCTAAAACTTGATTCGGATAAAATCATGCATAATTTTATCATACACAAAATGTTTGGACACTATGTCCATCCATATATATGCTGTAAACTAACATCCCTATAAACACCACAGTCTATAGGATACAAAATTGGAAATTCTTGGTTCAAGAATAGAGAGACATAATCAACTGAATGCTGCTGCAGTCATCATTAACCATGAGTGAAAGGTTGGACAGGAATTTAAAAGTTTAAAATGAATCTAGAGTTTTCATGGATAAAACTACACTGAAATCGCAAGACTCAACCAAAGTGGAAAGGAAATTTCCAATGAGACCATGCCTCCTAAAGTAGGTTCCCAGGGCTTTGAGCCTCAGTAAACTTAGAAGTAGGGGAATAGTGTTGGGTGTAAAGGCTCATTAGTTACGCATTTGTGTCTTTCACACTTTAGCTCTCTTGAGAGCTGTTAGGACAAGTTTGGATCACTTTGCCCTTAATAACCAAACAATATACTTTTGCCCCTTAAAAACAGATTATTAGGGCGAACTGACTCACATGCACTTAAATCACATTTTTATTAAACAGTGTATTTTTGCCCCATAAAACCAAAGTGTGTATCTCTTCCCTCTCCTTTTCCGAATTCTCTAACACCCCAGGCGTTTTCTCTCTCTTGTCTCTCTTGCTCCAAGTCCACCATTAGACTCAGGTGCTATCAAAACGAACCACTTGGCATCCTCTTAAAAAATATCGTGTGCAAGTTGACTGACACTAGCAAAAGCAGTTGAAGAGGGAGAAGAGAAAACGAGTAACATCAAATAGAAGATAACAAAGAGAAGGCGAAAATTCCTAGGGAACTCATCTATACTAGAGTTAAAGGAAAAGAATAAATGATATGTATATAATAACAAAGTGTTTTAGAACCTCTCGATTGTGGTTGACCACTAGTAGTTACTGAACATTGATCCCCTGATTAAAAAAATGTTAAACTGCCTAGAAACATATGAAGCCTGTGCATATAAGAGGTAGGTTTATCTCAATGACTGATCTAACTATATTAACATTTTAAGCATTTCAAACATTAAGTATGAACATTTTTCTCATGTGTGCAGGTGAGAGCTTCCAATATTCTTTCAGAGGTAAAAAAGGATGCTATTTGTCAGAGTACTCAAAGTGCGTTGCAAAGTCCAGAGAAAGAGAATGTTCCAAGGTCTTATGAGAAAAAGATTCAAGTTCAATCACTAACCAATACTCCAGAAAATTCAAAAAAGCCATTGTTTCATAGTGTATCTGGATTTGGCTCTTTGAGAAAACCACCTCCATTGTTAATACCTAATTCCTCAGACTATGATGGTGGAGAAGGTATGGTAACTTGTAAAGTATCCTCCAACTATAGAGTTTATATGCACTTCAGATTGATATATTTCCTTACAACAGATTCTGTATCAAGGGTATCAGAAACAAGAGGTTTATTGAGCGCTAAGGAGTCTATAGAAATATGGACGAGTAGCAGTAATATGCCTATGGCCAATGGTGGCCATGATGATTTTGGTATTAGTAATGATGAACAAGATATCCAACCTTTATTGTCTAGAACTCCTTCTGGTAAGCCAATGCTATTATTGAAATGGAAAAAACTTTGAAATATTCCTGAGTTTTTCCTTATTTCCTCAAATGCTGAGACCAACCCTTGAAAGAGAGATATAATTGCTCAAATAGCACATGTAACTCAGAAAAAGGAGATGTAGTGATGGTATAATTGCTTAAACAGCACATATAAGCGGGGGTTGACTGAGGGCATTTGGGTAAATAATGACATTCTAGGGGCATTTGGAAATTAAATTTAAACTTGGGTATTTTGCAGTTATTCCCCTTGTGAAATCAACATGCAGTTTGTGCATTAACATATTAAACCCCTATACTTTGCAGGTACGCATGCAAGGGGGAGATCCTATAACATTAAGATTAATGATCGAGTGCTTGCTCAGTTTTCCCCAAGAAATCCTGATTCAACCTACTACTATGGAGATGGGGTAATGTCCCAATTCAGCCCCTTGTTTTTTTTTACCTGTAAAGGGAGGATGTAGATATAGTTTTGGCAACTTTAATTGGCAAATGAACCAAATCACAATGGAGATTGATTTGTACATCCAGTTCACATGACTTGACTAGACATTGATCTTTTTCTCTATGCAAAACAAAGTTCATGTTCTTCAAGCATACTTTTCATTATATATTTCTCTTATTTGTAGATTGGTGGAGTCTTGAGTTTTTTCCATCATGAAGGACAAAGGAGATGCCTAGAGGTGTAAATTTTGAAGCCTGTTAATATAAATCAAGTATATTTCTCTGCTGATGATATAATTCTCACATTGTTGCAGATTTCAGTTATCCTTGAGATGAGAGAAGTGTTGAATTCTGCATTCATGCATCCTTCCAGAAAGAACTCACCAATAATAACAAAGGTACCATTTGCAAATTTTAAGAATTTCGGGCAGGGTGAATTCATATGTGATTGAAAATAGTCAGATTTGATAGAAATGCTTTTGGGTCTCAGAGATGTATAGGCTACAAGTAATGGTTAATGAAGAGCCCTTTACCTGCTCAAAATAGCCTGTAAGTGATTTCAAATACAATGCCCTGTTTAGCAAGTACACAGCAGATAAGGAGCCCTCATCATGATTCTGCTGTGTACTCAACTGGAACTATGATAGAATGGAAGTCTAGATTATGTTTTTTAATTTTTAGAACTATTGAGAAGTCAAAACTATGAAAGCATGGTGCTTATAATAAAGGAAGAAATCCAGATTATATCTTTGGATATTTTAGAACCATTGAGATGTCAAAACTATGAAAGAATGGTGCCTGTAGTAAATGAAGAAATCCAGATGATGTTTTTGGATTTTTTTATTTTATTTGAAGCAGATTATCTATTAATCTTCTGAGTGATGTAGGTGCAAGCTGATTACTATGAAGTAGTGGCAGATATGCTTCAGACACACTTCTTATTTTCCATTCCATCCGATGGACCTCCATCATTTACAACCCCTCATGTAACTTTGGAATGGGTTTTAAGGTTTGAATTTATCACCACTACAAAAAATGTAGATATGAGTAAGTATGAACATCCACTTCTTATTGGGGAGCGAGAGCGAGGGGAATGGGCGATACCTATTCTTGTCCATGCTCCATTGCCAAGGACACAGAAAGCAAATGTGAAAAGAGAGAGACCATCCTCAAGAAGAGAACTGTAGCTATAGAATGTCACTGTAACAATATTGTATGTTTTTCTCTTTAAAAATAATCAAGACATCGTCATTCAAAAGGTAAATGTCTTTTTCTTCTTTTCGATGTGAGTGTGGCAACAAGATAATTTAGTACCTTAAAAAAGTATCTAAACACCAACTTCCAAAGATTTTATAACACTTTGAGGGCTTGAACTACAGAAATTCAATAGATATCTCAGATTAATCTTTTTGCCAGTGTTATTGAGGGCTTTGAGTTGAGTAGAGAAGGTTATTGAGTTATGTTATTTTGTTTACATGGTCAGGTTGTGGTCATGATCGTGTGTATGATTTTTGCTTCATTTGATGTACATTGTGCATCATAGGCTCCATTATCTAGAGGTGTTTTTCAATAGATTGCATTGACATGTGTCATGGGATGTGCTTGTAGTACTGTATTTGATAACCTACATATTTAACTGTTTAAACATCAAAGAAAGTGTATTCTTCCAGTTTTTTTAGATAATTGGTTATCCATCTTTTGCAATGGCCACATGTTGCCTTTGGTATAAGAGGTTAGGATCTTTGCAACATATATGTACATGGTTTCAAATTTCAACAGTGTGATTCATATAATAAAGGTAAAACAAGGCAGAAAATTAGAAAACCTCACAAAGTTCCCAAATTGATTGATTGTGTTAGTTAATAGGTTTTGAAACCATTAAAAGAGAAGCTTTGTTCAGCTAGCGGCATTGTTTGTATTTCCATATTTGATTGAAAACTCAGGAAAATCTTTCAAAAATCATTGTTATGGAAGTTAGAGAAACTATGCATTTGGTGATAAATAGCCCTATTCCAAATTCCCTTTAAGGAGCCCTACGTTAGCTCTATCTCTTACCCTACCTCACACAGAACTATATCCCCTAGTTCCATACGGATGAAGAATTCGATTTCAGGCCGGCTGAAGAAGCTGAAGAAGAAAACATAACATACCAACAATTGTCAACAAAGCTATCTCCCAAGTGATGTAATGTGACAACAGATTGTTCAAGTTTCAATAAGAGCAAAAATACAAACTATGCTTTGTCCCTAGGACTTGTGTTATGTGAAGGGGCAAGTTACCCCCTCCGTTATTGCACCTAGAGATACTATTGAGACTCTATTTTGTGAGACAAAGCTCTCTTCTTTCAGATTTGTTCATCTCAAGTTCTGAGGTATACATAAAGTAATATTCAGATGAGAATAATATGGGAGAATGATGATATTTTACGTTTGTCTCTTGCCCTTCATTTGAGGATGGTCAATGTGGTTAAGAGGGTGTAAATTACTCCTTATCATTAGTATTAATCAATTCATAATACCCTAGTTCCACCAAGTTTGTTCAATTCCCTCATAGACCTCACTACGGTTAACATAACTGATGACAATCTTTTGCTTCTCTCTCCCTCTCTATTATCCTTTTCCTATAGTAGGGATGCCGCCCGACGCTCTGAGAAAATGAGGAATGCTCAGGGTAGGTTTGCATAGAGGAATTTGTGTTTGTATATAGGGAATGTCTTACGTGAGAAAGCAAGAAATCTGTGCTGTCAGTACCACTATATTAAGGATGCCTAACGTGAATGTACGAAACCTAGTCAAATGAATCTTGAGATTCTAACTCTCATTGATACAAAATGAATTGTTTTTAGCACTTTTAGATTTACATTTCCTAGAATTTAGACAAAATGCCTAAAACGAAAAATATAACATTTTTGTATATTCTTGAAAATTTCGACAATTGTGCATGAATGGTGGAAACTTCGGCAAGAAAAATTCAATGTCAAATTTCTAGTACATATCCAAAGGTGATGGGAATTCCAACCATTTTAAAATTGTCAACAATTTCAATGTTTCTGTAGAAGAATTACCTAAGATCTGAAAATTCTAGCTATTTATAAAAGCGCTAAAATAATGTTAGGATTCCCGACAAAAGAAAGGGTAAATTTTCTAATGGTACCAAGTTATTGGAATTTTTGGCAAAACAAGAATCTTGCAATTCTACTTAACATAATAGCATTTGTGAAAATTTATCAATTGGGAAACTTATAACATGCACTTTTTTGGTGTACTTAAATTGCATTTTTTGTGGTGTGGATCACTTGTCACTGTGTTTTTTTGTGTGATGTATTGTTGGAAAAAAATTGTGTAAACATATTGTTAGTAACAACGATAATATCAATAGTTATGCACCTGCTCCAGAGAGAGAGGGTGGGTGCAAGGATTTGTTTGGGGAACATTTTATGTGTATTTGCAACAAATATGAGCATAATATTGGTAAAAAATGACACAACGTAATGGATCATAAACAAAAATGTTGACAACACGACAAAGATTTCACGAGAAATTGTCCCATTTAAACGATAGTGAATAAATATATTTCTCTTGTTATTTTAGTTACTAATTAGATCAATAACAAATCTATATATATTAACCATAACACACTCCATATTCAATTATTTCAGGTAATGGTTGGAGATATTGATATAACACAATTTGTATGTGTAAAAACTTGAGGATAAGAAAGGTATATGTATTGGATCGTTGCTAGTTTTTATAAAGATGGTGCAATAAGTAAAGAATATGTAATTAATGATGCATATGTAACAAAAATGCATGATGGGATGGATCATCATGTTAGTATGCAAGCCAAAGAGAATACAATGAATGACATGGTGGGTGCATAAGTTGGAGTATTTATTTGATCATGATCATGATGCAATATGACAACACTAGAAATTGAGCATACAACAGATGCTAATAATAATGTTGATACAAGAAATGTATACTATTTGGAAGCAAATGAGAAATTCCGTAGTCTACTTCTCTAGGTAGTGTCTATTTTGTCATTGACATATTTTGTATCAAGTATAATGATTTTAGCATGAAACAACCTAAACAATGTTCAAGAATGTCACCCAATCATAACAAATACACTAAGATGGAAGTACATAACTCTATGTATTTAACACAAGTTCATAATTAATCTCATGACTCCCTTGTACTAATATCCATAATATTCCACAACCTTACATAACCTTATACTACCTTCCATAATGTTCCACGACCTTTAGTAGCCTTCTAAAATGTTCTACTAGGTTCCACAAGTGTGTGCTTTGTGATGTGAATAGGCTTGTGGTTGGATTACGAACATCCTAGCATTTGCCAAGCAAGGGTTTCCTAAGCTTTAGTATCGCTATGGTTTCCAATAAAATATTGTGTATCTAATGACGTTCATTAAGTCCTACTTAGCTTTCTTCATCTTGTAATGCCCTATAAGTATTTGCCCAACCAATTCCAATCATTCTTTAACTTCTTCCATTACATCATTAAAACCTCTAATAAGATTGCATCATTAAAACCTAGAAAGATTGGCTACGTTCATTGTAAATTGTAATATTGGACTATCTTGTATATTGCCTTTGGCCACTTTAATTTTAATACCAATGGAGTATATTTTTTATGGAAAAAAAACTCCTAATAAGGATTACGGGTAGGGCTAAATTCCTTTATCATTTACATAGTTGAGCCTTATAGGAATTGGCACCAATAGTCTATATTGAGACACCACAAGAGGGAAACTTAACATTAATATCCACAACAACCCATGATGTATATAACTTTAAATTAGAAATAGAATCTGTAAATGATCAAATACCATTTTTAGCATACATCATATTGTGTGCAATAATGATATGAATCATGATAAAAGTATTTACATGATTGTTGAAGACTTTACATTTATACAAACATAAAACCTCAATCCTTGGCAGAATAAAATAAAAAGGGCTCCACAATAACTATTATTATTAAATATTAAGCTCAAAATCTGATTTCCAGTCAAGGTTAAAAGCTTAACGCACATTAATATTTTGGTTTGCCTGGCCCAAGTTTCCATAATGAAAATAACTCAAATGATCAATGCTCCAGAAAACAATTATAGAACCCAATGCTCAAGTTCTCTCTTATGATTGCACATTATGCTATTTGTTTCTTATTCTCCTACATTACCTGGTTAGGACAACTAGCATCCATATTCCATTATTTTAACTTATCTAGGTCCTAGAAGGACACAAATTACCATGATTTGTGACTTATAGTTATAAATTATAATCCTTCCATATGGTATTGCATTTTAACTCTCATAACTCACATCTCCCCAATCTAAACATATTTATTGTATCTCGGGACTACAAACATCTATAGATAATAGGACCAGACCACTAGTTGTCAACTATTTCCATCAAGCAATATATTCTGGTTTGTTGTGGTTCTTCATTATGTTGTACTTTGTATAATTGCACTACATAAACTGCAAACTCAAGTTATTCCTGCATCCGAACTAGATTACACGTTCCCAATTATTTAACACAAGATCAAGTTTATATCCTTCAACATGTCTATATTTATTGTTTTTCTAATCTCTTACGGGCCACCAATCCCATTATGTATAGTTTACTAATTCGAGCCACCAATCCCATTATAGTTTACTAATTCGCCTCCAATTCATTGCATTCTAATTTGCCTAAACAAGAAAGGAAATCTCTCTATGCTATTGATTTCTCCCTCATGATTAGTGAATATATGACAATTGTTTTTAGTAGACAAGAATATTAAATATTTAACTTCACTAAAGTTGCCTTGTTTTAGTTCTCATTAGCTTTCAAACTCTCTTAGAATATTCACTTTGTTGGGTGGTTACTGAGCACCATTCGCCACCATTTTATGTCTGAAAGTCATCTACGTTACAATCAATCCCAGAGGAACAATCTATCTCAATTGATCCATGTTGAGAAATAATAATATGATAACTAGGCTTAGGTTGAAGTTATAATCTTCCAAATTGGATATTGTGGTTCACGTTGGGGATATATAGCACTATGTAAATAAAAAAACAACTCGCTTAAAAAAGAATATTTAGAATACTCATTGAATTTACAACATTCTTAAAATATTCATGAATGTAGATTGTGCTTAAGCAAAGGATGTAAAACCTTGCAATTTGATACCCCAAAGATTGGTGCCCTTTTTGGTATTTTCATTTAAACAACCCCAACTAGTAAGTTACTCTTCCAAATTATTCTCCAATGAGCATATAAGATATGACTAGCAAGAGAGTAAATCAATCAAAACTCGTGAGGCCTTTGTCACTCTAAAAATGATTGCTTTCAATTTAAATTTCAAAAGATTTGCTAAAGATCAAGATTAGAATAACGGTTGATGACACATAGATAATGTTAAGATATTTTATGGTTTGAAATTATATATAGGTGTGAGAGTAGATTCCTACGTATACATTGACAATTATGCATCTAGTAAATGTATTTTAACTCACCCTTATGACATTTCTACTTTTAGGTTTTCCTTTCATAAATTTCCTAGATGCTCTTTATATTGTACATGTTGGGAAATTAATATGCTCGTCCCCTCCTTGTCCTTCAATGCAATCCAGAACATCAAATTGATGGCATATTTCTATCATAGGTAAATTTAATTCCCCTTCAGCCCTCCTCAAACTTGACATGGTTCAATATTGTATCTTTGACTATTGTATAAGAGATTGAGTGGTCCAATCCATGCTCTAAGTTCCAGTTTGCCGATGGTGTTAGACACAATCAAATACACCTTTGGTCCTTAATTATTGCTCATAGCTTTCATTTGAAGTGAATGCAACCTAAAGCATTCCCTTAATATCAGAATGAATGTAAAGGCAAAGTCCCACAAAACTAACTACTTAGGCAATCTTGAACTCATTGTAATGCCATGATATAACTCATCAAAGATTTTGATATCATTTACATCCATTAACATAGTAGGTATTCCAAGTCTAGTTTGCTAGAATATAAAATCAATATGTTTTGATAGGTCTTCTCTATATTAATGTCCTAAAATGTAATTTCTTATTCCAAACCTCATTTACAAATATAAATCATTATTGTGTATCATAATAGTTTGATATGCGATCACTTAAGTTGTAATCACATAAAGGAGATTGTATTCTAGATTTTAAATTTGTCCTATTAATATTAAAAGATATCATGTTTAGTATTTCAATAACCATATCTATTATTTGGGTGCAATTTGTTCCCTTAATCAAAATGTCATGTCATTTTCTTAAAGTCGCATGTTCTAGATGCTTTCTAACAAGATAAATTAATGTGTTTTTTTTTCCAAAAAAGGAACTACTTTCTCATTAGTTAGGAGACATTTTTATAGGTAGAGATACAAGTATATAAGTCGGGGAATCAACCCTGGCTGAGTTCAAGAATATGAGACTACGAATATATCCTCTCTTACTTTCTACTAAATGTAAGCAGGTATCTAGAACTATAAACTAGTGGCAATCATCGCCGACCAGCATGAACCCAATCCTTTGGCCTTCACCGGAGGGATGGAAGGTGAGTAGGAAACAACTAGTGTGGGGGGTGGTAGTTCCACCTCGGGCCATTTCCTCCTAGCGTCATCATCGGTGTTTTCCTCCATTTTTGCCAAAAGCGTAAGCGAATAGTGAACACGTTATCAGAGTGGTTGCAAACCTAGTCCAACTGCCCTCGTAGGTAGTTGATAATCGCGAACCAAATATCCATGATCATTTCCTCCAAGGGGCATACCATATCTTGGAAGACCTTTGGGTAACATGCTTGTTATATGTACATAGCATGAGCTCTTGTTTTTTACTTTATTTCTCTTTTTCTAGCTACTACATAAAAAATCTCTCTAAGAATAGACAGAACTATTGCCGCCCTCGTCAATCAGAGTATTTGCTCTCTCAGTGTTCCTCCTTGTTAAGAATTAGGAAAGTAATTAAGAGTTAATTAATACCTAATTATGTGATTAAGTTAAGTGCAGAAGATTATGTGATATGTGTGTATATGTGTGTGAGAGGAAGAGAGAGAGGAGAGATACACTTATGAACAACACAAGATGGGGGATGAGTAAACTAGAGTGTATATTATAAAACATCATCATCAAAATACAAAAATACCTACAATGAGGTATATATAGATTTCATGTGCAAGGGTGCACATGTGTGAGGATAATATAGGTACAAAAGTGTAAGTCCTATATTAAATGTACTTAGGAGTGGAGGATCTGGAATATCTCACTTAAGTACACGATCCTATTTAAGGCGTTATAGTCAGCACTTCTAACTAGATTCTATCTAGGTAACTACAAAGTTACATGGTTGACTAAATAACTAACTCTAGTTGAGCTTGATCTCTCAACACGCCCCGTCAAGCTCAAGTGTCAGGCGTCCGACATCCGCTTTGGCTTTCGGCGTTGTAGGCTCGGTATGAACCGGACGAAGAGTACCCGGCTACGGAGGGCCGGATGGTGCAGGCCCGGTATGAACCGGATGAAGAGTACCCGGCTACGGAGAGCTGGATGGTGCAGGCCCGGTATGAACCGGATGAGGAGTACCCGGCTACGGAGAGCCGGATGGTGCAGGCCCGGTATGAACCGGAGGAAGAGACATATTCGTAAATATGTTTCTGAGAGCCCATTGAGGCTATATTTGTAAATAGCCGAAAAGTCATATTAGTATAAATATGACTTAGGGCAAACTTTTAGGTTGAGTTTTTTTTTTGTTGTTGTTGTTATTCTTCCTTGTTGGTGCAAGAAGAAGAGAGAGTGCGTAACTGTAAAGAGAGAGTGCGTAACTGTACAGAGAGAGAGAGAGAGAGAGAGACGAGGTCGTTGCCTCTGTTGTAACCGCCGCCTGTGGCGAAGATCCGTGAGCACGAGGTCGTTGCCTCAGTGAACTCACTGTTGTATATTCCTACATAGTGACAGTTTGCAGCCTGTGGGCTGCCGTGGTTTTTCCCCTAGTTTGGGGTTTTCCACGTTAACCTCCTGTGTACCATTTCTCCTCTTTGTGTCGTGTTCTTTTTCCCGTTTTCTGTGTATGAAAAGAATCTCGGTTGTGGCCAAGCGTCGGACATAAGGAACGTCGAGTTCCCGTCATAATGATGGGCCATGTACTCGTTGTAGCCGTGCCGAGTGACGGGGTTCTTAGCTCTAGATAAGCATCGAAGTTTTTCGCTCGCCGATGTGAGTGCCTTCTTTGCTCTGGTTGTCTGCATGATGGGTACACCGAACTCATTGTCTAGTGAGGGAGCCGACACATCCGAATCACTGTTGTCGGGGTGATCGACTCGACTTCATATTCAGGCATCTTACTTTGACAGGAACTATACGCTCCGACGAACAACGATTGGCCACAACCGAGCTTAGAATCAAACATAGAAAACGGGAAATAAAAAAAAACACGACACAAAGGAGAGAAGAGTACACAGGACGTTTAACGTGGAAAACCCTGAGAGGGAAAAACCACAGGAGTCCACAGACTCCAAACTATCACTATATCACAATGATTACAACAGTGAGCTCACAGAGGCAACGACCTCGTGCTCACGATCTTCGCCACAGGCGGCGGTTACAATAGAGGCAACGACCTCTTCCTCTCTCTCTCTCTCACTGTACATTGTTACACGCTCTCTATTCTTGCACTAACAAGAATGACAACCACACATTCTAAGTTTGCCCTAAGTCATATTTATACTAATATGACTTTTCAGCTATTTACAAATATAGCCCCGATGAACTCTCAGAAAACATATTTACGAATATGTCCCTTCATCCGGTGAGCACTTCTCACTGGGCCTTCATCATCCGGCTCTTGCCGGGTACTCCTCATCCGGTTCTCACCGGGTCTTCCGTAGCTGGGTACTCCTCATCCGGTTCACACCGGGTCTTCCGTAGCCGGGTACTTGTCATCTAGTTCTCACCGGGTCTTCCGTTGCCGGGTACTTGTCATCCGGTTCTCACCGGTTCTTCCGTAGCCGGGTAGTTGTCATCCTGGTCTCACCGGGTCTTCCGTAGCCGGGTAGTCGTCATGCGGTTCTCACCGGGTCATCCCATCCGGAGGGACCTGTTTCCTAACAAACTCCCCCTTCACTCCGACATGGGATGTCTTACTAGTCCGACCCGCTTCCGACATGCATCCAACTTGTCAGGTGTCAGTACTTTGGTGAGCATATCTGACCCGTTCTCGGCCGTGTGGATTTTCGTCAGCGCGAACTCCTAGTCATCTACTCTTTCCCTGATGTAGACCGGTTGGTATCCACATCAGCCGACATGTCCGAATCGGTAAAACCGTCAAGTTGAGGTTTTCCGGAGCCGAATCGGAGACACATATTCGAAGTGCCCTTCAAGTACAAGAGTATCCATTTGACCGTGTTCCAGTGCTCCTTGTCGGGATTGCTCATAAACCGACTCACCACTCCGACTGCGTATCCAATATCTGGTCGAGTACACACCATTGCGTACATGACGGCAGAGGCATATGGAACCTTCATCATATCCGCCTTCGGGCTTTGCTTACCGGATAACTTGCAGTTTGCCGGAAGTGTCGATCCGACCGGTTTCGCATTTGACATGTTGAACCGCTGAAGCACCTTTGTCACGTACTTCTCCTGTGACAGCCACAATTGCTTCATTGACCGGTCCCGAATAATATGCATCCCCAGCATCTGTCTTGCCGGACCCAAGTCTTTCATTGAGAAGGTCCGGTTGAGAGCCTTCTTCAACATCCGTATTTTGGCTTGGTCCCGTCCGATGATCAACATGTCGTCCACGTACAGAAGGAGTATCAAGAAGTCGCCTCCTTCGAACTTCTTCACAAACACGCAGTGATCGACCTGCGTCTTGTGGTACCCTTGATTGATCATGAAGGAGTCGAACTTCCGGTACCATTGCCGGGGGGCCTGCTTCAACCCGTAGAGGCTCTTCTTCAACCGGCAAACCAGGTGCTCCTTCCCTTTCTCCACGAATCCTTCCGGTTGCTGCATGTAGATATCCTCTTCGAGGTCACCATGAAGGAATGTCGTCTTCACGTCTAGCTGCTCTACCTCGTGGTCCATGCTTGCCGCTATACTCAGAGCACCGTCCGGATAGAGGTCATCTTTACTACTAGGGCAAGAAAACCAACGGTTGCTGGGGGATCTTCAACAAATCTCCTTAGAAAAGCAGCAAACACAACAACAGCATGGGGAACTTGCGTTACGCGTGCAACAACTCGAAGCAACCATCGTAGCGATGCAACAACAAGGGCCCGGAACACAAGGGATTCATAAAGAACCCAAGATTGGCCTTCCCACGAAGTTCGATGGAACGCGATCACAGTTTAGAGGGTTTCGATGCATCACCAGTGGGTTTAGTAGGGACTTTGTTAAGTGGCTCAGCGTTGGCATGGTTCGCTCCACTATTAGAAAAGGAATCTCCGTTACTCAACAATTTTGAAGAGTTTCTAGGTGAGTTTAAAGCATGTTTCGGAGATACTGACAGCATCAGGACCGCAATCAACAAAATTCGGCGATTACGCCAAGGTGACCGTCCAGCCTCCGCATACGCTACAGATTTTCGCCTACTCGCCGCCGATATCCCTTGGGATGATCAAGCGTTGATGAAGCAATTCCGTTATGGTTTACGCAACGATGTCAAGGATTTACTCTTGACCTTCCCCGAAGAGCCAAAGTCCTTAACAGAAGCAATCAGTCGCGTGGTGAGATGTGACAACCGCCTCTTTGAGCGACGTTCGGAACGACAACTACAGATGCCGAGGGCAAGATCAGAGCCCACCTACGCGGGAGTCATATAATGTGCCTCCAGCGAATACTCCGACTTCGATGGAGATTGACATTACACGTCGTCGAGGGCCATTATCTGAAGAAGAAAAGCAGTGACGCCGTATAAATCGACTATGTCTTTACTGCGGTGGACCAGGACATATTGCAATAAATTGCCCCCATAGGCCAAGAAGACAAGTAAACCAAATAGTCGTTAGTTCTAATTGTACTAAACCCGAGCCTATTTCAGTAGGGATATCTGATAGTCCTAATATTACTAATAGCCCAGATCTAGCGAACAGATTTGATGTCCTTAGTCAGTTAGAAGAAGAGTTAAACGACTAAGTCCAGCCAAAATAGGAGCCGTTTGGTTGGATAGCCCTAGATCTGTGCAGCTCATTAGTGGTTCCATTCCCTCTAAGCAAGTTACTAATGTGTTCGTAGCCCAAGTAATAATTAGTACTAAAAGTACCCCTCCAGTACATGTCCTAGCACTCCTAGATTCCAGTGCTAACTCTTGCTTTATGGATAAGAAATTTGCTCAAGCTCATAAGATATCCCTAAGAAAACTCCAGTGTCCAGCCTCTGTAGTAGTCATTGATGGACGTCCCATTGCTTCCGGAAATATCATAGAAGAGTCAGAGCCCATTAATATTGTCCTAGATAACTTAGCATGTGTAGTATCATTTAATATTATTAGTATCCCAGAACATCCCATAGTTTTAGGATTACTGTGGTTCGAGTTACATAACCCAGACATAGATTGGAGAACAAGAGAAATCTAGTGTCGACAAACCCAAGGGTCAACTCAGAAGATGGCAACCATTTCGCTACGTCAGTTGCGTAAAGAAGGGCACAAGGAGGAAATGTTCCTCTTTGCAATATCAATAAACCCCTCCAGCACCACTAAAGAAGAATCCACCGTTCAACTTCCCGAGAAGTATCGTCATTACACCGATGTGTTCGATAAAGTACAAGCCAACACACTTCCTCATCATCGACCGTACGATTGCCCCATCGATTTACAATCGGGAAAAGAGCTGCCATGGGGACTGATCTACAATTTGTCACCAACCGAGCTGGAAGTACTTCGGGCCTATATAGAGGAGAATTTGGAAAATGGTTTCATCCGGCATTCGAAATCTCCAGCGGGCGCGCCCATTTTCTTCGTCAAGAAAAAGGATGGATCGCTTCGTCTCGTTGTAGATTACCGTGGCCTGAATAAGGTTACAATCAAGAATAGGTATGCTCTTCCCCTTATCTCAAGTCTTTTAGAACGGATCAATGGTGCCAGGTTCTTCACGAAGATTGACTTACGGGGAGCATATAACCTCGTACGGATCCGACCAGGAGACAAATGGAAGACCGTGTTTCGCACCAGATATGGGCACTTGGAGTATACGGTCATGCCGTTCGGCCTCACTAATGCACCGGCAGTCTTCCAACACATGGCTAATGATATATTCCGAGATCTTTTGGATGATTGTTTGATCATCTATTTGGATGATCTACTGGTTTATTCAAAGACCCAAGAAGAACATGATTCTCATGTACTATTAGTACTAAAACGACTTCGAGAACATGGTTTGTATGCAAAGCTGGAAAAATGAAGTTTCGGATGCAACCAAGTGGAATTTCTCGACTACATCATTTCGTCAAAACAGTGGTAGAATGGCAGACTCCGCTCCACGTTCGGTGGGGATGTGCAATGCTTCTTAGGCTTTGCCAATTTTTATCGGAAGTTCATACAATATTACTCAAAGATCGTTCTACCTCTCACACAACTTACCAAGAAGGGACAACCGTTCATCTGGTATGAAGAAACGGATGTGGCTTTCGAGAGTCTTAAAAAGGCATTTACCTCGGCTCCAATTCTAGCTCATGTCGATCCGGAAAAACCATTCATTATCGAAGCTGACGCATTGGATTTTGCATTGGGGAGCATTTTGTCACAACATGGGAATGATGAGAAGCTACATCCTGTGGCTTTTCACTCACGCAAGTTTGACGCCGCCGAAATCAACTATGAAATTCATGATAAGGAGCTATTGGCAATAGTGGATTCTTTTATGCAATGGAGGCATTTTCTGGAGGGATCCTCTCATCCGGTCACCGTATTTAGTGACCACAAGAACCTTGCCTACTTTCAGGATGCTCGTGTGTTGAATCGACGTCAAGCTCGGTGGGCCCACTTCCTCACGCGTTTCGACTTCAAAATTACATATCATCCGAGGAAGCACCAAGGGAAGGCAGATGCATTATCACGGCGTTCGTATCTAGCACCCCGTCCCGGCGAGCCAGCTTTCGATAACCAAAAACAAGTCATCTTGGGACCGACACGATTACAAGCAACACAGATCTTTGACATGCCCATGGATTCCCGCGTTATCGATACCATACGTGAAGACTTGAAGACAAATGCATTCGCCCAAGCTATACTAGCACAAATTGATCCCTGTCGAGCGTTGTGTTCACAGTCGCAACCACCAGGTACGGACTATCGGCAATTCAAATACCATGATGGATTACTCTTCTTTAAAGAACTTTTGTATGTTCCTAATGGTTCTTGCCGCCTTCAAGTAGTACAAAACGTTCATGACACATATACAGCTGGGCATTTTGGTAGTACTAAAACACTACCTTTAGTACAACGATCATTCTGGTGGCCCTATATGCGACAATTTGTCGAGGATTTTGTTCGAACTTGTGATACATGCTGCAGAGCGAAAATGCCAAGGCATCATCCATATGGTTTATTAGAACCATTACCAATTCCAAGCAAGCCGTGGCAGTCCATTGCTCTAGACTTCATCACAGATCTTCTAGTCTCTAAGGGGTTCAATGCGATTCTAACGGTGGTTGATCGATATACGAAGATGGCTCATTTCTTGCCATGTACTAAGGAGATCTCCAGTGAAGACACTGCCGAAATTGTCATGCGTGAAGTATGTCGGCATCATGGACTTCCCGATAGTATCATCAGCGACCGTGGACCCGAGTTCATGTCAAAATTCTGGAAGCACCTTTTTAACATGCTCAAGGTCAGTTGTAACCTCTCCTCTGGCTACCACCCACAAACCGACGGCCAAGCCGAACGAACCAATCAAACGCTGGAGCAGTATCTGTGGTGCTTTCTCAGCTATCATCAGGATGACTGGGCAGATATTCTCCACTTCGCCGAATTTGCCTATAACAACTCTATCCACGCATCCACGAAAGTTACGCCATTTTATGCTTATACGGGATGTCACCCCCGGTGGTGTGTACTTGAAACCCCAGAGGTGTCCACAAATCCTTGCGCAAAGGATCGTTTGGAGAGGTTACGCAAGATACAAGCGCATTTGTCTACTCATCTCCAACAAGCTCAACAAACACACAAGGTTTATGCGGATTGTCATTGACTCCCATCTAGTTTTAACATTAGAGATCAGGTATGGCTACTCCGGCGACACATCAAGACTATTCGCCCATGCGAGAAGTTGGATTATCGGCGATTAGGTCCTTTCCGTATTATAGGAAAGATTAATGATGTCGCTTTTCGTCTTGATCTACCTCCACAACTTCGGATACATCCGGTGTTTCATAGTTCTTTTCTCGAACCCTATCAAGAGAGCACCATCCCAGGCCGTATTACACAGCCTCCACCCCCGATCGAGCTTGAAGATGGACCTGAGTACGAGGTTGCCCCCATCCTTGATTCCAAGTTTGTTCGCAACAAGCTCTACTATCTAGTCGATTGGCTAGGATATAGTCCCAGTGAGCGTACTTGGGAACCGATAGAGAATGTCACCAATGCTCGTGCTCTTCTTGAAGACTTCCATCGTCAATATCCAGACAAACCGGGTCCTCAATCCAAAACAACTCGTTACACTCATCGTTTTAAAGGGGGGATAGTGTCATGATATGGCAAGACTCGAACCCATGACCTTATGCTACATGGGTCGAGCTCTTGACCATTAGATTATACATTGTAATACGTAGAATATTATTTTCATTTATGTTTTATTATAGAAAATTGATGTATATTCCAGATTTCTCTGGAACATTCTAGAAACTTCAGGAGTATTCCTTAGAACACTATAAAAGGAGGCAGGCACCAGGCATTATTTCGAACCAAATCGGTTCAACGCTAGTCTTAAGCCTCCTAGTTACTGTACATTTTCTTCACATAATATATATCTTTTCTTATCATCTCTCTCTCTCTCCCTCCCTCCCTCTCACTCACTCTTTCCTTCTCTCGAGAGTTCTTCACCTCTCTTAGTACTAATACTTCTTTTAGTACTAAGTCCTTCTCTGTCTTAGTACTGTTCCTGACAGTTTCCGGTTTCAGCTTCCTCTACTTCTTCTTCTGCCGGATCGTTATCCTCACCGTAACTGGCTGGTTCCTCGAGTGCTAACCGGTCTCTTGCCGGTTGGGTCTGCTCATCGTAGAATCGATCCTTACCGGTCGACTCGGAGTTCATTATCTTCATCTCCGACTCCCAGTCGACGAGCGTCTTGTACTCCATGAAGATAATGTCTCGACTCCGGAGTACCTTCTTGTCGACCAGGTCCCACACTCGATAGCCAAACTCATCGTCACCGTAACCGAGGAATATGCATGGCCGGGTCTTCGGATCTAGTTTGTTAGGAGTTTACGCTTTCCAAAAACCTTCCTCGGATGGCCACAACCGAGGGAACACGGATCAATGCAGCAGTAAAAAAACACACAGAGAGAGACTCAAATGCACAGGGTTTAGCGTGGAAAACCCTAGACGGGAAAAAACCACGGGAGTGTAAGACTCCAACTACACTATACGCAGGGAATGTACAATGGCAAGCTGCAAGGCGACGACCTTGAGCTCGTTGTCCTCGCCACAGGCGGCGGTATTACACAGAGGCGTCGACCTCTTCCTTTCTCTCTCTTTCTCACTCTCTCTCTCGACTGCTCTCACTTCGCTCCCTCTAGGTGTAAAACAAGAAAAATGAGCAACAACAACAAAACTGTTTGCCCTAAGTCATATTTATACATATATGACTTTCGGGCTATTTTACAAATATAGCCTCAAGGGCCCTTGGCAAAACATATTCACAAATATGTCCCCGCATCCGGATCTCTCTTCGGGTACATTCGTCATCCGGCTCCGGAACCGGGTCTTCATCATCCGGATCCGGAACCGGGTCTTCATCATCCGGATCTGAAACCGGGTCTTCATTCCCGATTCCCGGATATCCGACCATCCCATCCGGAGGGACCGTAATCCCAACAAACTCCCCCTTCACTTCGGCATGGGATGTCTTTCCAGTCCGACCCTCTTCCGGCACGCTTCCAGCTTGTCGGGTGTGAGCACTTTGGTCAGCATGTCTGACCCGTTCTCGTCCGTGTGGATCTTCGTCAGCACGAACTCCTGGTCTTCCATCCTTTCCCGGATCCAGTGATATCTTCGCTGGATGTGCTTCGTCCGGGAGTGATAGGCCGCGTTCTTCGCAAGGTGGATGGCACTCTGACTGTCGCAGTAGAGTCGGTACTCCTCCTGCCGGATACCGAGCTCTCTAATGAAGTCCTTCATCCATATCATTTCCTTGCCGGCTTCAACAGCCGCTATGTACTCCGCCTCCGTGGTTGACAACGCAACCGTCTTCTGCAGCCTCGACTGCCACGAGACAGCTCCCCCTGCATACGTCATCACATACCCTGATGTGGACCGGCTGGTATCTGCATCAGCCGACATATCCGAATCGGTAAAGCCGTCGAGTTCGGGCTTACCGGAGCCGAATCGGAGACACACGTTTTCCGTGCCCTTCAGGTATCGGAGTATCCACTTGGCCGCGTTCCAGTGCTCTTTGCCAGGATTGCTCATGTACCGGCTCACCACTCCGACTGCATATCCTATGTCCGGTCTTGTACACACCATTGCGTACATCAAGCTTCCGACGGCAGAGGCATATGGTACTTTCATCATGTCCTCCTTCTCAGCCTTTGTCTTGGGGCTTTGCTTGCTGGACAACTTGCAGTTTGCCGGGAGGGTTGACCCAACCGGTCTTGCTTCCGACATGTTGAACCGGTGAAGCACCTTTGTCACGTACTTCTCCTGTGACAGCCACAACTGCTTCTTCTTCCGGTCCCGGATGATGTGCATCCCTAGTATTTGCCTCGCCGGACCCAGGTCCTTCATTGAGAAGGTTCGGTGAAGGGCCTTCTTCAGCATCCGTATCTTGACCTGGTCCCGTCCGACGATCAACATGTCGTCCACGTACAGGAGGAGTATTAGAAAGTCTCCTCCTTCGAACTTCTTCACAAACACGCAGTGATCGGACTGCGTTTTGTGGTACCCTTCGTCGGTCATGAAGGAGTCGAACTTCCGGTACCACTGTCGGGGAGCCTGCTTCAGTCCGTAAAGGCTCTTCTTCAGCCGGCATACCAGGTGCTCTTTCCCTTTCTTCTCGAATCCTTCCGGTTGCTGCATGTAGATCTCTTCTTCGAGGTTACCGTGAAGGAATGTCGTCTTCACGTCCATCTGTTCTACCTCGAGGTCCATGCTTGCCGCTATGCTCAGCACCGTCCGGATGGAGGTCATCTTCACTACCGGGGCAAATATCTCGTCGAAGTCGACGCCCTTCTTCTGCTGGAACCCCTTCACCACGATCCTGGCTTTGTATCTCGGGGGGTTTTCGGCATCTCCCAGTTTCAGCTTGAACACCCACTTGTTTCGAAGTGCCCTCTTTCCGTTCGGCAACTCCACAAGTTCATATGTGTGGTTCTCACGCAGGGAATCCATCTCCTCCTGCATGGCACTTAACCATCTGCGGCTATGGGTGTCAAGCTTTGCTTCTTCAAGACTCTCCGGCTCCCCCTCGTCGGTTAGCAGCACGTGCTCTGGTTCCGGAAATCTCCGGGGGGCCCTTCTCTTTCTTAGAGGATATCTCCGTTCCGGAGCTTCGGTAACCGGCTCCTCCGTTTCCTCTTCATCCGAATCCATTTCGGGATCGGGGCCGGTTCCGGTATCAGTTTCATCTTCCTCGGCCGGTTCTGTTTCTTCACCGTCTTCGGCCGGATCCTCGAGTGCTAACCGGTCCCTTGCCGGTCGGGACTGCTCCTCGTAGAGTTGATTCTCACTGGTCGACTTGGAGCTCTTCATCTTCTTCTCCGACTCCCAGTCGGCGAGTGTCTTGTCCTCCATGAAGATGATATCTCGACTCCTGAATATCTTCTTGTCGACCGGGTCCCATACTCGGTAGCCGAACTCGTCGTCGCCGTAACCGAGGAATATGCATGGCCGGGTCTTTGGATCTAACTTTCCTCTCCGGTCCTTTGCCACATGCACGTATGCGAGACACCCGAACACCTTCAGATGCCGGTAGGACACTTCCTTACCAGTCCACACTCTCTGTGGCGTGTCTCCATCCAGGGGTACTGAGGGTGATCTATTTATCACATATGTCGCCGTCGACATTGCCTCAGCCCAAAATCCCTTGGGTAATTTCGCATGTGCTAGCATACTCCGGACCCTCTCCATTATGGTCCGGTTCATCCTCTCGGCCAGCCCGTTCAGTTCCGGCGTCTTCGGCACAGTAAACTCGAGCCGGATTCCCTTCGAGCGACAGTACTCCGCGAACTGCCCCCGGTATTCCCCTCCGTTATCCGCTCGTATCGCTTTCAGCTTCTTGCCGGATTCCCTTTCCACTCTCGCGTGGAGTTCTTTGAAGACGCACAACACTTGGTCCTTTGTCTTCAATGGTGCCGTCCACAGCTTCCGGCTGTGATCATCAATGAATGTCACGAAGTACTGGGCTCCGCCATGTGACTTCGTTTCTACTTGACACACGTAAGTGTGCACCAACTCCAATGGTGCACTACGTCTCGTCGGTGGCCTTGAGTGGAAGGAGGTTCGGTTCTGCTTACCGGCCAGGCAATCGGTGCACTTCTCCAGGTGCACGTGCTTCACTGGAATAAGGTTGTCTTCTGCGAGCCTGTTCATCCCCTTCTCACTCATGTGGCACAGTCTCTTGTGCCACAGCTCACCGGCAGTGTCGGCTGCCACGTTCAACTCTTCCGGACACAACCAGGCATTCATAAGGTACAGTGTGTTGACTTTCCGGGCCCGAGCCACTATCAGGCTCCCTCTGCTGAACTTCATGACACCGTTCCGGATGCTACCCGTGTAGCCTTCATCGTCTAGCCTCCCGGCCGAAATCAGGTTCAATCGGACCTCCGGAACGTGTCGGACATCCTTCAGCAGCATCTTGCATCCGGTTGATGTCATCAGCCACACGTCTCCTATGCCGGCAATCCGGCATGTACCTTCATTTCCCATCCGGACACAGCCGTGCTCACCGGCTGTGTAGGATGAGAAGTATTTCTTCTCCGGGGTCAGGTGGAACGACGCTCCGGAATCGACCACCCAGGTCATCTCTTCACCGGCAAGGTTCAGCTCCCTCTCTTCGGTAATGAGCATTATCTCTTCTTCACTTGCCGCGAGTGCCGTCGTTCCTTTCCGGTCCTGCCCTCGCCGATCCGAACCATTTCGGTCCGTGGCTCCCCGGTAAGCACCGTTCCGTTCCGAAGACTTCTTCGAATCGGTGTCGTCGGCTCCGTTGTCTTTTCGGTAATGTCGACAGTTCTTTCGAAAGTGCCCCGGCTTCCCACAGTGGAAGCATGTGGGCCTTCCTCTTGACTGCGACCGGGTCCCCGACTTCTCCCGTCTTTGCGGACTCCGGTTCCGTTGTCTTCCCCGATCCGATTCGGTAAGCAGCATCTTCGGATCGGAGGTCGGTTCTTTATCTCTCCGACGCGCTTCTTCGTTCAAAATGCTTGTCTTTACCGTTTGTAAGGACAAGTTATCTTCGGTGCAGGAGGTGCTGAGAGTCACCACCAAGTTCTCCCAACTTTCCGGCAATGTACACATCAGGATGATGGCTTGCATTGCATCCTCCAACGGGAACTTGATCGCCGCAAGCTGGTTCACGAATCCCATGAACGTGCTTACGTGTTCCACCATACTCTCGCCGTCCCGGTACTTGAGGTTCACTATCTTCCTCATCAGGGAGGTCCGGTTCAACGCATTCTTCCTCTCGTAGAGGCCCGACAGCTTCCGCCACATCTCATATGCGTTGGTGTCGTTCGCCACATGTTGTAGAACGCTCACGTCGACGTATTGCCGAATGGTTGCAACGGCTTTCCGGTTCAGAAGCCTCCATTCCGTCTCAAGTACCCCCTTGGGTATTTCCGACCTGTCGATCGGTTCATACAGGTCCCGAACAATGAGCAGATCCTCCATCTTTATCTTACAGTCGGCGTAGTTCTGCGCATTCAGCACCATCATCCCCGGCTGCCCGCTGCTACCGCCTTCCATTTTCTGCACTGCAGTCGCTCTGATACCAAATTGTTAGGAGTTTACGCTTTCCAAAAACCTTCCTCGGATGGCCACAACCGAGGGAACACGGATCAATGCAGCAGTAAAAAAACACACAGAGAGAGACTCAAATGCACAGGGTTTAGCGTGGAAAACCCTAGACGGGAAAAAACCATGGGAGTGTAAGACTCCAACTATCACTATACGCAGGGAATGTACAATGGCAAGCTGCAAGGCGACGACCTTGAGCTCGCTGTCCTCGCCACAGGCGGCGGTATTACACAGAGGCGTCGACCTCTTCCTTTCTCTCTCTTTCTCACTCTCTCTCTCGGCTGCTCTCACTTCGCTCCCTCTAGGTGTAAAACAAGAAAAATGAGCAACAACAACAAAACTGTTTGCCCTAAGTCATATTTATACATATATGACTTTCGGGCTATTTTACAAATATAGCCTCAAGGGCCCTTGGCAAAACATATTCACAAATATGTCCCCGCATCCGGATCTCTCTTCGGGTACATTCGTCATCCGGCTCCGGAACCGGGTCTTCATCATCCGGATCCGGAACCGGGTCTTCATCATCCGGATCTGAAACCGGGTCTTCATTCCCGATTCCCGGATATCCGACCATCCCATCCAGAGGGACCGTAATCCCAACAAACTCCCCCTTCACTTCGGCATGGGATGTCTTTCCAGTCCGACCCTCTTCCGGCACGCTTCCAGCTTGTCGGGTGTGAGCACTTTGGTCAGCATGTCTGACCCGTTCTCGTTCGTGTGGATCTTCGTCAGCACGAACTCCTGGTCTTCTATCCTTTCCCGGATCCAGTGATATCTTCGTTGGATGTGCTTCGTCCGAGAGTGATAGGCCGCGTTCTTCGCAAGGTGGATGGCACTCTGACTGTCGCAGTAGAGTCGGTACTCCTCCTGCCGGATACCGAGCTCTCTAATGAAGTCCTTCATCCATATCATTTCCTTGCCGGCTTCAACAGCCGCTATGTACTCCGCCTCCGTGGTTGACAACGCAACCGTCTTCTGCAGCCTCGACTGCCACGAGACAGCTCCCCCTGCATACGTCATCACATACCCTGATGTGGACCGGCTGGTATCTGCATCAGCCGACATATCCGAATCAAGCTGCAAGGCGATGACCTTGAGCTCGCTGTCCTCGCCACAGGCGGCGGTATTACACAGAGGCGTCGACCTCTTCCTTTCTCTCTCTTTCTCACTCTCTCTCTCGGCTGCTCTCACTTCGCTCCCTCTAGGTGTAAAACAAGAAAAATGAGCAACAACAACAAAACTGTTTGCCCTAAGTCATATTTATACATATATGACTTTCGGGCTATTTTACAAATATAGCCTCAAGGGCCCTTGGCAAAACATATTCACAAATATGTCCCCGCATCCGGATCTCTCTCCGGGTACATTCGTCATCCGGCTCCGGAACCGGGTCTTCATCATCCGGATCCGGAACCGGGTCTTCATCATCCGGATCTGAAACCGGGTCTTCATTCCCGATTCCCAGATATCCGACCATCCCATCCGGAGGGACCGTAATCCCAACATAGTTTTCCTCTCCGGTCCTTAGCTACATGCACATACGCAAGACACTCGAATACCTTTAGATGCCGGTAGGACACTTCCTTACCGGTCCAGACTCTCTGTGGCGTGTCTTCGTCCAAGGGTACTGAGGGTGATCTGTTTATCACATATGTCGCCGTCGACAATGCCTCAGCCCAAACCTTCTTGGGTAGTTTTGCATGCGCCAACATACTCCGGACCCTCTCCATTATGGTCCGGTTCATCCTCTCGGCCATCCCGTTTAGTTCCGGCGTCTTCGGCATGGTAAATTCGAGTCGGATTCCCTTCGAGCGACGGTACTCCGCGAATTGCCCCCGGTATGCACCTCCGTTATCTGCTCGAACCGCCTTCAGCTTCCAGCCAGTTTCTCTTTCCACTCTCGCGTGGAGCTCTTTGAAGACGGATAACACCTGATCCTTCGTCTTCAACGATGTGGCCCACAACTTCCGGCTGTGGTCATCTATGAACGTCACGAAGTACTGCGATCTTGCATGTGACTTCGTGTCCACTTGACATACATCAGTATGCACCAACTCCAGTGGTGCATTATGTTTCATCGGTGGCCTCGATCGGAAGGAGGTCCGGTTTTGTTTACCGGCCAGACAATCAGTGCACTTCTCCAAGTGCACGTTCTTCACTGGAATGAGGTTGTCGTCTGCAAGCCTCTTCATCCCCTTCTCGCTCATGTGACACAGCCTCTTGTGCCACAGCTCACCGGTAGTGTCGGATGCCACGTTCACTTCCTCCGGACATAATCGGGCATTCATCAGGTACAACGTGTTTACCTTCTAGGCCCGAGCCACAATCAGGCTCCCTTTGCTGAACTTCATAACACCGTTCCGGATGCTACCCGTGTAGCCTTCATCATCTAGCCGATCGGTTGATATCAGGTTCAGACGAACCCCCGGAACGTGTCGGACATCCTTCAGTAGCAGCTTGCATCCGGTTGGCGTTGTCAACCACACATCTCCTATGCCGACAATTTGGCATGTACCTTCATTCCCCATCCGGACACAACCGTGATCACCGGCTGAGTAGGATGAGAAGCATTTCCAGTCCGGGGTAAGGTGGAATGACGCTCCGGAGTCGACCACCTAAGTCATCTCGTCGCCGGCAAGGTTTAGCTCACTCTCCTCGGTGATGAGCATCAACTCTTCTTCACTTGCCGTGATTGCCGTCGTTCCCTTCCGGTCCGGCCCCCTCTGGTCTTTACCATTCCGGTTCGGTGTCTGCTTCGAATCGGTACCGTCGGTTTCCTTGTCTTTTCGGAAATGCCGACAGTTCTTCTAGAAATGTCCCCGCTTGCCGCAATAGAAGCAAGTAGGCCTCCCTCTTGACTTTGACCGTGTCCCCGACTTTTCCCGGTTCTGGGGGCTACAGTTCCTTTGTCTTCCACGTTCCAATTTGGTAAGGAGCGCTTTAGAGTCGGAGCTCGTATCCTTATCTTTCCGACGCGCTTCCTCATCTAGCAAGCTCGACTTCACTCTTGCTAGGGATAACCGTTTCCCTTCCGGCCCGGCGTTGCCCAAAGTGACAACCAACGTCTCCCAGCTATCCGGGAGGGAACCGAGTAGGAGTAGCGCTAGTACCTCGTCGGCGAGAGGTACTTCCAATGATGTTGCCTGGTGTATCAGCCCCTTGAAGGCATTCATGTGCTCTGCCATGCTGGAGCCATCTTGGTACTAGAGTCTTACTAGCTTCTGGAATACCGAAACCTGGTTAACAACATTTTTGTTCTGAAACATAATGTCGATCTTCTCCCAGAGCTCATGAGCCTTGCTCTCTTCATTGAAGTTGTTGTATAGGCTCATGTCAATGAAGCACCGTATGTACGCCGTTGTCTTCATGCGCATCACCTCCCATATTGTGGCGTCGATTTTGTCCGGTCTCTTGTCGCCGAACTGAACCAGCAACCAAAGATCTTTAACCACGAGCATGTCCCTCATCTTTGACTTCCACACCGAATAGTTGGAGCCGGTGAGCTTGAACATGCCTCCCAACGAATTGTCCATTTTCTGTGTCGTTTCGCTCTGATACCACTTTGACAGGAATGCACACTCCCTTTCCACACCACTCGGCCACAACCGAGTCTATAATTGAAGCACAGAAATAAACGGATAATGAAGGCACGACACAGAGGAAAGAAAAGAGAGTACATAGGATGTTTACGTGGAAAAACCCAAATTAGGGAAAAAACCACGGCAACCCACTGACTGTGAACTATCACTATATCACAAAGATTACAACAGTGAGCTCATGGAGGCAACAACCTCGTGCTCACGATCTTTGCCACAGGCGGCGGTTACAACAGAGGCAACGACCTCTTCGTTTCTTTCTCTCTCTCTGTGTACACTGTTGCGCTCTAATCTTGCGCCAACAAGAATGACAACAACTACACACACACATCATCATAAACAACAGTTTGCCCTAAGTCATATTTATACTAAAATGAATTTTCGGCTATTTACAAATATAGCCCCGATTGTCTCTCAGAAACATATTTACGAATATGTCCCTTCATCCGGTGATCACTCTTCACTGGGCCTGCATCATCCGGCGCTTGCCGGGCACTCATCATCCGGTTCTCACCGGGTCATCCGTAGCCGGGTACTCCTCATCCGGTTCTCATCATGTCTTCATCATCCGGTTCTCACCGGGTCATCCGTAGCCGGGTACTCCTCATCCGGAGGGACCTGTTTCCTAACACTATGTACTAGAAAAACCCCTCACAATGATCATCTTAGAGTGTTTGGATGTGAAGCATATGCTCATGTTCCAAAATAGTTAAGGTAGAAACTAGGTTTCAAAAGTAGAAAATGTGTTTTTCCTGGCTATAGTATAGATGGTCAGTTTGGATATCGAGTATGGGACCCTGAAACACGCACTATAGTCAAAAGTAATGATGTCATTTTCAATGAAAAGATTATGCATAAGTAGCCAATTAAGGAAGTGAGTGAGGAAAGTGGTGTTTCAAGATGTTACACCCTCTATTAGTGTGCAAGTGAATAATCCCACACCTATGCCGTACAGTCCTACATAATATGTCCACCCATATGAGGATGTACAAGATGATGACGCATGTGTACAACCTGAGAACATTCCTACTCCAGTTCAACAACTAGTGAGACGATCTACTTGTGTCTCTAGGCCACATGCTAGGCTCACGGACAATGTGATGTTAACAGATGCAGGTGATCCCTCTTGCTATAAGGAAGCTATGCTGGCTAGTGATCATGCTAAATGGGAGCATGTCATGCAAAGTGAATTGGATAGTATTCATAAGAATGGTACTTGGGATTTAGTACATTTGCCAAATGATAGAAAGCATTACCATGCAAGTGGGTCTACAAGTATAAATATACATGTGATAGGACTTCTCCAAAGTACAAAACACACTTGGTACCAAAACATTTCAAGCAAGAACAAGGAGTTGACTTTGATGAAATTTTCTCTCTTGTTGTTAAGATGACTACATTGTGTATGTTGCTTGCATTGGCTGCGAATCAAGAGTTAGAATTAGTCCAAATGGATGTAAAGACTGATTTCTTGCATGGGGATCTTGATGAGGAGATCTATATGGAACAACAAAAAGGTTATGAAGTCTCGGGCAAAGAACATTTGGTATGTAAACTCAAGAAGAGCTTGTACGGGTTTAAGAAGTCCCCAAGTTTGTGGTACCAAAAGTTTGATGCTTTTATGAAGACTGAAGGGTGCACTAGAAGCAATGAGGAACATTGTCTTTATATGAAAAAATGTTCAGATGAGAGTTCTATTATGTTGATACTCTATGTTGATGACATGCTTATCGTTGGTAAACAAGGATGAGTTATCCTTGTTGAAGAAAAACTTGAGTTAGGCTTTTGACATGAAGGATTTGGGAGACACGAAACATATTCTTAGTATGTGTATTACTCATGATTGGAGTAAACGATGCATTTACTTGTCTCAAGTTGAGTACATATCCAAAGTACTCAAGTGGTTTAATATGGAGAATGCAAAGCCGTTGAGCACTCCATTTCCTACATATGTAAAGTTGAGCACATGTGATTACCCCACATCTGATGAGGACAAGGAATTCATGACCAAGGTTCATTATCAATATGTTATTGGTAGTCTTGTGTATATCGTGGTGGGTACTAGACCAAACATTGCATTTGCAGTGGGAGCGGTAAGTCGATTCATGTTAAATCCTGGTAAGAAACATTGGGATGCAGTCAAGTTGATATTGAGATATCCGAGTGGCACTAAAGATAAGTGTCTATGTTTGGGAAGAGGTGATATCTTTCTCATCGGATGCATAGATTCAGATTATGTTGGATGTGCTGACAGTAGGAAATCTACTTCATGGTACATTTTTCAAATTATTGGAGGTTTCATTGCTTGGAGATATCGTCTTCAAGAATGTGTCGCATTGTCAACTACAAAGGCAGAGTATGTTGCAGCCAGTGAGGCATGTAAGGAAGCAATTTGGTTGTCTCAATTAGCTAGTGACATGGGTATACCTCAACATGTACCCAAATTGTTTTGTGATAGTTAGACTGCCATTGCTTTGGCTAAGAACCCATTATATCATGCAAAGACCAAGCACATTGGAGTGTGATACCATTTCATTCATGAATGCTTAGCTAATGGTTGCATTAGCCTTGAGAAGGGTGTTTCTCGAGAAAATGGCGCAAATGCATTGACCAAGGCCTTACTACAAGATGCATTGGGGCATTGTTGTCACTTGATGGGTATCGCCTAGTGCCTTATGTAACATGCCCATCAGGTGGGAGGTATAGGCGTTGTATAGTTCAACCTTCTATTGTTTGTACTCTTAGTTTAGGCCTTTTAGTGGGACATTGTTATATGTACATAAATACTATGTACATAGATACATGTACATAGTGTGAAAAGGTCAAAATGGCATGTGCCCTTGTTTTTTATTTTATTTCTCTTTTTCTAACTATTGTGTAAAAAATCTCTTTGTTGAGAATAGACAGAACTATTGTTGCCCTCATCAATAAGAGTATTTTCCCTCTCAGTGTTCCTCCTCTTCATTTGTTGTCTCTACATTAAGATCATAAGACGAACTATGTTTCTCTGCTCCACCTACTTACAATAGTGCTTTCCACACGTACCCCTAGCAATCGGCAACGGTTCGGTTCTGGTTTAGGTTTTTTAGAATGGTTCGGTTCGGTTTCAACAGTCAAAAACTACAGTTTAAACGATTATTTATTTTTTATTATTTTTTAAAAAAATTTTAAAAATTGTTTTTAAACAATCTTTTCATTTTTAGACCTTATTCTCACATTTTAGGATCATCTTTACAATTTTAAAATAATGAATTATTATAAATTTTAAAATTTTAAAATTTAAAATTTGACCTAAGTTGAAAACTGAAACCGAACCACGAAACCACAGTTTTTACGTTTTAATGGTTTAACGGTTTGGAAAATGTTTAACGGTTCGGTTTAACAGTTTCGTGGTTCGGTTCAAGTTTCAAAAAATTTAAACGGTTCGATTCCAAACCGGTTTGGTTTGGACCCTCTCGAACTGAACAGAACAAAACCGTTGCCGATTCTTACTTACCCCAAAGGGTGAAGCTTGCGATCAACATCCAATTCTCCCAAAAACGAGGGGATGTGGTTTCAAGCCTCTTACAAAACAAGACTTGACGAGTTTACCTCTTGTGCATCCATAACACCAATTGCATGCATTGAAGGCATTCATCCAGCTATCAACCGAGGGAAATCGAGGCCGCAGTGCTCCACGATGCTATGTATAATCTCCTCATGTGTTAAAATTATTCTACCAATGAATGTTAAATGTTTCTCTATACATGTGCAAGTTGACACAATTGGTTAAAATATAATTTTAGATATTTTTCCGTGCCAATATTAGAAGTGTCATCCAACTTTCTTACACATGGTGGTAGTTTTGCCTATAATGGATAAATAAAGTCCTGGACAATCATAGGGTGATGAAGAGATGCTCAGAGAATACTTTTGATATAACTTCTTCACAAGGAAGTTGGATACAATGCTACTACCATAAATAGTAATTAATTTTGTTATTGAAATAATTTGACATCCATACCGCCTACATGACTACATGAATGATTTGGAACATATAAAAAATTGCATTACATTTTTCGGAGAAGTGGGTAATGAACATCAACATGAATTCATATAGTAGGTTGCATGTGTGTCAAACCAATATTTCAACAATATGCTCCCATTTGAAAACATTGGACCATGTAATGTCATGACTTTGTAAAGGATGTGTAGTTGATGGGTCCTACTACAATTATGATTGTCCTTTTCTTATGACAAACTTTGCACTTAGACCACTTTGAATAGAGTGCTTACAGAAACTACCAAGCATCATCGACTATACCCAAAAGAATAGTTGTGAAAGGAATTGTTGGATCGGGATCGATCCACTTGGCATCAACAACTTTGGACTATTTTAACACTTGGTCGAGACCTTTCCTACTTAGACACTTGATTATATGTAGACTCTTTTTAGACTAGCACTAGACCTTAACATACTAATAAACAAGACATGCGGCATTCCTTTTCAAGCACTTTGTTATACTAGGACATTTTAAACAACAAAGGGCAGACTTGACATATTAATTAATAAACAAGACCCACAACTTTCCTATTAAACACTTTAGTACATGTATACTCTTTTGCTACGGGGGATAGACCTTGATACATTAATTAAAAATACATCGAAGGGTAAAGAATGTATTAATCGATACATTTGAACATAAACAAACAAGATATTAGAGGAGGCCGACTTTCCTACTTCAGCAATTTCACTATTTGTATGTTCCTTTGCAAATAACTGGATTCTTTTTAAGGCAAAGTTTAGATATTGAACTATTAACAAACAAGACAATAGAGGGCCCTACAGGAATTTTATGATTTCTTTACACCTTTTGAGGGG